>NC_088602.1:117252696-117562888 GCF_036013475.1 Columba livia
TTCTGATCCTGATGAGATGACCAAGCAAGGAAGAAGTCATATCTTGGCATATTTTTTATAACTTAGCCTGATTAAGATCTCTGAGTCTTTCATTAGAAGACATGTTATATCTTGTAATCATTTCTTCTCTCTTTGTGAATCTCATCCAATTTTTCAACTTCCTTCCTGTTTAGGGGATCTCAACAGTTGATTTGGATACACCCAGGTAATATAACCTCACTATTCAATTTATTTTTCCTCTGTTCCTACACCCCAAGACCACAGAGGACCTCAGATTCAGAGACTCTATAAACTTTTTTCAGACCCACACAGTCTTATCCCATAAATACAGCCCACTATATTTTTTTCAAGATGTATGATCTAATAGAGCACTGAATGCCTCTATTATTGTGATTTATTTCCATGGTTAAAACCCTAAATCTGCACTAAAGAGGGCTTGAGTGGATTTTGGAGCTGTTGAGTCAGGAGGTGCAAGAGGCACCAAGAGCCGAAACACTGACATCATGAAAATGTGCCATAGTTCAGTAATTAAAGCCATAGATAAAACAGTAAGCAATGACCTGCCTTATCTGGAACAGAACTAATTACACCAAATCAGTCATTTCATTCATTTAACAAATTATTTCTGCTATGTATCACTCTAACAGAATCTCCCAGAAGAGGTTTCTCTCTCATCCCAGCCAGGATTAGCTGTATAAATGCATATTGCTCTGCACCTGTGAGGTGAAGAGATCCCCGCCAATTACATAGTACTTCAACACAGTGCTGAAGCTTCAGCAAGTTGGCTCCAAACCTTGGCTCTAGCAGTGAGTTAGAAAAGCAGATTAGGCCCTCAGGGATGTTTTTTTTTATTTATTTTTTTTGTTGTTGTTGTTGTGTGTTTTTTTTTGTTTGTTTTGTTTTTTTTTGTTTTGTTTTTTGGTTTTTGTTTTTTTTTTTTTTTTTGTTTTGTTTTGTTTTGTTTTGTTTTGTTTGTTTTTTGTTTTTTGCTTGTTTGTTTTTTAGGTGAATACTAATTCTTCATTTTTAACTAATCTTTCCCTCTCATATGCAACTTGTCCCAAAGCTGATGGAAAAAAGTCTTGTTCTGTGCATTCTCTTGGCAAGACAGTTCTGACCGTGACACTGTAACTCCCTCTTTCCCTGCTGGGTCTTATTCCCGGACACTGAATTCAAGCTGCAAATTTACAGTTTCTCTGCTTGTTAGGGGTGTAATCATTACCATCTGTTTTCTTGGGACTCTAAACGACGTTTCATACCACATTTACTTAATACACAGTAGCTGTTATTGCATTTATCGCCACCCTTCTAGAGCAGAAAACATTTTACCACCAGCTCACTCTCCAGGAAATACTGAAAAGTACAGTTGTCATTCTACATCTGAACAAAAACCCAAGATGAGGTATTTCCTGCAGAACACAAGTTCTAAAGTATTTATTTTGGAAAATCAAGCTGGTATAAAGATGACGTTTAATTTAGATAATATCAACAATCAATGGAAATATTATTACTAAAAATTTAAAATACTCTATTTTTCAGAAAATGAAAAATAGTAGCAGACTAATTTTTTAAAATACTTTGTAAATAGAAAAATTATGTTCAAGGTTAAAGTGATCTGGATTGATATGGCTGTGTTCCTCATACTGTTTCACTTCAGACAGTGCAGTATTTTGCAGTGAAGTAGTTTTATGAAACAAGCTCAGGATAGAGGTCTTTGGTGAAACACGTGTTTCATTCTGTTCTAAAAATAAAATTCTATGTCTTTAGCAATTGTGCTTTGAAGAGATTTTTCTTTTGACGAAGATGACTTGATGACATGAACTGTAGGAGAAGATTCACTGCACAGAAATCTTCCTTCCACATCACACTGATGGGGCCCTTGAAGACCCATAAAGGAAGACAGAGTACACATGCTTGTTTTTTTATTATTTTCTCTCCATTTTTTTCAGTTACGAAGGCTGCATGAAAACAAAAGGAAATTAGCAGCAATGTGCTTTCATTGGAAAAGAGCAAAAATGACAAAGCGGTTATCTAAATCTCAATCACTCCAAGCACTTTGTGACCCTGATGTATTCATATCTCAGTTTTAAACAGGCCCTTGAAGAGTAGCTCTCAGCATCACAGGACTTGAGCAATTTGGTCCTATCTTTTAGGGGGTGTGACATCTTCTCTTAAAATGAAAGACTCTTAGTGTCCATACTTGTTCAACCTTAATTTCACAATAGCTAGTAAAACAAAACGGGTGTTGTTTTCAGTACAGCTGAAAAGGTCAAATTCTGGGTGGTGCTCATTTTGAAATATCACCCTCTCAGTTCACTGACAAATTCATGCAAGATCATTTTGATTTTATGTCAAAGGCTCTGAGGTCAGGAGGAAGCACCACAGTCATCTGAAAAACAACCTTCAAACTCAAATATCTGTGAAGTAGTTTTATGCATGTGTTGATTCTGCAAGTATCTTCTAATCCCGCATTCTTCTGAAGCAAATAAGGTCTGTGTAATGCGTTAGATTGAATTTGTAAATTTTTCCTTTCCCTGAAGTTCTGTAAGTCTACATGACCTAATTCTCCTGAGAGCTGATGTTTTGAGACATTGCAGTTAGACTATTCATCGTGTCAGCTTATTAAAACACATTAGTATGAAAGTGTGTGCTTGAACATATTCTAGGTAAATTGCTTTTAATCATGTGCTCACATTTCAGCATGTGCTTACTGACTGGGGACTACAGTATGTTGCATTGCGGATGTGGAATACATGAAAGAAACGTTTTGAAATCGCACTGAGGTAGGTATGATATACAACACAAGTTGGAGGGCTAATTTCCATATTTGAAAGTTCATCTCAAACACCAAGACTAACTCAAACATATGTTTAAACTTTAAGCCTTTTAGTTCAACACATTTTAATCAGAAAATCATTGTGTCTGTATAATCTCCAGACAAAAATAATAGAGTAATTAAAGTATATTTTTAAAATAGAAAACTAAAATTAGCCCTATATTGCTGAACAAATAGTCATATACCACAAGTTCAAACTACACATCAAAGCTTACTAAGGATAAGAGGTGCAGAATTTTAGGAGAAGACATGGGACGACGATTCCCTTGTCAGAGTATTATAAATATAATAATTATTTTTTGCACGTACTTGAGTATGTACAGTGATACAAGACAAATGAAAACTTTGCCTTTCTTTTCAGGAACGTAAGTTGGAGTGGTAACTGTATGTTAGTTTAATATTGTTTATTTTCATGAATGGAAAACAAATTCAGAACCACTTAGATTTAATGTGTTCAAAAAGCAGTTGATTTGCGGAATATGGATGAACACTTGTACTTCTTCCTATTTTTCTTGTGTCTTTCATTTTTAATGTCTTTTGTTAGTCAGATGCAATAAAAAGCTTTAGATCAAACCTCTTGAGGTAAAATCCAAAACTCTGGGGAATAATAAGAAAGATAAATTTGTTTAGCTTCTAAAAACATAACCACTTTGCCAAGATCCTCCAGCTGGCAGGATAGAAAAAAGTGTCTCTCCCAATCATAAATTGCCAATTCTAAAATGGCAAAGCAGAAGCTTTCCACCCTGATTACCTACAGCTGGCCTGACTTTCACCTCCCCTCTGCTAGGCACAACAATAGCTTCCTCTTGCCATCTCTTCCATCTACCTTCTCCAAAATGCATCCCAAGTTACGAAACACAGTTGAAAATTACTCATGTATTTGAGATGAGCCTGAACTGTAGCTGTCATGGGCTCACAAACAGGAGCAAGATGAGATCCACGTCATTCTCCAGACCAGCTGGTATGGCTGTGTGAAGAAATAGGCAGGCTTGCTGCTCATCAACCTTTCCACAGGTCTAAAAAAATTTAAGAACTGGTCTTGAGACTAGTTTCTTACGGTCTAACTTCATTATGTTGATCAGTTAGGTATCTTGAAAGTTTGACTGACAGCTATGGGCCTGAGGGACACTTTTTGGTCAAAGAAGGCAAGAGTTTAGAATCCCAGGGGATGGAAATAGTCATGCAGAGGAAACTGAGGGGGCAGGAAAAGTTTTCATGGGATTTAGGTGTCCTGGATGTTGCTCAAGATGAAAAAAAAAAAATTAAAAAGCTGCTTTGTAGATGTTCTAAAAACACAGTGAGGCTGATGGGGAAAGATGTGGGTAATGTAGCATTCAAGCGCTCTTAGTAACAATGAAAGTAAGCACTTCCTTAAATTAAACATGTGATGGGATGATGCACTGGACTGGGAGAGGCAGCAGGACTGGCAGCTCTCTGCTGCAGGTGGTGTGCATTCAGGAGACTGCGGAAGCTCAGGCTTAGAGCTTTGCTTTTCTCCTGGATTCGTGTCTCTCTGCAGCCTGGCAGAGCGTCAGTGTTGGCTGTGAAAGAGGAGACTGCCTGCCCAGAGCAGCTAATCCCTCACTGCTTGTGATGTTCTCCTGGAAAGAGAGAGATTAACTGGGGGAGGAAGGATAGAAGGGGACACCTGACTCACTACCCTAGTGCTGAAGAGACAGTAAGCTCAATATTTTATGAACAAAACAGTCCCAGTGCCTGTTGTGGGCACCCCAGCCTTACGAGCGGGTCTTAAAAGAACCCAGAATACAGAATATAGCTCAGATCATGAGAAGATGTGAGCACAGCTCTGTCTCGTTCTTGGGTAAGAGAGTTCATATAGGAGCAAAGCATCAGCTGTAAAGATGGAGAGCGTCCACGACAGTCACAGCAGCATTCTTGGTGCCTGAGGGAACTGCAGGTGAGACAGGGAGGCTTCCAGTGAGTTAAAGTACTTCTACGGTTAAACAAGTCCTGAGCAGGAGGGTTTTTAATGGGACATTTTGATACTAGAGTGTTCATATTCATTTGGGAGAAGAACGGGGAATGCCCTGCTGGAGCGCACGGTGCTGGTGTAGCCAGATCTGAGGTACTTTGCTAACCTGTGGGAAAGCAGTGTAGGGCAGTGTCGAGGTTTGATTGTGGGGTGACAATAAAACCATGGCAGATGTATTGTTAACCCCCTCTCCCCCACACTCTTCCCCTGTTAGCCTCTCCCTCTTCCCCCTTCCCACTCAGGACAGGCGATTGGGAGGGAAAGAAGGACAGAGAGAAGAGAGTTGGAAAAAATTAAAAATGTTTTACTAATGCTACTGATAAAATAAAGAAAAAGAATACAAAATATACAAAACCAATCTTGAAAGTCCTGGCAACTGCTCCAGCAGATGAAGGGCCAGCACCCGAAGTCCTGGACTGTATTCTGCAGCCAAGTGGAACTGGATTCAGTCTGTCACTAGGCTTCAGTTCGTAGGGACGACTAGCAAGGTCCCCTCCTAATGTCGGCCATAGGGAAAAGGGACAAGATCCTCGTGATCTCCCACTTTTATATGAAGTATTCATGTGGATAGGATGTTATACTCCATTGGACAGTTTCTGGTCACCTGTTTCTCGTTGCCTCTCTCGTGAGATGTACATCCATCCTTATCAGTCCAGCAACCTTGCATACCATTGTGATGTCTACTAAGACATGTATCTGGCTTTTCAGGAAAGCAGCTAATATGAAGGCTTTAGCTGACAGGCAAATTCACAAAAAGAGAGACTTGTTTTTAACAAAACCAGGACAGGCAGCTGCTGGCACGGGGGGCAAAAGGCACCTGCCTGACCTGGGAATCAGAAATCCTCCTTAGTCACAAACTGAGCTCCTCAAAAGTGACAGAAACATCCCTGGCAGCAACATGAAACCAGTACAAAAGCCAAACTGATGCAAAGGGTGGCCATTGTGCTCTTTTACATGCTTGTTCTTCTCCCCGCTTGGCTCCTACAAAGCATGAGACAGATGTAATTACAAACAGACCCAGATATTAGATGTCTAAATATATCCTGAGCACAGTGGGTACAGGAATCTCTCTTTAAAACAGTCCAGTTTCTCTGTCACTCTAGAGCAACTTTAGCTCTTATGTGTAAACACCATGGTGGAAAAGGACTGTTTAAGCCCAAAGACGGTGGTGGTGGCATAAAAAGGAGTGATTCAGTGATGAATAAATTAGACTGAACAGCAACAGAAATTTTCTTATCATTTGGGGTTACAGCTCAGGAACAGTTTTAACAGGATTAGGGGGACTGAAGAAATCGAAGTATTTTTAGAAGTGGAATACCATTAGAGTGGGGATATGTATATACACAGCAGTAGACCTGAGACTGACCTCAGTGATTTCTTGCAAACCTAAATTCCTTGACACATTCAACATCATGCATTTATAGACAGTGCAGTTTGCCTTCTGGTGAATGTTAGTTACTTATGAAGACTGTTGAAGGGTTTTTAGGAACGACAGCCTTAGGCAAGCCTGCCACTGACAAAAACTTCTTGCACTGACTAGAATTGTAACAGGAAGGCAAAATTCAAAACTCCTGTTGTAAGTGTTATTCGGGAAGCAATTAAGACACTCTAGCTTTAATCCACAGAAGCAGCTTGTGCTGTAGTGTAGCTTAGTGTCCAAGCACAATGAGGGAAGAGAAGAAATACCCTACTGCCCCTTTGGACATCTCTTTCTTTCCAGGGGTACGTGATCTCTGGCATGCTGAAAGGCTGCTCTCGAACAGACCATCAAGTCCTTCTCAGTCTGCAGTAATTTCTCATTCATTCAGCCCATAGCCACACAACACAGGTTTTGGCACATTTGTCCTGATCACATCCAGGTGATTCTTACAGGGCCCAAAGCTTTCCAGCAGCCACACGTATGCTGCACAGGCCTGGTGCTCTATTTTCCAAGAACTGAGGAAACCTCCCCCAGGGTATTTTTTTGGAGATAGCCTTTTCTTTTATAACTTTTGCTGTGAGTGGATTCAGGACAAGAAAATGTGTCTGTAAGAATAAAGGTAGAGGCTAGCACCTGAAAAATGGCCTTGGGAATGGATGTGGGATATTGGGCCATTCCTAACACTGGGCAAAATAGATTGTATTTGGGAGAGGGAAAAAAATGAAGGTGCAGCTTTTTTTTTCACTTCTGTACCTGAGTTTTACATTAACCCAGGAAGACTGGGATATGCTGGGATATGCTCTTACTGTATTCAGGTTACAAAGCAGAAAGTGTAGCACAGAGTAGAGAGAATCTGGTCTCCTGCAGTGTCCCAGTGTTGCTGCAGGGCCAGAGGTGAAGCTCTGAAACAAAAATGCTTCAAAGAAAGAAGGTGTTATGTTCAGATGTGAGATGTTCAAACTAATCCAAGTTTGAGAGAGACTTTGCTCTCTGTGCAGACACAGCCTTAAAAGAAATGAAGGAACTGTTAGAGAAAAAGATGTGGAGAAAACCAGAGGATATAACTGGTAAAGAGTAGAGTGAAGGGATTAAACTTCAAAAAAAACTGCAAGGGAAGAAATATTAGTCCCACTCACAGAGTTTGCTTCTAAATTTTAGCGTCCTAGTGGAACTGCCTTCGACTTCAATAACTCCATTGCTCACCATAGTGGTAGTAGCAAGTAGGAGGAGTCTTGGTTTTCCAGAGGGAGTTCGTGTCTGGATGGATTTAGGTAAGATAGTTAGGTAGACAGGAGCTCATCAAGGCAAGATTGCAACAGGAAAGTAAGAAAAGGCAGAGCAGAAAACAAAAGCAAAAAAAGAAATAAGCTGGCTAAGAAACACAACAAGAGATCAGACAGAGCAATTTCTAACACAGAAAGGAAAAATGAATGATGTAAGATATGATGGACAAAGGAGATCTTTAGGGAGAAGACTGGCCATGGAGAGGGCAGCTGCAGAAGAAAAAAGAATATAACCCCAGGTAAGCAGCTTGAAGAAAATGGAGTTAACAAGTGGAAACCTTCTCTTTGTTTCGAAAGGTCATCTTAGGCATAGCTGCCTGAAGGACACCACATTTTGCTTATCACTATTTCAATGCTAGGGAGTGAGAGTTTCTGATTATTTCTGACCTCCTGTTTGCCTTGGAAGTAAATTCCTCACATGTTCTGTTTGCTTCATACATTTCTAAATTACTATCCTGATCTTCTTAGCCTACTCTTTGAAAGAGAGAACTGAAGCAAACATATTCTCTCTGGATCTGTGCCTCTGAAGCTGAGAGAAGAAATGAACTTCAGTGACTAAGAGTCATTTAATTAAACATGGTGAATCAAACTACAGCTCAATGCTGGGTCAGTTGGGTCTTTCTTTTTTTAAATTTCAACTTTAGTTCAAAACTTTGATCCTGACATCTTCTTCTCCAACTTACTGCCACATTACTCTACCAAAATAGCTTAGAAGTTTCTCAGCCTCCTTGAATTATGTCTCTGCCCACATTCTGCTCTTAAGCAAGCTGAAGTGCTCTCTGTCTTCCACTCATTTGGCCTGGGTCAAAACCTCCAAACCTGTGAAAAGAGCTTTCTTCTATAAGTTAAATAGGAACTCTGCTGGTTGCTACCTCTATAATCAGCAGAGAAAAGTTGCACATAATTCACTTTTAAGAGCACTGATTTCTTTGTCATGGACTGCAGGCCTCTGAGGTCAAGATCAGACATCCAGCTTTTATGCAGGATGAATCTTACCCTAGGTGTTTCTGCCAAGGAGGAAGGCAGGCAGTCCCAGAGCAGACCTAATGCATCTTGACAGGACCAAGAATTATGTGACTTTCTGAAAGGGACCATGCTGCCCATAGAGGCTTGGAGCTACTTTAACTTGGGCTGGACAAAGCCTGAGCAACCTTATATTGATCAAAAGTTCATCCTGCTTTGAGCAGAGGGTCGGACCAGATGACTTGCAGAGGTCCCTTCCAGTCTGATGTGCCTGCTGAGACTAAAAAGTCCACATGTCCCTGTAGGGTATCCTGATGAGAAACTTTGTCCTGAGGAGAGAGGAGAGAGGAGAGAGATCTGTCTCAGAGGTTTCTGTTAATCCTCTCCTTGTGGAAGGTGCTTCAGTGCCCATTGCACCAGTCCTACTCCTTTTTCCTATGTGTGACCTTTTCATGCTATTACAATACAACCCATAGTGTGTCTGACCATAAGCAAGTTCACATTTGAATGTTAAGCTGCATGATGAAAAAAAAAAAAGTAAGAAAAAGGAAAATAAATTATAACACACAGGCTTATAATTTTTTTGAGTGGAATCAGATACTTCCTCTTCTGCAACATGGGCAAAATCCAAATTTCTTCAGAAGAATCTTTGATGATTAAAGGGTTGTTGGCAATAGAGCTGCAGAGGCTAATTATGAATTCTCTGCTGCACTTCTCACTGCTCTCTTGGAGAGTTGGCTGGCATAATGGAAAGACTGTATCATTCTAGATCAGTAAATGAGGAAGGATAAGATTTAAGGCTAGAGTCTGATCTGTTTTATAAATTTATAAATAGTAATTCCTGCCATGGAAGTGGATAGAGCTATGTCAATGCATCATCTGTAACTGTGATATTATTTCCTGTTTATAGTGTATGTACAAGCCGCGGATCATACATCCCAAAGGACACAAAACATCTAATAGTTCGTTAATAATGAATGCCTATGACAGCCACACATGAGCTTCTGGATATCTGCAAGTTTTTCCTTTTCTTCCTTCTCACAGCCATAAAAGGTCTTTGTATAAATGTATGTCATAAAAGTACAAAGTTATCTTCCCTATAGACATACTGATTTTGCAGGAAGCTCTCTGTGGCATTTTCCAGGCTATGTGTTAACGATTCTGTGCCTAAAAGACAACAGATTCTTCTCACTCTCCAGCAGATTTGATGCTCAAAAAGAGCTTTTTATTCTGTTACAGTCATGTGTGACAGTAGGACTTTCTATTCTGAAGCTCTTTAAATAAGCATATTGTAATATTGTTTCTCATTTATAATTTTGTAGCACAGAAATAAGGGATGAGACTGGATAAAAAATGTGCACATAATCAGAGCGTTCTTGCATAGCAACAATAGGCTTATGAAAGGGTTGAGCTGCCTTAAAGATGCAATCTCACAAGAATAGCAACCTTCAACCTTCAAAAACAGTGGTCTATTTGGAGATTACTTTCCAAACCTGTTTCTCTTTTCATGCATGTTCACAAACATACCAGTTTGGCCTCAAAAATAAGATTCATGGAGAGCCCAGGCTGTTCTTTCATTGTTAGAATAAAGGCTGAACACCTATCTCTGTGTGTATGCCAAACTACAAGAACAGCTGTGTCTATATTTCAGTCATGTTTCCTTATCATCTGTGCTGTCCTGCCCATCTCCAGAGCACGGGAAACTGCTTGGGGGGATGTAATTCTCTTTAAAAGTCTGTCACTGTGAATTACTAAGAGGAAGAGGCAAATCACAGGGTAGAATAGCAGTATGTTGGTGCCAAAAAAATCCCAGACCTTTGTAGTGTTAGGAAATAATTTGCAGTGAATATACGAGTTTCCATATATCATTTTCTTGAGGCTAGAAACATGTTAATGTCTTCTATATAGAGAAACACAGACTGCATGTTAAAGGCACATTAGGAAGAAGCCAGCACTTCCAGTTTCTACCACTGCCAAATTTTAATCCTTAGACCCTGCCTCACATTTGGCACGATCAGATCTGCCTATTTTTTTAAGGTTTCCCCTGGTGATACAGTAGAAGCATTGTTTGCCTCAATGTTTTTTTGTTTTTTTTTTTTTTTTCATTCTCGTTCAAAAATTTCATAACTATGGTGTCTTCAAGAAACAGGATATTTATAATATAGAAGCAGATGAGCCTGAGGTGCTTTGGGAGACCGTAGGTCACATTTAAAATAACTTGCATGTAAAATTATTCAGCAAAAAGTAGTAGCCTGAAGTGAGTCACTGGTTCAGCTACTCTCTAGTGCAGTTAAGCAGCTGAGAAGAATTTGTTACCAGTCCTTTCAGAATTGTCATTGATCCTTGAAATGAGACCATTCCTGCTTGTATTTTCAAAAGTTTTATTCAAGAAGGTTGTCCCTAAGGAAAAGATCAGCAGAAAGCCAATGCATCAACAGAATTTTATGCTAATCGTCAGAGCAGGGCAGGAGTGGGATGGAAGTCAAGAATACAAAATTAAGAAATATATCTTATGTAGGCTTTCTGTGCAGTGGCAAATTTCAGTTCTACAGAAACCTTAGAAGGGTAAAAGGACCCAAACAACAACCTCCTTCTTTTGTTAACTGAATAATGATTAGAACTAAAAGTCAGTTCAAGTCAGTAGAGAGATTACCCGGAAAATGCCAATACTGGTGGTCTATTCAGACAGACTGACTTGGCTAAGACCCACAGATGCCTCATGGCCATTAGATTCCCTAAAACTTTTGAAAAATAAGCTGCAAACACATTGAAGAGAAATATCTTTCTTTTTTTCTTCTTCTTTTTTTTTTTTTTTTTGGTAAGGTTTGTAATGGTGGCAGAACCATCATCCATTTGCAAGAGCCACTTAAAAGAAGAATCTCTCATTTGTAGTAAATTGGTGTTACATCATATGAAAGAATTCTTAAAAACAGATAGGGTGGACACAGCAATTCACTTATTGTTTTTAACTGTAAACATTTAATTTGAAGGAAGTTCTTTGTCTCCACATAATAGAAATTACCATTCCCTCCTAATATTCAACTGAATCTAAATTGGATTGATGATAAATGATTACATTTTCCAGTGAAAGGGTTGCCCTTGAATTGCTTGCTGGCAGTCTCTCCGAAGACTTATGTTTTACCCTTCTTATGTCCTTTCTGTCCAATCTGAAAAAAAATGAAAAAAAAAAAGCCAACCTTATTTTACTGTCAAATTTACAAATTAAACAACTTTGCTACAATGCATGTGGTGCCTGGCTGAATAGGCTCTGATTAGCTGGCTGTGTCTGGGCTCACCACTAAGTACAAAGAAAAGAACATAGTTTAAAAAAATCTACTTCTTACACAATTTGAATAGAAAAAAAAAAATCTGTAAAATATGGACTTCCCTGAAACTGTAAAAAATTCCATGAAGTGAACATTTTTCACTCCCCCCCCTTTATTTTTAATAATTTTGTTATTTTCATCCAAAAATTGATTAATTTTTTTTATCTGCATGTTCTTAGTTCAAGCACAAGTAAGAAGGGCAGGGATTTAGTGTACGTGAGTCTTTTAAACTAGTTTTTTAAAATTACCCTTCTCATGCTTTTCTGTGCTTTTTCATGTTTCTGTCTTTGAATTTTGGTTTCTTGAAGGGATTAGAGAGTGAATGCAAAAAAAGACTCAAAGAAAAATATGTTTTAAAATATGAGTTTTTAAAACAGAAAGTGAAAGAAGTGACATTAAAAATAAAATTTCAAATTTGTTTAAAACAAACCCACTTTTGCCAGTGCACTGACAGGAGTGAACTGCTCTTTAATGAGCCCTCTACAGTAACGTTTGTGATACCTGAAACTACCTGAGAGTGTTTTTTTGCTCTTCTTTGGGTGCTCACAGAAATCACTTGTGTCAATTCCGTAACTGTGACTTTTCTTTGTAATTTTAATCTTACATTGTAGTCACTCTTCTTAGTGACTTTATATAAACCATCAGCTTCACGATTTCCAGTGAAATCAATACTATCCACAACAACTAAGCAGCTACTGCAGTTCTTTGATGGGCACTTATAGTAGTGTTTTATGTTTTGGCATGTTTTAAGCAATATCCAAAATGCTTTTGGTAGGCTGATAGAGGCTAAGAAGCTTTATAAATAACTACAGTAATGTTGCATAGAATTGAAAAACATTAGGCACAAGAAAGGCTGAAAGAGAAGATTGTTTTGATTTGTGTCTTGAAAAAATATTTCGGGTCTCTAGAAGCAGAAATTATTCTGCATCTCAGAAACAGGCTGCAGCATTTGGAGAAAAGCACGAGATTGCAGTCTAATTATAAAGGACTATGCTTGTACCGTTTTCCCTATTTGTTACCATCAAAATCATTAAATTAATTTAGCATTGTGCCATTTCATCTCATTAAAATCTACATCAAGAGAATAAGCAAGAGAACAAAGTAATTTGCTCTCATACTTTATAAAAATGTTGCTAGTGTATTTCACGTGATGCTTACCGGTGAGAGACTACAGCATTCTGGGTGGCTGCAAACTGCAGAGAGCCCATTAACTTCTGGAATGCAGTCCCTGGGACACAGTCGTGTCTGTCCTCTATGAAGCGCTCCACAGTTGCATCATGCAGCCAGGACAGCGACAAGCCCCTGCTCGGGTGTGCAAGGCAGAGCAGAGATTTTGGGTTTGGTGATGGACAGCCCTCCTCAGGCTGGTGTGGTGCTCACAGCAAAGCAGGGAGGGCCTGGCACAGTGGCTGTTTTCTGATGTGGAAGGTGTTGTGTACTCTTCATGAACTGTGATAGAAAGCTGAAATGACTAACAGGAACATCAGGGTAAAACACGCCTTGAATTGGGCAGTGAAAAGTCAGGGTAAGGGGATATCTTGCTGATGCACCTTTGTCCCATCTCTTTGGGCTGGACAGAGACATGGCCACCCAAAGTGGAAGGAAAAGAGGTGGCTTGGGCCTCTAGGGCACCCTCTGCTCCAAAGGGGTGGGGACCCAATGAACAGCATGTCCTGGTCAAATGCTGTCTTCTCTGGACTACTGCATGAAATGCAGACCATGTTATTGTTCACATCCAGCCTTTCACAGAGTCAGCTGGGTGTCACTAATTCCCCCTTTTGCTCTTCTGACTCCTCTCCAAAACCCCAATATTCAAAGATAGTGATTGGTGGGAGAGGTCACAAATTTGTAGTTTCTCACAAATGCCCACCTTAGGTTGTCAGGGAAGCACCAAAGTCCAGAAGAGACGCCTGTCCCCTGCCTCCACCTTGGGTGACTTTGATTACATATCCCCTTCTCAAGGCCCTGTTGAAGTCTGTACTTTATTATAGGAGGGCAAAGACATCAAGGTCTTCTTTTTGGCCCAGCAAAAGTAGCATTTATTGCTTATTTCTACACTGGGCACCAAAAGGCTAAAGCACCTTTTCTATTTGCACCTTCCCACCGGTCACACCAGGCTGATCTTCTGTTGCCTGTACAATCCTCAGTTGCCTGTACAACCATCAGCTTCTTCTCCCTTTTACAGCTATGAAGCAGACTGGTAGCTCTGGATTTTTTACAAGGTCAAATATGTCCACAGAGACAGTCTCCTAAACTATAGGCATTTTATATTCAAACATCGTGTTGAAATATCTTTAAGACACCCATGTGCACAGATTTTCATTACATTTGCAATAGGCTGATAACTGTTCTGACTCTGTGCCCTACTTGTGCACATGTTGCCAACTAAAATGCCAACTGGCACTATGTGGTCATTTTCAAATGCATGGTCTGCTCTTGTAGGCAACATGGCCAGGAAGGTGTTTCTTTTTTTTTTCTTTTTTTAATTTTTTTTTCCACATGGGGTGTGTGCACAACCATCTTTTTTCACTGGTATAGGAGATTTTTTCGGAAATGAAGCTTGGCTTCCCTGCTCTCATGAGCTCCCGTTCATAAAAGAGCAAAAAGGTTCCTCATGAAAGATGGCAAGCCTGTGCAACTATAGAATAAAGAAGCTGGGATTTCATTTTTGCTTTTTCATTTGGTCTGCTAGTGTGAATATTTTTGTCCATTCTCCTAACACCGAAGAACCTTGTACTGAGTGCTCTGTATGTGACTCAACTATTATTTTACTATTTAATTGGTGTCTGACTGATAGGTGTAACACGTGTTTATTCTTGCTATTTGAAAGAACTTGTAACAATTGCTCCATATGATTCTTAGAAAAGCACCTTGGCGCATCTGAGCTCAGCATCCCCAGTTTGTTTCCTCACTGCACTGGCAGCATTTGATGGACTCTTGGAGGAGGAACCTTTGTTTCTTCTTCATTAGCTTTTCATTGCTCCTGTTTCACTTCATGTTCCCTATGGACTATGAATCCTTTGTGCACAAACAAGGCTAACAGAGGTAGCATCTACATGCAGCTTTACTCAGACCATAGTTAAGATTTTGTATTACATGCGTTTAATACAACATACAGACAGATGTCTGTTTACTTGTCATATTACCTTGACATATGCAAAATAAACCAAAGGGCCCACAGGAACCTTTTTTTTGTAGCCATTATTCTTTCATTTGCCTTATCCCCCTCACATCCCTCATATGCAAGCACGAATTACAAATTCTTTGGGACAAATGGTGACAGCAATATTGTGCATCAGAAATGAATAAATAATAATGACATTTTGTTTATTCAAGAGTGAGCAATGGAGGGTTATTTTTTTTTCCTTTTTTTTTTTTTTTTTTCTTCAGAATACAAACAAACAGGTAAACAAAATCCTCTTTTGCTTCCTGTAATGTCTCTGGAGAGCTCCCTCAGGATTAGTTTCAATTTGTGGAAACCTCTAATAGAGAGTGTTTTTCTTTACCACTTCAAGAGAGAAGATTATTGTCATAAAGAGATCTCTCCTCTGCAATTAGAAAAACATATTTTAAGGAGTAAACATATATTTAAAAAATCCTTTGTGAATGGAGTTGAAGATAAGTTAATCATCTTGTGTTCTCTCTCTTTCCTGCCTTATTCTAAGAACTTCATCTCCCTCTAGATTAATAACAACACAAGAGTTAGACATGAGATAATTTACCACATCATTTATTTACACATTTTAATGAAGGAAAGATCACAGATGCATAACAGAGCTGAAGTTTGTTGTCAGTTGGGTTGGGAAATGTATATAAATTCCAGGAACAACTTAGTCAGTACCGACACTATTTTAATTTTAAATGGAAATTATGCAGCTAACAAGTCGTATCCTGTCTTCTCATTGTTGTTGATCTGCAAAGCAAGAATCCTAGAGGGCACAATGGGAGATCTCAGAAAACATAATTCTGATAAATAAAATCTGATGTGTGCTTCTCCTGCTTTAGTTTTAACTGCACTGCTGCAGTGGAGTAAAAAAATAGAAGCCATTTTAATATGCTTTAAAGTTTGTGTGCTCTTATTTTGCAATCAAATAGCATGGACCATAATCTTGATTGATATCAAGTCATTACCAATTAATTGGAAACACCATAATTCAAGTACTTTACTAATCACTTGACAGTGACAGAATCGAGTTGGAGTAAAGTCACCCTAACCCACAGCTGTCTTTGTAATATTTATCTATAAGGATTGGCATTTTTTCAAATGCTTTGAGATATTTATTCTACAGAACCAAACAGAGAGAAAAATGCAGGAGCCAGGTGTCCATGAGCAGACAAGATGAGAGATGCAGACCTTGGAAATCATAGGATGGTTTGGACTGGAAGTGATCTTAAGTATCATGTAGTTCCAAATCCCCTGCCATGGGCAGGGACACATTCCACTAGACCAGGTTGCTCAAAGCCCCATCCAACCTGACCTTAAACACTTTCATGGATGGGGCATCCACAAGTTTCCTGGGAAGCCAGTTCCAGTGCCTCACCAGTCCAGCCACAGAGGGGTAAAACAGGAAAACACAGATATCCTGCTTCCAGCATTGCTTCTCTGTTTTACAATAAACACTCTTACACACACCAGCAAAAAAAAAAAAAAAAAGAAAAAAAAAAAAGAAGATAGAAGATAGTATGGATTAGAGAGTAAAAGAGTGCCCAAACAGGTAGGTAAGAAACCATGGCCTCTTTGTGAGGTTGGAGGAGCCCTGGATCCTTCTCTGCAGGAATAAGTAGCCCAGAAGAGCACACAGCCTTTTGATATAGATGTTTTCCTAGGAGGAGGTCAGTATGGGCTGGAATTCACCTGGAATGGAGTGGGAACTGCTTCAATGCATTTTGTAAGACTGCTGTGTTATGACATAGAACAGGTGGGAAATGAGTCATACACTTTCCCTTTGCATCGTACCTGTAGCTGCACCGGATGCAGACCCACCATGGGGGTGTGTTTTGGCAACACTTATAGGACCAATTCTTCCAGGATTACTGGGTGGAGGAATTAATGCCTGCTTTCTGTAAGGCAGTTGAGGCACGAATATGGTGTTGAGATGCCCAGTCCCATAGCAACTGGTGCATTTCTGGACACCTAAGAAGGGATAATTCTGAAGCACTCAAGGTTTTTCAAGATCACAGGTTTGGATGAAACTATGTATTTCTTCATTCCTGTGTTCAGGGGAGCCTGGTGGAGCCAGTCAAGATGTCTGTACCTAAGTGTAGACATTCTTTTCTGTACCCGGGGAATAAAAAAACCTACAGATAGGCAGCATCTGAGAAAGATTCAGAGACTTTATAGCTGAGTGGTTTGGTGTTTATGCTCTCTTGTGCATAGTGTTAAAGATCCTTTATTTACTGAGGGTCACTTTTTGAGGGAGTCCCTGGTACAAAGTAACTCCCCCTTAAGGTTTTGACTTCTCCTTTTGATTCCCTCAAGGACCTTCTGTGAAAAGTTACTGCTCACAGTAAGATAAGGTGTACATGAAACCTATGTACAACTCTAGACTTGTTAGTCAAATAACAGTTAATTCTATATATTTTCTGTTTTCCCTGTGAGGAGGCAAAGATTAATTAATCTTCTTGGCCAATTCTTTAGTTAACATTTATATTTTCTTATTAGTAAACAAATCAAAATTTCAGCCTTTTTTGCTTATATGAAGATATGAAAGCATTTGTTTTGGTTTAATTATTTCAGTCTATATCATTCTTAGAGTAAGTCAGCAGAAGTCCTCGGGACTGGTCTTTCATTTTCTCAGTGGAAAAGTTCAAGTGTAAAAGAAGCAAGTGTAGGTCTTCCATGATACTTGTGATTTATCAGTCCATATTTTCCCTGAAGTCATCTGTCTGAATCTTCACAGCCTTGCCAAAAAATCCTTTCCATGACCTCGGTTTACT
Organism: Columba livia; assembly: GCF_036013475.1. Classification (NCBI taxonomy): domain Eukaryota; kingdom Metazoa; phylum Chordata; class Aves; order Columbiformes; family Columbidae; genus Columba; species Columba livia. The sequence continues at coordinate 117,270,455 of NC_088602.1, forward strand.
TTCCCACATTCATCATCTCAATTTCATTTCTTTGTTAAACCTCCTTCCCTTGTCCCATTTATCACATCATAATTAGACTTAGGAGCCCAAACTGTACATGATTTTAAATCTTTGTTATTCATTGTATCAAAGCTTTTTCTGAAATTGAGGTCATGCTACTCAAAACTACATGTTGGGAAATCTGTCACATGCTTTTTCTTCCATGTTGGTCCCTATGCATGGCAGAAAACTCTTTCTGCAAAGTGACTTCATATGCAAGTTTCCCTAAAAACTTGTCTCAATTACCATGCCAAAAGTCTGACAGTGAGACAGCTGGCATGTTGAAACTGCTGCTTCTCATTACCTACCAGACTGCCTTTTCTGTGTTTTCTCCATCTGTTGCTTGTAACTATCTTTGGTCTCTTGTTATTGATCATGGGACAGACACTGTCTGTTTACACATAAAATGAACAATAGAGCTCTGGTTCCCAACACCAGTGCCTAGCAGTATCTCATACTGGTAGAAGCATCTGAACTGACTTCAAAATGATCTGCAACAAGATAACAGGTATGTTGCTTCTTATAAAAGTGTATGTGAAGTGATGTACTCATGATCCCCTTTTGTGAATATCTGATAAGCTGATTGCTGTGGTGCCTAGAAACCCTCTGCTGAAATAGGTGATATTCAACCCTCTACCAAGGCATTGTTCTTCCTCTAAAGTTGCTGCTATTAATAAATGAAGCATCATCTGAAATAAAGGAAATTTTATATACTACTAAAACCTACATATTCCAATGTTTCCATTACTTCAGATGCTGTAGTTTCTTTTTGTTCTCATTTCTTCTGCTCCACAGGTAAGCATCACACATTTCATTAGTTGAGTGCCTTTTGACAAAGTTGTCCCTTATTGGTGCTTAAAGCAAAGCAAGCATATCATGATTAATGCAGAAGGAAAAGCTGCAATTCTATGCTGCAGACACAGTTAATGGACAGATTTTATGGGGTATAGTAGATTACTAAGATGTGACAGCATTAAAGTCTGAGAGATGAATGAAGCAGATGGAATTGCACCCTGAAAGCACAGCTATGGCCAGGGGCCTTCCTAAGGGTAGCTATTGCAAATATAAGTGTATGCAAAGCACCTATCATTAATGGTCAGAAATTAGGCCAAATAATCAATAAGTATTTCTTATTTCAGCTGTCATAAGTCTAATCACCCAGGAGAAATCTAATGAACAAGAGAAAACTCGTTCATCTGCTTTCCATAGAAATTAAACAAATTTCAGGAAAGAAAAAGAATGGTAGTAGGAGCTGATGAGTGGAGAAATCCCACCATTTGGAGTCAGCATTCTGAGCAGAAGCAGAAATACCTTAATAGGAAATAGAAGTTCCTGTCTATCTTGAATTCTCTACCTTTCAGCTGTCATTCCCCTTAGCCATCTCTAAGGCTGGCATCCCCCAGGGTGTCTCTCAGCTCTGTCCTCTCAAGACCTCTTATCAGGGAGCTCTCCTTGAGCAGTCAGCTAAAACTCTGCTGTTGTTATTTGTCAGAGAACACTTTGTTTCCTTTCTGATTTAGTTCAGCTCTTCTAAAGAATCAACAAATTTGGATGAGAGACCCCTGGGCAAAAGGGGTCAGTCAGTCCCTTGACACATAGTCTGTGCTTCACCGTTGTCACACATGCTCTCCTCTGCCTCCTCCTCCTGAGCGGTGACCCCATCACAGCCTGTTGTTGAGGTTACTTTGAGTAGGCAGGACTCACAGCTACTTTGGCCAAATTATCAGTGCCTGAAACCAGTGTTGAGGCGAAGGTTTAATTGGAGATGATCAATGAACTCCTTTAGCTGTCTCTACAAACTCTTCTGATAAGGTTTGGCAATTAGAGGTGGGTAATATGGTTTTGATGACAAGCAAAGGAAATGCTGACTTGTTCAGGCCTCTAATGGAAACAAATGGCTGCAATTAAATGTTTTCAGAAGGATTCTTGGGGAATGGTGGAATTCTGGTAAAAGGCTGTGAAAAATTGTTAGGGTGCTTACTTGAGGTAAGGAAACTGAGGGTCCAAGGCCCTACACTGCTTCATGCATGGGGTAGAACCTCAAACTTCTCCCTGTCAGGCAAGTACCTGGCTGCATATGCACTAAAGCTTTCTGCTGTCATATAACCTGGAGGAAGGTGAGGTTCTCTCCACCTTCAAAATTTGAAAAAGTCTCAAAGTGAATCTGTATTTGCTGTAAGCACGGAATGTAGGACAGCAGAATCACCCTCTGTCCAAATCTCCCAGCACTTCAAAGAGTTCTTGTAATTTGTCAGTGATTTCTCTTGAATGTCTTTGTAAGGAATGAACTATTCTTTAGATCTCTGTCTTTCTGTGGCAGTTTGTCAATGTTTTTCATACTAGTAGGAGTTATTTTGTCTTTGCTCTTTCCTAATTTCTCAGAAGAGACCATTTTAATCACAGTTTCCACTACTCTATGTAACACATTGAGCTTTTACTTCAGCAACTCAGAAATGTTTTTCACTGAGTGGTCAGTGTATAATCACTCCTATGATTCTTAGTACCTTCCTCATTACTTATGCTCAATAATCCCCACAAAACCAAAAGGCAGACAATTATACTGAATGGCTAACTCCTAAGCAGCTTCTACCTCACTGTAGAGCCAGCCACTGTGTCCAAATCTAAACACTGTGCTGCACACATTCACAGCAGAGGGGAAGGAAGCACTAACAGGCAGTGGGCAGAGAGGGCCAGGAAATGTTTGCTGTCATTGAACAAGCAAAATATCCAACTCTGAAATCAGTGTCGCTTTACCATGTTAACACTAATGAATACAAATTAATGAGTGTAGTGCCCATGGCTCCTTGCCTAATTCACTTGTGACTTTGATCTCTCATTTATGTGCAAAATTGATTGTGCTGAGCTTAACCATCACTAAAGGGAAACAGAGCACAACAGGTAGTTGAATCATATCCTCAAGAAGTCGTGTGCCCTTTTCTGCACTCTATCACTATGTATATTTGAAAGGTCTTGCCTTTCTTCCAAGATGTCCACCACTGGCATAGTCAAAACATTATTTTATTTGGAATGAAAATGGGAGCTAACTCTGCAGACTCTAGAAAACATTCCAAGAGGTTACAAAATGCATTGATGCTGATGGATGTCCCAGCCTTTCATTTACAAACATCACTTCACTGCACACTCCTTTTGCCTGTTGAACAAGGACTTTTGAGGTCACAGAGAAACACAGTCCTCCTTTGTAACTATATTTTGCTTGGCCCAGTATCAATATTTTCAAAGTTCTACTTTATCAGGGCCCTTTGATGTGTAATGCCACATTGAAGTATATATTCTATAGCTATGCCTTGAGCTATTGTGTCTAATAGGCTTTCTGGTGGCTTTTCAAAAACATTAAACATATGTAAGGTTTAAGAAGATTCACAGGCAAGAAAGCCAGTATGAACGTTTATCCCTTACTAGGCTCAGCATGAGACCATGAGACAACTTCAAAGCTTACAAATGGAAAATTCAAAAAGCTGAAGAAAGCTTTTGCCTGAAAACAGGCTTCTGATCAAGCACTTTCCCTGAATCTTCTGAAGTAGGGCAATATCAACAAGAGACCAAAATCAGCACAATAACCCTCGATCACATTTCTCTTAAATTTTTATTTCCTGTGACTTGATGTACATTACTGTTTCTTTGCACTTGAAAGCAAAATGACATTCTAACAGTAATGAATTCAAAGCACAGTCACTAAAGCTGAATCATGCCATGGGTGGATGCTGCTGTTCCAGAATGACTGGATTGCTCCTGCTCAGTTGGAAGCTAGACTGAGCCCAGATAGGGTAAGGCACTCCAGAAGATATGAATGTTTCTTTAGAGTATAGCCACAGCTCCTTTTTTTGAATGTGTACAGTCAGGCAAACAAAAGTTTTATACTGTTTGTTTCAGAAACTAACCAAATGGTGAGAACTTTGTCTTTCTCTTTTAGCCATGCTATGGAAAACCAGTCAAGGGGAGGGAATTCTAACCCCATAGTTTATGTTCCTCACTGAGGTCCCTTACTGGCCACAGTCTCACAATTAGCAAGGCAAATAAGACATCTTTGTGTTTTCCAGAGACAACTCCAGTCTACATCACTTAGTGTTCTTCTGACCTGCATAGAGAGATTGGTCACCTCCAGAGGGTGATCTAGTCTACCAGACTCCAGTGACACACAGTTTACAGTAACCAGCAGGCAATACTTAGTGTGTCTTTATGCCCAGCATTTGTTCTGCCTAGTCGTATTCTGAGATGGAGGGAAAAGAGTAAAAAAAAAGAACGAGAGTAGGGTTTGTTTGTTTGCTTGTTTCAGCAGCCCAGAAGTGTCACATCCCATCCCCTGAGATGACCCTGAACAGTAGGCCACAACTGTACTGCTAAGACATCGGCACATATGGTGCTCTGGTCCTTCCTCTGAGAACTGCTAGACCTCAATCCTTGATGGTCAAATATATTCACCCTTGAAAATGTTGGGTCTGGAAGAGTAACCTATGTCCAGCCTTAACAACTAAGCCAGGACTTCTGATGTTTTTATTTTTTTGTTTGTTTGTTTGGTTTGGTTGTTGTTGTTTGCTTGTTTGTTTAATTTTGTGTCTGTGTGTGGTTTTGTTTGTTTGTTTGATAGGCTGGTTTTGTTTTTGTTTTTGGTGGTGGTGGTTTTGGATTTGGTTTGGTTTGGTTTTGGGCTTAGTTTTAGTTTTCATCCTCTGTTACTCTTGAATCCCCATCAGCATGGTAGATTGACTTCTGCTGAAAGTCTGAATAGTGTGCCCCATGGCCCGCTGGCTGTGCGTATTGGAGAAGTGACCTCAGTACTCTTTGAGCAGGGTAAATCCTGGAACTTCCAGTTAGTCAAGGGGGGCTGCACTGCTGCTGGCTATAAAAATTATTTATACTACTGACAGAGTTTAGTATTTTGGCCTTTTATAATGGATTTTATGTGAAGTCCAGGTGCTTGTTGATCTAAATGTAGATTACAAGAGAATTTTTGACATGAAACTAATGGACACACCACCAGAATAGGCATCAAAGTTTGGTGATGAATGTCAACATCCAATAAACTTATAGCAAAAAAAGGGAAGTATTAATGCAATCAAGATTTTCTAGCATTAGTCAATCCTGGAAAGATTGTATGGCTTTTGTGAAACTCACACAGGAACACAGGTATGTAAACTCTACAAAGATCATATGAATCTTGACAGAATCCTGCTGGAGTTACTGCAATATACCTTCAGAAATCAGCTGTCAAGAAAAACCAAGAAGTGCAAGGAAGATCAGCTTTTACCCATTACAATTCAGTGAAAAATATAATTTCTTGATTTCTTCCTGATTTCTTCTGTTATGACATGTTATACTTGATCAAAACAGATCTTTTGTGATTTTCAAGTTGTAGACATCATAACTAGATATTATAATAAATTGTAGACTATATACTGGGAAAAGCACTCCGTAGATAACAGGGAGCAGGGTTTTGGATGGAAGTCACAGAAAAAATAGTTTTGAATGATTTCATCCTTTTGGTAGTTTTGTGCTAGTTGATTCTGTATTCTTTTTGTTTTGCTAACTAAGGTCAAAAATCAAGGAGACATAAAGTCCATTTAAACAGCATTTGCAAATTTATAGGTATGAAAAGAATCTGCAGTCAGGAGGAACACATTTGTAACTGGTGACCGAGCATTTCAATTTACACTTCTGTGACTTCCTCAAACTGTTTCCACTGAGTAACCAGCACCATCACAGTGATATTGACCTCTAACTTTAAAAATAATAATAAAAAAATCTTTATTTCACTCTTCTTTGCTTTTGTTTGCTTCTCTTCCTATATGATTTCTCATCTACCATTCTGCATTCTTCTAATGCTACTGAGGTTAAACACTGAAGCACCTGAGCCTCTTGACAAGATATTTTCTGAAAGAAAACCAAGTGCTTAGAAAGGAGGTTGACATGTCAAAACAATTGTACTTGTAGAAGCATGCTGGTTGTGATAAGCTTTGAGTGGGGCAGAGGTACAAGTTTGATGGGCAGGTTTTGTTTCTTGACGCTCTGCATTTGGGAAGGCCAGGCTTTCCCCATGACACTGGTCACAGCAAGTTGGCTGATGCTGCATCTTGCAGGCTTTCCAAGTCTTTCTTCTGATGAAAGGCCTGAAAGTTTAACTTTTCTTTCTAAATTATAAAAATATCTTTTCATAGTTATTTTTAGATTGTTTTTCAAACTAAGAATTCAACACTTAAAACACCTCCATTTCAGGCATTGCAATCTTGTTTTCCTCCATCATTATTGTCTGTATGTTCCTGTGGTAAAGCTGATGTCCACTTCACTGGTTAAGATGGAAAAAAAAAAACGAGTTGAGAAAATGCTGATTGATGTTACACTTTTTTGTGTTTAGAAATTATATTTAAACACTAAGACAATAACTTAAAAATTCATGAATGAAAAAGCATAAGGAAAAAAGAACAAAAGTGAACTTTATTATAATACCCCCTAAAGTATGAAATTAAATAAAACCAGGTCTTACTAAAATTTTAAAATCTATTTGGCATTTACTTTAGAATTTAAAAGGGAAACAGTTATCTTGAACAGAAAACCTAATTCTGTTCTCCAATACATTGAAGCAAGATGAAACAAACAAAAGAATGGGAATATTTCAAAAATTTTTCCCCCCCTTCTTTTCCATAAGGTAAAACTAAGCCACAATTTTTCCTTCATCTTTATTCCAAGGTACCTCTTACTCCTAGGAAATAACTGCTCAATATCCGTCTTTACATGATGATCCTGTTTTGGTCCTTTTTCTTCCAAATGTCTCTTGAATGAATTGCAACTGCCAAAGTAATGAAATAAATGATGAATAATATCCAAAATAAAGGCTTTATCAAATATTAACTTGACTAGATATTTTATGTATTAATAGATATTGTGGCGGTCCCTGGTTTAATTCCAGAATTTCTGTTGGCTACATCTCAAAAAGAAACATAATGTTTATTTTTTTCCAGACTGTTTGTTTTAGAAAATTAAAACAAGCAAGTATTGTTTAGCCTCCAGAGCCCTGAATAATATTGCTTTGACTATGAAGAAAACACCGGCGTTGTATATAATTTTTTTTTCAAAATTGTCTGCTCTCAAAAACTAAACAGCCAAGTGCACTCTTTGATTTCAAGTGTCTGCAGGAAGCTGGGTTGCAGACTGCTGTTCCATCAGGCTGGGTCTGACTGATAGACCTTCCATGGCTCTTATACCTACCCCTTAAAGACACAGCTAAGTCACACCCTGGTGAAAGACATCCACAGGTTAGAGACCACCACACAGACCCTTTCCATGCCTGGAAGTCCATTCCCAATCCTTTCTGCCTGCTGGGACTGTCCCTGCTTCACCAATAAAAGCATTTTGCAAAGCCATGTGGTAAGGGAGACAGACAGCTGCATGGGTCGCATCCAGAGTTTGACCCAGCCAGGGCAAAGCATTCACTTCAAACCCTTCCTGTGGTCAAACACAACCTGTTGATGGCAAAAACTGAGGTGCATCGCTCTCTCCTCCATGGGCAGAGCCAGGGAGAGATGTGCCAGTGAAAAAATAAAAGCTGCCCACAGAAACAACCAAGCGTCAGGTTCACTCAGCATCATCTGATAACCCCGTGGAACAGGTGATCAATATTCATCAGCATCACAGCTCTCCTACTAGTGATGGTTAATGGGCTGATAATGCCATCCTCCTTGTAGCCAAATCCCATCAGGGACCAGACAGCTGGAGCTAAAGGAGAAAACTTATCAGATCTGGCAGGAGACAGTTTAGGAGGCTAAAATTAACCTTGGACCATTCACAAAAAGAACTAATTGTTTGTGACTGTTAGATTCCTGCCAGTGGCAAAGGTTTATGACTGCATAGATCTTAACCTGATATTAGGTTTTCTGCAGTAGGAAAAAAGAAAGAAAATCCAAGGGTTATTTTTAACCCTCCTCCACAAAGAAATATAAATTAGTGTACATATAATGAAAACGAAAACTTTATGCATTTGTGCTATAATGATTCAAGTTGCTTCAGGACGGCAGAACATATTGTGAATTCATGAGCTTCATCGAGAAAAAAAAGTCTGTCCAAAAACCCTAAGTCTGCTGAATTACACTGACTTTATTAAAACCTTCAATGATATCATTTCCTCCCCTTCCTCTGCCAGCAGCACACAAGCTGGAAGCTGATTTTGACTGAAGAATTGTCAGTGGGAACTCATGAAAAAAAGAGGTAAATGAACAAGTGGTGTAACTAAAGGTGGTGGTAGAATTTACTTCAGGATCTGAGGATGTTGCAAGAGCTGGAAGATGTAACATTTGGCAGTATGCTTGACTTACAGATCTCCTGACTTTCGGGCATAGTAAATGTACCACACAAACGTACCACACAACAGAACTACAGAGCAAACCCCAATAGAAGAACCTGGAAACGTGTCTGTGCAGGTTGCCTGGGGAAAGAGCAAACTCAGAGCTGGAGAACACGTTTGCTTCAGAAAAGAAGAAAAATAATTGGTGGAAGAACAAGATAAGTTGGCCAGCACATTTAGTCCAAAAAAGAGAGAGGAATGGACAGCCAAAGAGCCCTTGGTAGCTGGTACAGACAAAACTGAAACCAGTACCAGGACAGGGACTTGTTAGGAAAAATAAAGTTAAATTCCCACTGTAGGAGCTGATGTAGAGAAAGCAAGAACTGAGAAATGGGATTGGAACTAAGAGGATCTTTAAAATAACAAGGAGAATGCTACTGGGTGTTCTTGGCATCAGGACAAGAACTTTTGCTGTAGTGGGTCAAGGTTGTCTACACTAGACTAGAATGATCAAAGAAGAGAAGGTTCAAGTTGTCTCTCTGGAATTCATCCCATTTCCAAGTGAGGAACAATAAGGCATAGCAAGAAAAAATAAAAACAAGCAACAGGAATTGTTTATGATAAGAAAGGTTTGACTTCCAGTTGCAGATACACAGTTAGGTAAAAACAGTTTTTCTTGAAGGATTGACACCATGCAGGTGCCTGGGGTACCGAGGCATGATGTGGATGATTTAAAAGTGAGAAACGGAATAGTGGAGCAGTGAAGTGATTTGGAGACACTTCTGAATCACCATAGAGTTGACACCTGAGCAAAGATGGCTCAGGTAAATGAGGATTCAGTAGAAGATTGGGTGTTGGAGGGTTGTTGGGAAAGGATGTTAAAAAAATTCTCCTGAGATGAGCCAGTGATAAGCCATGAGGGTTAAATGTATATATGGATCAAGGATCTCTGTAATGTGACTGTAGAGATGAATAAATACTGAAAGTTATGCACTCAGGGAGAGATTTCAATTTCTAGATGTATATCACCTGAGACTGAGAAATGTGAGAACTACTGGAAGTCCGGCTGCATTATACATAATGAAAGATATTCATGCAAGTAGAATATGTTCTTCATCCATAAGATGCAAGGAAGATGAAGGAAATTAGTGTGATATGTTTGAACCTAGAAGAGTGGATAGGAATATTTTAAAGAAAGCAAATAAACTGTTAAGTGCTTTTCCTTGTCTTGTTCACAGGGCATGTTTGACACCAGATTTCTTTCATGTTTCTCCCAGAAGATCTTTGTCAGCTAGAAAATGAATAAATTGATGACCAAGTCACTTAACAATAGAACTTTCAGTGTTAAGTTGAACCACTTCCAAGAGCAGTGTTATCTCTGCATCAGAAGAAGCTTGGGCAGACATGCAACAAACCAAGTTTGCAAACAGGTGTCTAAGTCTGTGTATGAATGGCAGAAGCCATGTAAGGCAGATTGCCTTCTGTTTCTACTGTGTCTCTTGCATGCAAACCACACTAAAAATAATCAGAAGAGCAAAACTTCAGGATACTAGTTCTTGGGCTAAATATGCATTCGAGACTGTTTCTCTGACAGCACAAACATCTCAGTTGAAAGAAACTTGATTGGAATTATTTCTTTGATGCTCCAGTCAGCACCAGCAAGATTACCTGGGAGAGAAAGGTAACCGTGCATTTATTTTCCTTGGTGTACCTCTAAGAACCAAATATTTTGGCCCTTTCCAGCACTATTATTACTTCTTTTCACTACAAGTGACAGCACAAAAACCATACTAGAAGGTGTTGCAGTAATAATAATTCCTTTACAAGGAATAAATATTATTATTATTCATATTAGATAATGATGGTAGTACCTGTATTAGGTAATAATAAGGAAACTAGCTATAATATAGAAACACTTCAAGTTCAATCTTTAATACTAGTGTTAACAAAACGAAGATAAGATGTGGAGTTAATTCTAACGTATAAATACCATCCTGCATTCAGGATATGGGTAAGAAACATTTCATTTATGGGTAATAACAAACACTGGGAGCTTTTTATCTAAACACAAGACAGAGACCTAGCCATACAGAAATGCCTCCTTCAGTGTTGGCATGGGAGTGAGACACAGAGAATGAAAATGGTCCAAAATACCACAGAGGAACATTGAAAAGGCAGACAAAAATGCAGCAGGAAAGCATGGAAATCAATTGAACTTGGATGAGAAATATGAACAGATACAAAAGTAAATTTGATGCTGCCTGCCATTCCCCAAAGCTAACAGAACCAATATTTTCACCTGAATAAATGACAATCAAATAACCATTCCTCCTCTAAAATACATCACTCAATAAAAGCAAAGTTAATTGCAAATATTTTTGTCTATATTTGTCTAAATAAAATTACTTAAAATAGATGTGATTCTGATGAGTAGAATTCCATCAATCAGTTCTGAGGAAAAAACTCAAAACACCATTACAAAGCCCAACATTGAAAAAGAAACAATCATCCCCCCTCCAACCCTAAGATAAAAAACAGTGTAATAAAAGATTGGAACCATTCTGTCCATTGAAGCATCTGTCCCTTGGCTATAGTTTCTATGCTTGTGAACCTGTATCAAAACAAAGAAATCACCTTTACGTGAGTTCTGATAAGGAGCAAGATATTTAGATGGCAGACACTTGGATGTAAAAAGTCTGTTTCTGCTAACAATTAGTTCAGCATCTTTCTTGGTGGAAATAGAAAGAATTCTTTCCTTATTAAGAATATTTTATACTTACAGCTATGGATATGACCATGGTTGGATTTTGGTTGGTACTCAAATAATTTTTTTTTCCCAAATTGATCTCAAATGATTTTGTCAATATAGTTATCATGTCAAAAGAATGTGGATAAGCAAAATACTTAAATAAGAACACTTTTAATAAAAACTAGGAACTAGTTTCATAAGAGGAACATCATTGATCACCCTCATTATTGGACTATATGAGATTATATGTCAAGGCTTTCTTTTTCTCTTCAGCTGGAGCTTTTTCATGGTTTTATTAAACATTTAATGGCAAAGTGAGTATGAAGTGAAACACAAACCTCTCACTTCCCAGGAAAGCATTCTAACATTTTAGAAGACATTCCAGTTATTTCTTTGGCCAATAAATGTTTACTATTTCTTCTTCTATTTTGCCTCCAAGTTTATCTAACTAGATGTCGAGGGTTCTGATTGTGGGGTGGCAATAAAACCCTGGCAGATGTATTGTTAGCCTCCTCTCCCTGCCCTTCCCCACTTTGCCGCTCCCTCTCCCCCCTTCCCACTCAGGACAGGAGATCGGGAGGGAAAGAAGGACAGAGCGAAGAGAGTTGAAAAAATTAAAAATGTTTTACTAATGCTACTAATAAGAATAGAGAAAATAACACAAAATATACAAAACCAGTCTTGGAAGTTCCAGCAACTGCAGAGCCGGCACCTGAAGTCCTGGATTGGACTCTGCAGCCAACCAGAGCTGGATTCAGTCTGTCACTAGGCCTCAGTTCACAGGGACGACTAGCAAGGTCCTCTGCTAATGTCGGCCATAAGGAAAAGCGACGAGATTCTCATGATCTCCCACTTTTATATGAAGTATTCATGTAAATGGGATGTTGTACACAGTTGGTCAGTTTCTTGGTCAACTGTTTCTCGTTGCACTTCTTGAGAGAGGTGCATCCATCCTTATCAATAACTTTGCATTCCATTGCTATGTTTACCAAAATGTGTATCTGGTTCTCCAGGAAAATGCAACTAATATGAAGGCTTTAGCTGACAGGCAAATTCACTAAAAGAGAAACTTGTTTTTAACAAAACCGGGACACTAGCATTAGATAGTTTTTGGACATAAATTCTGAAAAAATAATCAAGATGGTTTATTCCAAAATTTCTGATATATAATTGTATTTGTTCAAAGCTATTTGGAAAATCTGACTAGAGTTTTAAAATAGCTTTGAACCGACCTAAACAGTATTTTTATGGCAAAATTTAAATTATACACTTCTGCTCATGACAACTCACTTTTGTTACTTATATTATTTTTAATAACACATCCAAAAATTTCACAGCTGTTCCTGAAGGGGAACAGAACAAAAATAACCCTGACAAGCTCATTTTGAAGTGCTCCTCCCACAAGTCTATACACTTAAATAGTCAAAGCAGAGCATTTAACTAAACAACAGTGTCAGGAAAAAAAAAATCTGCAAAACCAGTAGAGAACAAACAGTTTTCAAAGTGTGTGAGACATTGCACGTTGAAACAACTTTCATCATCTTTACTGCCTGCTGATTTTTGTTGGCTGTGTTATGCCTTTGCTAAACGACAAAGCTAATGGCACAAGATGCCTAATACATTCAAAGGCCAAAGTGCTAAGAACAGGTTGCCTTCATTTTCTTTATCTTTCATTATTCAAGTGGCTGCTTGTAATATTTAAATGGGTCAGCCAAGTCCTAGCATTTACTGCAGAAGCTCATTAGTGCTCATTATCTTATGTCCGCTACACTACCAGAGAGGGCAAGTGGCATGTGCAATGCACCAAGGAGGATGAGTTAAGTGACAGAGACAGCAAAAAGGAGGAAGAAGCTCTTTACCACTCAAAGAAAATTGCTCCTTTCATCTTACCGACAGCTTCACAGTTGCCCATCAGTCCTGTACTTCTAGAATAATCTAAGCCCCATTCCAGGAAATAAATACTTACATCATTTGGGGACTGTTTTTAGAATCCTGAGATGGAAAAAAGTAAGGTTTGGCAGCAGCAGCAGTGTCCAGATGTGTGTTTGTATCCATACCTGTCCACCACAGACCTTCACGATGTTCATTTTATAAAATTTGCTCACATTTCCTGTCCTGTTCCTCCCTCTAGGAGACAAATAGAAAGCAGCCTGGCACCACCTAAACAAAATGCCTTGGTGGCATTAGTTCTCTTTTTCTGGATATGTTGTTTCTCCTATGAGTTAACAAGTTACCAAGCATTATTGGCAGCTCAGACCTACACTGCACCAGCCGAATATTTTGTAAATTTTTAAGCACTCAGCAACTTTTTTATTTTCTGCCCAAAGCTCCACCAACCATGTAAGTGAGCCCGGACCAGCAGGGCAAAGGCTGTTTCAGACATGAGGCTGACAGCTCCAGCTGGGCAGAGAGCTAATCACAGCTTCCGTGTGGTACCTAGCTCCTGGCTTTCAGCCTCTAATTACACTTTGGCACTTAAACTTGGAATTATTGATTGGGGAAACATTTTATGACAACCATGTGGAAACGTTTAGCTGTTCGCTCCTTAATGATATTACTGAAAACATTTTGTAGCTCATTTGACCATCCTTTCGTCTTGGCACTGAGAGGCTTTACCTTTATACAAAGAAGTCCATGCTCCACAGAGGACTTCACACCTAGGCTGCCAGCTGCCAGCCATTTACAGAGATGCATAGTGTTCTGTGTGGAGCTCATTTCTTTCTGATAAAAAGAATGATTTAAGAGTGTAGAGAGATAACACTATGCTTAAACACACAGAAACACATAACCGGGCTCATACACAGGCACAAAAAATTGAGTGAGGATTATGAATACGAAGAGGAAGGAGTGATAGTAAAATAATAAAATAAAAAATTATCCCATTACCATTTTATAGTACTTCACTTTGACTTAGAATCACACACACTTTTCTAAGTTTTTATTTTTTTAGCATCTGGGATAATTGTATACAAAAGCTTTCGTCACGTTGGAGAGATTAACGTACTTCAGTACAAAGGCCCTGTTACCTCTGGCATAGTCTCATTCATGTTGGTTTGAAATCCTTCTGGGATGTTTTGAATTCTGCAACAGCATACTGTAGGATTAACAATACTTCTTTGATATTAATACTCTGACAACAGCAAGAGAGCACAACAATAAGACAGGCTCTATTGTGCCAGGAACCCTAGCAACAGCATCAAAAAGGTTAATCCCTCATTTCATCATATCCTGATGCTTTGCTGATATTCCCCACTGAAAGTATTCATCTGCAGCCTTCTGCAATTTGCAAAAGACAGACTGTGTCAGGTTTTGAGGGTGGGGAATTTTTCCTTAATTCGAATGACAAAAAAATGAAATTTGTATTGGTTCAGTAAAAATCAAAAGAATTCTTGGGGCAAAAAACTGATTTTTTTTTTTAGTGTGTGAAATGAAATCACTAGAACAATGCAAGGAGCAATTCAGTAAGGTGCTGAAGGTGGCTGGGATTAAACAAAGGTTTGAAGCTGTTCACATGAAATGATCTAAGAAAAAAATAGTGAATAGTGGATTTTAATGATATATTAGAGAAGTAGATGAGCTCTGAGGCAGATGTTTTATTTCAGAACCTTTATAATATGTCTTCATTTTCCCTCCTCTATTTTATATTACCAATAAAAAAAGACTAGTTTTTTTAATTGCTTATTAATCTAAAGAGTGTCAGGAAAACATCTTTTGTGCTGTATGTTACTCAAATGTGAAATATGAGTTTTCTTTGTGGTTTCATTTAACTGCTAATCACTCACAGAAAATTTCTTGTCTGTTGAGATACAGGATCACAGCTGGGAAATGGCTACAAAACACTGAATGGCTCTTCACTGAATAGCCATGGAAGCCACATAGATGTTTCACCTTGATTTTTCGTAGCTAGAAGGGGTACTTAAGTGCCTATTTTAGGCATCTAAGCCAGTCTTCCTTCTTAGATACAAAAAGCAGTTGTATGGAAATTCAGGTCATCAAACTACAATGGTTGCTTTTAATGAAGGTTTTGAAGAATCCTCTTTTTCTCTCTGACTAGAGAGGGAAACCTATCCTGACACCAGATTTTCACAGCACGATGTTGTTGACGGTCTATACTTCATTAAACCAGCCCAGAATTTAGGGATTCTACATGCAGAGTCTCAAGGGCAGTATCTAAGGGATACATTTTCATATTGTTGACATTGCCTCCAACCAAAACTATAGAGAAATTCAGGAGAGGACCCAGTGGTCCACATCCACGTTCCTAGCATGTGAGCTGCAAAACCTCCTCCTCAGAGACCTCTTACTGCTGATGATCCAAAGGGGCATTTTTCCAAGGCAGCCTGGCAACCTGAGATTTTTGTGTCCTTACCCTTAGTCGGTTTGCTGCTGAATGACAAAACAGACAGCTGGAAAATTCACCCTGCCAAAAAAAGGAGCACACACACGTTTCCTTTCTGTGGAGGGAGACAATTTTTTCCATTGGCTGTGTCTGTATAAGCAGTAAACATCAGGCTCCGGCAGCTGGAATCCCTGCACTGACTTGGATGTCCCTGGAGATGAGCAGAGGAAAGGCAAAAGGTGCCAGGGTAAACTGCAGGTTCATACCTGCTCTGATTTACTCCCCTGAGTTTCACAACAATTTCGGCAACAGTGACTAGGAAAGCTGCACAAACATCCTACTAAGTTATGTTTTGATTGGCCTTTAAGATCTATAAATCTTATGCAGCCCTCATTAAGTGATCCATACACAGCAACCATTTAGCATTGTGTATATACAGATTGCTTCTTGCGTCTCCAAAGAAACTTTGTGTCAACATTTAGTTGAATGCTCAGATTCTTTTCTGTAGAGCATGAAGCAAAACTAAAAAGCCCAGTCATAATGGAGGGTTGTTTTTTTTCATTATTTGTGCAAAGAGTATCCTTTGAATATTCAGTGAATTAGAGCTCATCTTTCTTTCAAGCAAATCTGTCTCCTTAAGAAAAATACTGTGGAACTTGCAGTGTATACGACTATTTCCCTCATTCCCTACTAAATCAAAGTATGCTTTCAAATTTGGAAGTGAGCCATGCCATAATTAGAGACATTTCAGTTAGCTGAAAAGGGAGCTAACAAGTAGCAAAATAGATTTTAAAGATATCTTCATTAGAACTTGTAATCAGAATTGGAAAAAGAAAGTCTCCTCAAACTGGAGAAGGAAAAAAGAATAACAGAGAGCAAAAGGTTTTTGGTTTTATTTTGGTTTGTTTTTTTTCCCCTACTTTTAGCAGTGAAGACTCAGTACTGTGCTGGGACGGAAGAACTGTGGCTTCTACACGACTTGTTATGTTGCAGACTAATGTTGACGTGAATGTGACACACACTGAAGACAGCTCACCTATTGCATGTATTCAAAATTAACACCTGGACTCCCCATTAAGTCTATTGGATGTATCTGGAGGAAAGTACCTGCTCTGGGGATGCCTACCATGTCAGCTGATAACAGAAGGAGCCTGATCAACCCTTCTGGAGAAGACGTCCAAATTTTTCACCAACATAGGTGGGTGGAAATAAAAATGGTGTTAAGATAATTGTCATGAAAGTGTGAAGGGTGAGTCAGTGAACTGAGATGTGAACAGCTAGTGAGAAGGTCACAAGTTTTGGTGTGTTGCTCCCAACCAAACAACAAACTGCTGACTAATTTATTTTTGCAAGACATAGGTCTTAGTGCATAGGAGAAAGAAATATGCACACAACTTATTTACATGAATAACTTTTCTTCAACTGCAGAGTGATACACAGGGGTCATCTAGATGTTGATCTTCACAGGTGTTATGACAGCTAATCTCTTGTGGTTTGGAGGGTGGGACAAATCCAAACATCAGTGTTCAGTAGGCAGCTCCAGACATGATATCCTCATGATACCAGATGTTTCAGGAGCCTGTTTCTACCCTTGAAGCCAAGGGCAGTTATAATTCCACCTCCTGTGAAAGAAACTTCAAGATAGTAAAAGAAGTATCAATGGGAGGATCTGCTGGTAGTCATTTATCTTTGGTATTAGCACAGTTTTGAAGGCAGGAACCAAGCCATAGTTCTTTTCTTCTGTCTCAACATCTCTCTAGTGCCTATCAGCTGTATTTCTCCACCATGTACAACACGTTTCAGCACTTACTGGAGGCCTAATAGTCCAGTTTGAGGATGTGGTGACTGCAAATGCTGAGGCATCCTTTCTTGAAAGCTCAGTTGCTCTGTTTTCTGTGAGGAGTGTAACTAATTGATATTAATAGCACCCCTTGTCCCAAAACATGGCTTTAGCAGGGAAGCTGCCCTTACTAGCAAAATTTGTATTAGCAGTGGGATGTAATGGGTGCCAGACATGAGCCCTTAGAATACAATATGTAAAGGGCGTGTGGGTTTCCCATGCCACTGATGGATGCTCTAGTGTATGTGCTCCAGATTAAACACCAACAGATCAAGCAGTGAACCCAATATAATGCGATGATTGTCAATGCAAGAAAATTATGCAGTGCCCATTTTGTTTATGGGCATTGTCAGAAATAATTCATTGAAAGACTGGAAAGCTAATTGATTTCTCTGGACCTTTGATACTGGATTTCATGACAGGAGCTGTTGTGACCACATTCTTTTATCCATTAAACCACAGCTTTACATGTCCCACCATTACTGCTCTGCTTGGTTTCAATGCTTTGGAGACACCCATTGAGTACAACATCTTGGAAATGTCTTATTAGATCCTCTGTGCTCATGGGTTTTTCCAGTATTTTTTCCTATATACAATGTCCCAAACTTTATCTATATACCTCAGATAAGAAATTAAGTTTTTTTCTCAGTTACATAGAATTTATTTCTTTGCTACATCTGGCCTCCAGTACAGCCTCCTAGGCAGAACAGTTATGACAGGGCATAGCTACTGTACAAAGGAACCACTACACTGAAAATTTTGAGTTGCAGAGATACTTGAGCTACTTTGATACAGCCTGCATAAATGTCAACTTCAGGATCTTGATGGGTCTCATAGTCTGTCCTTAGCCTCTTGTTACTAATAGCTTCAGTGTTGTGAAGATCCAGGCTGACACATTTGAAAGTCTCCCTGAGCTGCAATTTATCTTCTAAGTTCTAGCATAGACATAACCTTAAAAGTAAAAGGGTTGTCTGTGCCTACTCAATCCTTAGCCTCTTTACAGAAGAGGTTAAGTTATAACTGCTGCAGTTGCGACTTATGTGATGTGCCTGACAACTGGAATTGAAGAGAGAACATAAAATGTAATTTTCCATTATTAGGCAAATATGTGCAATGCCAGTACAACATACAGTAGACAAGAAAGTCCTCTGTGCGAGTAGCATGAGAGATTACCTAATCAATACAAATCAAGGCAATCGAACACTGAAACCATGTTTACTCCACACTGTGGTCTGACTTCATGCTTGGTTTGTGTATTTTAACATGTGAAAGGGCAGCAGTGCCTGAAAACCAAAAGAAAGCAGGGTATGACTCAGGTATTAATTTATACAAGTGTCTTAGGTCTGGCTGAGATGAAGTCAACTTTCTTCTTGGCAGTCCATTTAGTGCTGTTTGGGATTTGTGATGATACCATAGCAGTGGTTAGGTACTGCTGAGCAGCTCTTGCACAGCATCAAGGCTTTCCCTGTTTCTCACTCTGCCACCACAGTGAGTAGGCTGATGGTGGGCAAGAAGCTGGGAGGGGACCAAGGTGGGACAGCTGGCCCCAACTGACCAAAAGGGTATCCCATGTCCTATGGCATTGTGCTCAGAGGTAAAGCTGGGTGGGCAGGTGGGATGGGCACTTTTTCCAAGGTAGCTGCTGCTCAGACACTGGTTGGGCATCAGTCTGTTAGTGGGAGGTGTTGAGTAATGGTCTTTGCATCACTTGTTTGCATGGTTCATTTTTGTTTGGTTTTGTTTGTTTGTTTTGTGGGGGTTTTTGTTTGTTTTGTTGTTGTTTGTTTGCTTTTTGGTCTAGTTGTTGTTTTGGTTTGGGTTTTTGTCTTGTTTCAAGCTTTTTTTCCTCTTCACCTATTAAACTGTCATTATCTCAAACCTCAATTTTTTTTACTTTTGGTTTTCTGATTCTCTCCTCGATCCCTCTGGATGATAATGAGCAAGTGGTTGGTTGGTGCCTACTTGCTGGCCAGGGTTAGTGTCAACCCTCTACAGCGTGTCAGTGCCTTGTTTTGAGAGAAGCAAATAGTAAAAGACAACAGTCTAATTATAAATAAAATATTTTTAGCTGTCAGAGATATCATGCTTATTGTGGAATCATTTATCAACTTAATTGTTGAATGTTAATGTCAAATATATTTTAAAATAAGGAGTTTTCAGTCTTCTCCTAAATCAAAATGGTACAACCGTGTAACTATAGTGGCAACTAGTATTACCTTATATTAAAAAGGACATTTTATGAGAGACTATGGTAAGTGAAGACCATGTGTATGCATCAACTTTAACCACAATTTCAGCTTATGTTCTGTATAGTATATTACCAAAATAATGAACCCCATGCACTCAATTTAAGAACTTTGTAACCTTTTACTCCTTTGACATTTTTTAAGTTGGAAATCTTTTCATAGAGATCCTTTCCCTGAAATTGCACCCAAAAATTTTTGCGAGAGGCAGAGAGCAGGGGCAGCAGCAAACCCTGTTTCAGAGTACATCTCTCCCCTTTATCCTAGAGGTTGGCAAAATTATCATGGGAGTGAAAAACAGCCACCAAATATACGAACCTGCCTCCAAAATCCATGCTGATTTCCAGATTTCCCTCTCTTAACTTCAACTTCTTGTCCTCCCACAGCTTTCACAATAAAAAGGGCAAACCTCAGAGTAACCTGATAATTACTTATGTATTTCTGGATTCAGTCTCGTCTAAGTGAGGAATCTCCACTGCATACGGGTGTAAAAATATATGTCCCACAGAAATATGCAACCTGAAGAAAATTCAGAGTTATAAAGCAATCTAAATCAAAGACTCTTCATACTTTTTAAATTTCTGAATTAGCTGATCTGAAATACAATAAAAATTTTTATTTTATCGAAGTCAGTTAAGCATCCCTAATTTATACCACAAAGGAGGAAGTTGATGAGGAAAGGACAGCTGGGTTGATTACTTTGCTTCATTCATAATGCAATTTTCTTCCCCTCCTGACATGTGAAATGTCTCAGTGATTCTATGTTTTCTCTCCCTTATTCTAAGAGTACCAATGAAAATATCTTCCCCCTGACTGAGCAGATAGTTAATTTTAAATTAAACAGCTGTGTTCAGGCACAGTGTGCATATAACTCTGTTGCATAGCAAATGACTTGTAACTGGAGTTACAAATGTTTGGGGTTTTGACCTCCAAATGGTTAATTAACATTTGTCTTAAGTGAGTAGTTTTGGGACTGATACCACAAGTGATAATGCAAAAGGGTCTGGCAGATCAAGGCCATCAGGATGGCAATACTGACTGCTGTATAAAGGACCTGGGATCTTGGAGGTTACAGCAGAGACGAGATCTGGGGAGATGCAGTGTAGCTGAGTATGTGCTTTACTCCCATGCTGGAAAAAAAGCCTTTGGGGATGCAAGAATCATTACTTTCCTGGATCAGTAACTGCAGACAAATTAAAAAAAAACAAAAAAAAAAAAGTTAAAAAGCTATTTATTAAGTCAGACAAGACAGGACTTTGGATATGGGATCCACACCATGAGTATAAAACAACAATAAAAATAGTGGGATCCGTGGTACATTGCTCAAGTACCAATTGACATGGTACATTACAAGTAACAGGAACAGAAATCTTCAGCTCAGAGGGAAGTAGCCTCCTGAAGTGCTTCTGTTCCCTTGCTGTGACAGAGAAAGAAACACCACCCCAGTTGAGGCATCTAAGTCAGTCCAGCTATCCCTCCAGAGGCCTTCAGTCACCTCTTCACATGCAGGTAAGAAAGGACTGGAAGAGACTGTGTCATCAAACTGGAGAATTCTAGGTGCAAGTTAGATGTCTGAGGTGGGCAGGCTGGTTCTTAAACCATTTTTCCTTCCTGCTCTACTGTTCTATTAATTCTTGCAGTTATTTTCTGTAAATTGCCCAAGAAGCCAGTGGAACAAGTATGTCATCCACATTTCTTCATGCCACATGCAAGTTAAATTTACCTTTTATTCACCTGTGTATAGTGTAGTTTCATAATGACTGGCTGCTAAACAGTACTTAATTCAGCCATGCAGAACTGCAAGTCACAAGAACAATGAATCATTGTTTATGTAAACCGGAAAATCTAGCTCTGTGCTAAGAATAATTCAATCTGTCTATAAAAATGATTGTCTACAAATAGCTTCTTCCCTCTAAAGTGCTTCTACCTGCTTGAAGTTCTCCAAGGACTGGTTCTTTCCTTTACTCCTTTGAAAATTCAATGACAAGAGGAAAGTCCGAAGTGCGAGCGTTAGTCCAAATGATGAGAAAAGCTTTGTTGTGTCGCCTACCTTCCCCTCCTTTGTTTATATTCTCTTTTTCAAACAGTTCTCCAAAAGATTGTATTTCTCTGAAGGAGTTGTAGGAACATGATGATGTATTTAAGTACTCTCTGATATAATTACTATGTTTTCAAAGTCTCATTTTAGGGTTAATTTAAATCAACTTCAAGCAGCAGTGAATTCTGTCAAAGAATGAGTGTTGTATGCCTTTATATTCAAAATCTGATTTCTCATTACTTGGCAGATCAGTTAACAAAAGGGTGGCCTGGAGATTGAAAGGTTTGTAAAGTTTTTTAAGCAAAGTTTTAAAACCATTGTTGGATTTCATGGCTCCCTTAAATCAAGTAACATGTGTTTGACAAATACTGTATTTGACCCTTCCTTCCTTCCTTCCTTCCTTCCTTCCTTCCTTGCTTCCTTCCTTCCTTCCTTCCTTCCTTCTTTCCTTCCTCTCTCATAATCCATAAGCCATGCCAAAATAAAAATTCTTTGCATTTCTGGCCAGAACATTAATTTTAACAACATTTTTTTTTTCCTCCTGTGCTATATAGTTGAATCTTGGCTTAAAAAATATGAACTATGGAATCATAGAGTGGTTGAGGTAGGAAGGCACCTCTAGAGATCATTCATTCTTGGCCCCTGGTCTAAGTGGGGTCAGCTAGAGTAGGCTGTTCAGGGTTGTGGGCAACAGTGTTTTCAGTATCTCCAAGGATGCGGATTCCACCACCTGTCTAAAAACCTCTTTCAGTGTTCTACCACCCTTGACCATCCTCACAGTAAATAAGAGTCTGGGACTTTAAATCCTGAAATGGAATATCCCGTGTTTCAGTTTGTGCCCATTGCCTCTTGTTCTCTCACTGTATAGCACTGAAAAGAGCCTTGCTTCATCTTTACTCCTTCCATCAGGTATTTTTACACATGGTTAAGATCCCTCTGAGTCTTCAACTCTTCAGGCTGAACAGTCCTGTCTCTCTTAGCCTCTCCTCATATCAGAGATGCTCCAATCCCTTAACTACCTTAGTGGCCTTTCTCTCTACTTGCTCCAGTATGTCCATGTCTCTCCTGTACTAGAGAGCCCAGAACTGAACCCAGTGCTCCAGATGTGTCTCACCAGTGTTGAGCAGATGGGAAGGACCGTCTCTAACTTGCTGGAAACACTGCTTCTAATACAGGCCAGCAGACTGTTGGCTACCTCTGCCACGAGGATGCACTCCTGGCTCAAGGTTGATTTGTTGCCCATCAGGATCCTCAGGGCCTTTTCTGCAAAGCTTCTTTACAGCTCGTGAGTCCCCAGCCCGTGCTGGTACAAGAGGTTATTCACCTCCAGATAAAGGGTTTTGCTTTTCCTTTTTGTTGAACAACGTGGGATTCTGGTCAGGCCATTTCTCCAGCATCTCAAGGTCACTGTCAACATCAACCCAGGTCTATAATTTGCTTTTCAAGTCATTTTAATATATAATGAAGCAAGTTCATGAACTCAGATTAAATAAACAATCCTTACCGTATTCATTACAACAATCCTTGCCATAATCATTATAAAGACCAAAACTTAGTTTTTGTTTGAACTAGAGCTGTTCTTTTAGAGAAGCATTCAAATGTAATTACCATTTTCCAGTAATAAGATGAAAACAAGTAAACAAAACTCCTTCCTTCCTCTGAGGCTATAACCCTTGAAAACTCCCATCTTATTTATTTGCTAAGAATGTATCTAACTTTGACTTGCAACTGGCTGAATTTTGTCTTTAGATTGAAAAATTGTGTATTCTCAGGCTTGGATTTCCCATATCAAAACTCAAGCCCATGGTTAATTGTATTTTTCCTGAAGTCTCCTAAAAATTTGGTGAGTTCCCTGTAACTATTGTATTAAGATGTATCTCCTCACTCATTGCATCATTCTCAAGTATCTCTCAGTTGTCTTCACATTCTCCCTTGAGCTGTTAAAAGTAGGATACAATACCATGTCCTCATAGTAGTTACACTCGCACTGAAATTCGATAGTAATAGAGGTAGGGTTGGTTTGCCTAAGTGTAGGTCTCTAGTGAAAATTTAGGTGCACAAGTGTATCTTGTTTACCTTCCAGATGCCACCCCAAATGGGTCTTCATCCTTGGTTATATCTATGCTATGTGCTTGGGTGTTTTGGGTGCTGACAAACAATCCATATGGCACCAGACATCTGTTCAGGCAGCTGAGTTTTACCCGCAGTATCCCTACACACAGTTCATCAGTTAATGCATACATCCACTCTATTATGTTAATCTCTTGATCATAACATTGCATGAGAAATGACATTCATCTAAATATTTATGTCTTTTTTTTTCTTTTTTTTTTTTTTTTCCCCAGAGTAATTTTTCCTAGGCTAGCAGCTGTTCTCCTGCTTGTCCTACAGTCTTATTCTTTTTCTTGGTTTTGGTTGTACACTTCAGTTTGTGCTGAAATTTCCACTTAATGGAACAAATTAGAATACCCCCAAACCATGTTCTCATTATAGTTCCAATCTCTGCAGTCTTTGAATATCAGAAAGCTGTATAACAATATAAGAAAATTGTTTTTATGTTATCTTCAAAGGCTAGAAAGATCTCATTTTAAAAAACCTCCTTTAAAGTGACTTACTCCTTATGATTAGAGGTGGAGACATACTAATCAACCTTCTAATGAAAGGTATGTTTCTTTCTTATCATTCAGTCTTCCAAATGATTTAATGCAGTATAACATTTCAGATGCCTTACAGAAATCTAAATGTGTCAACACCTTGTGTAATCTCAGTCTGTTTCATTTTCTGTTCTGCACTTGGAAGAATTATAGAGTTACCTTTTTATTGTACGTTTTGTCCTTTGGCTTTGATTTTGTATGTACTTAAAGTTACATCAGCATTAAGACTGTCATACTGATGCAGTCAAAGAGATGCAAGAGATTTATTTAAACAAAAGGAAAGTGGATTTTATCCTTGCTGATGCTAATGGGCCAGTACATCTTCATGAATCGTAAAAGAACAAAGTGCCCTCATCTATACAAACATTTAGCTAGAGTCTAGCAGGATGGCACCCTGAGAGTAGCTTGAGGACAAGGAGAAAATGGTGACTGAAGGAGAAAGAGCAGCAGAGTGCAGTTTGAGCTGCACCATCACACTGTTTACTGTCCTAGGGTGGGAACCTGAGGATGATTCAGAAATCATACAAATGTCCAGAAAAGATATCCGTGGTTGAGATTGATCTTAACATTCCTGCTAGTAGGAGGTAGGGGAGGACTACCTCTTTGCAATTAGCACGGCTAACTTCTGGTTCTGCTGGGCTCAGCAGAAGGTGCAGAATAGTTCTTAGATAAGAGAATATTAGTCTGTCTGTCCCTGGCATGCTTTCTGTGGAATGGTGGGGACATATCAGTGGAAGGAAACTTGGGAATATTGTCACGTGGGACTTTGTGTTCCACTCGTGTGGGAGATGGCTCATCACTGATTGATTTGCCCCCCTCTTCTTCAATGCATATTTTTCATTAAAGATGCAATGTTAAACACTTAAACTAATTTTAATATCATTACAACATCATCAGTACTCCTCAAAGGTGTCATTTCTTTGGTTATGAAATTCCTGAACTGTAAAAAAACCCCTCAAAAAACAAAAAAGAAAACCAAAACAAAAAAACCCACCCAAACCCCAAAACTGTTACAAGCAGAAAAAAAAAATACCTGTGTTTTATATAAAATTTTCACAGCAAGCCTCATTTTCAAAAGTATTGTGACGCTTGGTTATCTTTACATAACTCAAAACTCACCTCCAGAGGCACCAAAATGAGCAGCACTTAAAACTGAAGAGAAACAGAAATCACTCCATTAGAACTATAAGCATATTTATGTGACCATTAATTCTGTCTTAAATTTTATAGTGAAAGTTTGATGGTAAAAAAAAAAAGTAAAGATAATGTCACGTAAAATATATATGCTCATTTTTTTTACACATATCCATTCAAACGTATCTATTTCTGTATACTTACGATGGAAGTTTTAACTGCATTTCTCTCTTTAAGTTATTCAGTTATGAAACAACAGTGTTATTTAACTCTGTTCTCTGGGTACAAATACCTGGTGGGAGTGGGGAAAGGATCCAGATAACTTAAGATACAGTACTGTTGAATGAGGGAAGCAGGAAGACAAAAGATGCACAGTCCCTCCAACAGTATCCAGCTGTTCTTTTCCCCTCCATGTTAAAATTGAAGTAGTTCTTATAGCCAACTGATTACTCCAAAAATGTTTGCAGAATATCTTATTCAGCTAAGTAGGTGTTTTTCTTTAGTCCTATTGTACAATCAACCTGCATGAGTAACTGTCTAAGAATGTTTACAGGACATTTAATCAGCAGGGGATACATTTACAGAGGTAATAGGAAATTCCCTGTGGCTTTGTACCTAATTTAGTAATCTTTAAAGCTTAGTATGTTTACTGTTACAGCTGAGGACTGGTATGGTCAAAAAACTCTCAGCATAGAAAGAAAATTCAGCACTTCATCTACCTAAAGTAAAATGCCCCAAGTTTCAGGAAGATCTAGCTGTTCTGTTAGATCATGGAATTATGGTCCTTGTGTCCTGAAAATATTAAGTAGAAGTTAATTTATGAAAAAATAAGAAAGACCCCAGAAAACTTTTAGATTATTTTTCTCCGTGGGTGCAGAGTAACAAAAGGAGTGGTCTTCCATACTTGAGTATTAAAAATGGAACCTGCATTCTCAACACAGAGAAAAATAGAATTCCCCAAAATCTAAGAAACAAGCATCAACAATGAAAAAAGATTGAAAAGACCCCTTTGTTATATCCTTCAAATCATACCAGACCGGAGCTGGCATGACCAGCTGCCACCCATTGGTACCACATACTGTGTTAGGTCCCTGGCTCTTCTATCCCATATTCTGAAATTCCACTTATTCCACCCTTATAGAGATGAGAAATGTGTACCTGAAAGCATTAATCAAATTGAAAAACAAAAAAAAAGAAAATTATATTCTCTGTGATTATCCCAGAATATTTTACCTGCTCATTTTCTTCCAGCTCATGTTGGAATTAATTCTTTTTAGGAAAAAATGGGAGCTGAAATGCTGCTCTCATCTTTTGATTAAAATGTGACAGATCATACAAAGTTTTGTATAGAATGAAGTTAAGAAAGGTGCTGTAACATTACATAACAACATAGGAACTGATGTAATATGACAAAGCACAGTCTGAACCATATTATTCCTGACATTTAAGCAGATTTTGTCTTATTTTTCATTTAACTTTGCACTACTAAGCCCAGATGCTTTGGACTGAACATTTCCCTTGATGTTCTGGGGCAGCATAGTAGCTTTCATTGCCATTTTTGCTTGCAGTCAGATTCCATCTCTGGTGATACACCAAGTTTTGTTTGACAAAATGAAGAAGAGACCAGATTGCTTGGTAAAACTAAGAAATGGAGAAAATTTGGATTGTAGTGCCTATTTTACCAAAGTAAAAAAAATCAGTACTTAAGCACATGTTCAAGACTGCTGGTGTCACTGGTACTCTTGAGAAGCTTAATGGTAAACACTTGCTTAAGTCTCTGTTAGATAAAACCTCCTGCACTATCAGTAGTGGCAAAAGGGGAAAAAGGGCACAAGTGAACAAACAACCTAAAGCACAAATTGAAGGGTCATCTAGGAAGGAAAAGGTCATGTAGTATTTTCCATATCTAAAGCCAGGTTGCATCACTAAAATCAGATATGTCTTGTACAGTTCTCCTGCCTTGATATTTTATCTGAGAAAATAAATATTCATGACTAAGAATCACAAAATACAGGACCATGAAAAATAAAAGCTGATCCTCTATTAAACAGAGAAACTTTGAAAAAGTCAACCAAAAAAGCGACTTATCAAAAAACCAGCTCTGACGTATGGTGTCTCCATTTCCAAAAAGGACTAGAAAGTTATTGATTACAAATTAACCCCCTCACAGATGTCTCAAAGAGAATTGCTATAATGATAATGATGCTTAAAAATAATTAACTACTTTTGCAAGCTCCTGGCTTCTGGATCTAAGCCTCCTTTCACATGTCCTGACCCTGAGGTTGGCTGCTAACCAAGTTCTGGATGAAATTCAGAGAATCTTAATGGCTGTTTTGAATGATGCTGTGCTGATTTTGGCTGGGTTAGAGTTAAGTTTTCTTCATAGTAGCTAGTATGAGGCTATGGTTTGGATTTGCGCTGGAAAAAAGTGTTGATAACACAGGGGTGTTTTAGTTGTTGCTGAGCAAGGCTTACACAAAGTCAAGGCCTTTTCATCTTCTCACATCACCCCACCAACGAGGAGGCTAGGGGTGCACACGTGATGGTGTTACGTGTGATGGAATCTAGCTTTCCTGGATGTGGCTGAACACCTGCCTGCCCATGGGAAGTGGTGAATGAATCCCTTGTTTTGCTTTGCTTGCATGTGTGGCTTTTGCTTTTCTTGTTAAACTGTCTTTATCTCAACCTACAAGTTTTCTCACTTTTAATCTTCCAATTCTCTCTCTCACCCCTCCAGGGGTAAGTGAACGAGTGGGTGCTTGGTGCTTAGTTGCCTTCTGGGGTTAAATCACGACAGATGTCAGTGCAGAAGACAGGATCATTTAAAGTAACTTTACTTCTACAGTATCGATAACATTCTTGTAGATTAGTTGAACTCTATGTACCCTGAGACCCAAATGGCTTATCCACCCCACTAGTTGCTCTGTTGTCCGTACCTGTTTGTTTTTTTTTTTTCATGAAAACTTACATTTCATGTCATGGTCCTAGACTACAGAGATGTGTATCACAAAAGTTGCTACAGTGGGCACAAGATGTTTTTCTCCTCCTTGTGACTGGTCTCTGTGCAGCATTGGCAGGACCACACTGCTGTCATTAACCATTCACAGCTGCAGGGCTTCCTAATGTTGCATCAGTTTCTGCAGGAGATGCTCAAGTCTGTCTGCAAAACACGCTGTACATGCTGTCTCTGACTCTAGAAAGGCTGCTCCAAATTGAGCCATGGTACAAACTGCAACAGAGAATCAAGAATATTCATGACTTACACTGGGGAAGCAATTAGGGATGAGACTATCACTTCTGCTTTAAAGAGATGAATGATATTCCTAATAAAGCATATAAATCCCTCTTTTCTGTGATGCACGAAAAGAGTGGAGCAGAGGACAGACAGGCAAAACTGAAAGTCACCCTTCAGCCTGCTTTTCATTATGCAATGCTGCAGTGCTTGTGCCGTAAGGGTGACTGAGCAATCTTCTACATGAAAATCAGCTGTGAAGAATAAAATGCCAGCACAATTTTCTGATGGTTGGTTTTCAGTGCTGCTTCTGTTGAGTATTTCTGCCCTTATAAATATTGTTTGCTCAATCTGTATATTGCTGGACTTAATGTTAGAGGTGAACATGAGGTGAGATGTGCAGGGAAGGAGTTAACTGCTGTGCCACCACTTCGCTTGGTTGCAGGTTCCCTAGCCAAAGGTTTTCATGCATGAATTTAACTGATGTGATAAGACACACCTGTCAAACCTCTGAAAGGTGACTGGTGACTTTGTGTACTGCCCTGGAAAGGCAGCAATTTAGAGTGATGAGCTCTGAGAAACAAAATTCTTTCAAGGTCTCCAACTGTGCATGCAAAAAGACTGAGGTACATATCTGAATCACTTTGAAAATAAATAGACATAATATTAGAGCTATGATTTCATCATAGTATTGCTTATTTCTAGGCACTGCACAGATCTGCTTACCTCTGAATCACTATTTTCCTCTTTCCAAGATGTACCTCTGTACAATGAGAGTGTTATCTGACTTCCTTACCTCGGTTTGTACTATATTATCCTACCTGAATGCACTGACAGTGCAAACTCTCAGGGTATAAAATACCACCAAAGACAAGATCCCAGAGCAAACAGCTTGCAAAGAATTGCTGTAACTATGGCTGAAACAAAATGTGTTCCTCTTACCTGGAATTATAAAGTTTGAGATGGATAACAGAGTTTTTCTAGGGTTAAGATTGGGATGGAGAAGGACAACACCAAGGGGAGTTCTAGATGTGGTCCTATGGGTGTGATTCTATGAACTGCCTGACAATATCACTGGGAGTAGTAGATGCATACAGTTCTACTCCTGTTCATACTAAGTTTTCTTCAATCAAATATTTTGCGGAATATTTTGTGGAAAAAGCCAAGCCAAGATTTTTAGAGTTAGAAATACTTCTTTTTTTCCCTCATAATGTCAATAATAGATTTATGTTTCTAGTTCAGCATCCCTGCATTTGTTGGAATAATCAGTGGGCAAGTGGAACCATAAGGCCCTTCCTTCCCTTCCCTTCCCTTCCCTTCCCTTCCCTTCCCTTCCCTTCCCTTCCCTTCCCTTCCCTTCCCTTCCCTTCCCTTCCCTTCCCTTCCCTTCCCTTCCCTTCCCTTCCCTTCCCTTCCCTTCCCTTCCCTTCCCTTCCCTTCCCTTCCCTTCCCTTCCCTTCCCTTCCCTTCCCTTCCCTTCCCTCTGCCTGCATGAGGAAACAGGGGAGTCTGAAATTTTCAAAGATTGCTGGTTTATTTGGTGGTTTTGTGGGTTTTTGGATTGTTTTAGGTTTGGTTTTGTTTTTAAAGAGTCCAAATGAGAAAAATCTGATGTATTTTGATGAAAAGCCAACTCTGGTAAAAGATTAGATTTTAAAGAACCACCTTTTGAAAACATTTTGGTTTTTTGTTTATTTTAAAATAACACTATTGTTCAATGTATGCCACTTGTAAAGAACTGAGCAGAGAATGCAGTGTATTTGCCTTATATTAGTATCTACTGGTTCTTAGATGCAATTCGTGTCTTCTATGGGCCAGAAGAGTGACAGCTGGTGTGCTGACCAGCATGCATTCATACCTGTCCAGATATGGCTACCTGGAGACCAACAAGATACAGTGCTCTCTTGGAGATAACAGAGAGTCAGCAACTGGACATCAGCTTCTTAACAACTGGCAGCCAAGGGTGACAGAGCATGTGCAAATGCTGTGACTTGACTTTCAAGCCAAGGACCAAGGGCTCTGGGTGCTTTACTAGGAAAACAATTGCCTGGTGTTGGGAGTGAATGAATCGTGGGGGTGGTGAGTGAGAGAAGTGAGTAGTGCTGCCAGCATGGATGTGTGTGCAGGTTTCGTTTACTTCATTTAAAGCTGAAGGGACTCTTAATAACTAACACCTTGTTTTCAAAGGTTATTGTAGACCTGACTCGTGCCCTGTCAGCACAAGATGTCAGACTGTCCTGCAGCTGCTGAAAACTTGAGTCCCTGGGACACTTAAAGGAGCTCATAGTAGGAGCCTTGTTTAGGAGAGGAGTTCAGGTTGAGCAATAAACAGGCATGTCCTGGGTAAAAGTCAAAGGTGACTTTGCTCCTTGGACCCAGTGACCAGCTAAAATATTTCGTTTTAATTTCTCAAAATGAAGTGTCTCTTATCAGCCCCTAAATAATTGCAACAGTTACAGGGAGTTTCTAGGAGCTTTATCCATTCTGGAGTGGAAGAAACTTTGAACTAATGGGAAGGCATCCATTCCACTCTATTCTTCGTCACTGAAAGCATCGTTCTGCATGGGCAACTTGGGTGACCATCTTTCACCTTCTGAAAGAGCAGCTCCTAATAATGGCCTTGAGGAGGCTTGCAGATGAGAAAAGATAAGATCTGTTAATCACTGTTGCCTGGTTCCATTCTTGCGCCATGTTAGATCTAAACAGCGAGTTGTCAGAAGGGGAAGAATCAATTTTAAGCAGTAAAATACATTAAACTGTGTAGTTCACTAAATTGTTCCAATACAGATTAATGTTTTTCTTTTTTTTTTTTTTTTTTTTAAGCAGCTGTCAAGTGCATGGCAAGGAAGATAAATCTTCCCATTTTCTGTGTGTTTTGATCAGCACATCCGCAAGACTAACCTCTGCTATTATGTTTTTGTACTTGCATGATATTTTACAGCCACGTTACAGGTATATTTTTATATAGAAAATAATAATTCAGAATACATGATAACCAAGGAAAATTTAGTACACACTAAAAATAAAAGTTACAGCTTTTTCTTACATTTTAATTTTATTTTGTTTTATTTTTTGAAGAATGAAAAAGAAGAAATCTTATGTTTGTATCACAAACTTCTTTACCTATTTGTAAAGGCAAGCATACACCTCTCTATGAGGTTCATGTAGCTTAGCATTTTATCTTGTTAAAAAAATCTTCACTAAGCAGGAACATTTAGGAGCCGATTGGAACAAACTGGTCAGGCAATGACAGTAAAAAATAATTGAAGATGGATGTTTGCTGAGTAAAACTGCTCAAGACACAGGAAGGAAGACACCTGAAGCTGTAGTTATTCTCTGCTGTTTGAGACTGTGACAAGCTCCATCTGATTGCAGTGTGCGTATCTGTATACACAAGCAAAAGAGATTGCACCTCCACCTAGCAAAGCATGTGTGAGGCTTCAAGTCAAAGTTAGTTTCTAGGCTCCCTCTACA
Organism: Columba livia; assembly: GCF_036013475.1. Taxonomy (NCBI): domain Eukaryota; kingdom Metazoa; phylum Chordata; class Aves; order Columbiformes; family Columbidae; genus Columba; species Columba livia. The sequence continues at coordinate 117,302,490 of NC_088602.1, forward strand.
GTCAGTGGAGAAAAGCAGTTACCTCTGGAGGGTAGTTTCCTTTGCTTTCCTTGGACTTGTGTTTCACTGACTTCAAGATGACTTGATACAGATTTGTGAACAACAAAGCAAATTGCCTGTGTGCTTGAGCACCTTAATAGTAAAGGCTGGAGCATGGAAATGGCTACCTCTGCTTATAATTTTCCATTCATCATTTAACAATTATCCATATTTATTTGACAAAAAAAGCCTTAACTATTTTTAGGTATCTATGAAGATGTCTTCTATCCTCCATGACAAAATGAGACATTTGATCAGTTTCATCAGTTTATGATTTTTATGTAGGTAATATTTATTCTAATACATTAATTCTGGGTTTTAATAAAGATTCATATATAGGTTTTGAATTATTTCCTTTAAAGCCAGTAAATGGAGCTATGTTCCCCCTCAGCTACAATGTTATCAGGAGATCTATCATTTGAGAATTTGTTACTACCAACTGTAATTAGCATAGGGTAACTTACACCCTTTATAGTGCTATCTTCTTCACTGAAGGTATAGCAAGTCTGGTTGAGTCAATTTCCTAAGCTATTTCTGACCATGACCTCATGTCTGTTGCATGATGAGGGTTTGTTCTCCTTTTTCTTTTTCTTTTTCTTTTTCTTTTTCTTTTTCTTTTTCTTTTTCTTTTTCTTTTTCTTTTTCTTTTTCTTTTTCTTTTTCTTTTTCTTTTTCTTTTTCTTTTTCTTTTTCTTTTCCTTTTTCTTCTTCTTCTTCTTTTTCTTCTTCTTCTTCTTTTTCTTCTTCTTCTTCTTTTTCTTTTTCTTTTTTCTTTTTTTTCCAGGACACGGCTGAAATTGTTCTTTCTTCTTGTTAAGGAGCATGCTGTAGAAGGAGATCTTCAAGGAGATCGGAGTGCTATATTCATACAATAGACAAGAACAAGTTGTTCCTGTGACAAATACAAAAGATGAACGTTAGGATAACCTTTGTGTTAAAGACTTTGTGTGAATTTAAATGAGAACTAAAAAAAGAGAGGGGTCAGACAAAAGGCACTGAGATAAATTATCTCATGTCAAAACATACAAAATTGATTCTTCTTTGGAGAACTAAATTAATACGAATATTGCAAATGCAGTAACCAGCTGCAAAAAGAGAAAAGTAGGAAGGGACTCTTTCTGTTACCTAAAATGGGTTCTGTCAAAGTCAAGGTGGGAACAGCTGCAATTAGTTTCTGAGTTAGTATTCACTGCTCCTAACTCTGGGTGCTAAAGTCTGCCAACAGACACTGATACTGTGTTTACTAACAAAAAATGGACCTTATTAAGAGTTACAGAGAATCTCAAAATCCAAGTCAGTAATAATTATATCACTCCAGATCTGATAACTAACAGAGAACTAGTGCTCTTTCAGCATACTTTTGTTAGCACTACATGCTGAACAAAAGCTAATAATTAATTGTGAAACAGAGATTTGTTTTCACAGGGTGTAGTGATTAATGCTCCATTGGATTGTCCCACCATGGCCACTGTGTTTTAATTAAAAATATCAGGCTACAGTGGTATTTGAAAGCATGCAGGTGTGGTGGTTGTAACCCTCCCCCCAGGCTGCCTCAATACCTGAGCAAGCCGGGCATGTCAGGAGGGAACAATTCCCATTGTGCAGGTGTAGTGAGCCAAAGCAATGAGGCAGCCCATCCCTGCTCTCAGAGCTCCTACCACATGGGAAAAACCTCTCTTCCTCATGGGAAAGGTGGCAACGATGGGTCACACCTGGCACACCTGCTACCTGGATCATAGCAGGATGGCACCAGAACTTCACGTTCTGAAAAGTTCTGGACATTGACAAATGGTGGAAATCACCAGAAATTACCTCATTCTAAGTGTGGCCAGAGTGACAATGTACTGACTAAAGTCAATGATTTCACAGCCCTATAAACAGCCATCCTAAAGTGGGACCCTTTGAGCTCTCCTGGTGGCAGCATCGTCCTCTGACGGGGACTCTGGCAGAGCCAGTTTAGTGACAGGTCAGTGATCATCTACTGACGATCTCACAAGGATCTGAAGGCCAGATTTTGCAAAGAAGTGGGTGAAAACAGATTTCTCGAGTCTCAAAAATCACTCGTTGAGAATGCTTATGTGTTTAAAGTGGGTAATTCACTAAGTTTGAGAGGGAAATTTGAGCAATAGGTATGCCTACACATATAATCATGTCTATGGATTAATGTGTACAAGTGTGTGTGTCTTATAAACTTGTCTCTGTGTTTTTATCCCCATATCTATATGATTGTTTATATGCATATGATTTGATTTGTCCCTTTTGTAACTATAGTGTGACCCTGTCACCAAATTTGTAATCAGTTTGTTGTTTTGATTCTAACAAACTCCATTGAAATACTTTAAATCACTTTATTAATCAACTATCTATCAAGCGTTATTAGAAATCATATATGTGATCTACCTTGATGAATTTCAAATTGGTGCCAAACTTCAGCAGTTAAATTTCATTCTGTGACAGCAGGTTTAAGTCACTCTGGTTTGTTCCGTACTCTTGTCTTTAAACTAAATCAACAATAAAACCCGTACATTATCAGGCTGGAAGGACTGACGTATTTCTGTACTTGGCTTTGATAAGGGAATTTTTTTTCACATTGTGAACACTAGATCCCGGATTCATTGTTGGTGCTGAATCTTCTGACAGAGTAAAGGTGGGAGTTGAGCTTATACATAAGAACACTACAGTTTCTCGGTAAGATCTCCAAACTGTAAAATACCCAAGAAAGCAGTAACTGCTTTTCTAAGTTTTGTTTTTTACTCAGAGAAGATATAAATGCCAAAAGACTAAGTTCTTCAAATGTGATAGAGAGTAAAAATTAGAGACAGAATTTTGTTTGAAAGCTAGGAATAACTATCTTGGGAATAATCTGAGGATCACAATAACGTTCTTATAGAAAATGCATTGTATTAATAAATAAAGACAAAGGATTAAATTATACAGTACCCTAAAAAATATGATACGAACATTTGGGAATATGGAAATGATGCTGATATTACAAATGCCTGTGTGAAAACTCTACGATTCATAGTAAACAGGAACTTGAATTCTACTCATTACCACCAGCAGGCATGCTCAGCTTTTGCACTACTATGTACATGTTTTCTAAAAATGTAATAAAATAGGTGATGATCTCTACAGCTGCCCTACACAGACAGACAGGCAGGCTTGCTCTTCTGTGCCACATGCATCCTGCTGAGGGAAACCTGAAGCGAGACCACAACAGTCCTCAGATGAAGACCTAGACAGTCTCCTCAGGCCTCCAGGGTGAGCTGGGAATCCCCAGTTACTTTAATAACTAAGCACATTATTTTTTGGGAAGATGACTGGTGATAGTAGTTTTCATAACTTAGTTTTTTCAGAGGTATGTGCAGGTGTAACAGAACGTGGATATCTTTGTATAAGGTTATAAATACAGTAAGCTGTGTATGCCTACGACAGAAATGCTACAGTGGCATCAACAGATAAATATATAATATGTAACTCTTCCTTTCTCTAAAGCTTATAGGAGTGCTTTGGATGATTTGCTCTACCGCTGAATATTTTTCCACATCCTTTTCCCCCCATCTTCTCATACCCCTAAGGTGAAAACTTTTTCTGTCCCCAAAGCAGCCCGCTCAACTCCAAGTCTCTTCTTGGGCAGTTAAGTAAATAATGCTATCCCCTGCCTGGCTGATGAACAGCACAGCACTGCAGACAAATGCAAATTGTGTATTTACTGAGGACTCCCATAGTAGTGCAGCTTTCTAACAAATTAGGTATACATAAGCTTCACTTACATAGATTTCCCCAGATCACTTCACCTACTCTTTGTCTCCTTGATCAACTGGAGAAAAGTCTGGTAAAAGCCATTTTGTAACAGCTCCTCTGAAGGAGCTATATTTGATGCTCCACTGAATCCCCAGTCTCCTCTTCCCACAGACCCCCTGGCATAACTCAGACAGGTTATGGCCTTGTCCATACATCGAGTTGGGCAGGACGCCTCCACTCAGAACCAGCTCTAGCACCGAGCCAGCATCATGTTTCTTCAAGCTGAAGTTTCCCAGCCTGGAGATTACAGCAGTGTCCCTCGCTAAAGGAGCTGCCTCATGGCTCCTCTGGTTGCACCAACACCACTGCCTGTGGAGCTGGGACGTGAAACCTTGTCAGAGAACTAGTCTGCACATGTGTATTTCTAGGGAACCCAGATGTCATTGAACGGTCCTCAGAAGGTCTCCACAAAAAGCGTCATGACTACAGCCCAGAGAAGGATTGACCAGTAAGGGATAAGAGAGGCTGGAGACAGAGCTCCTTGAAATAGCTGTGCTGCTGAGGCATGTGAAGAAACCATGGTCCTAGTGGCAAAGAGTCTACCTTGCTGTCAGCTGTCACAGTGCCACAGTTTTGGCTCCTCTAACCTCAAAGTGGCTACTTTGCCATTTACAAATGCCTAGTGGCTTTGTGCCCGTGGGCTTCTGGAAACATCCAATTTGTGTGTATGCCATAATTGGCTGAATGCAAATATATGTTCATTAATTTCCCAAATTCCATTCCTACCATCACTTGCATGGGAATAATTTTAGCTTTCTAAAAATGTGATTCATTTAGATTGTCTACCTGCTTTTAACATTAGTATAGATAGATAGATTCAATATAGATCTTTGGTAAGGTCACCAGGTGTCCCAGTGTAATGAGTGCTCCGTTTTCATAATGAGATACACAGAGATGGTAAGTTGCCCCAGTTTTTAAAACTGTTGGAAAGCCTTCTGCTGCCTTGGATGCATAATTACTAAGCCTTTGGGAAGGAGGAAAAGAGGATTGTCACAGGAAGGAGAGGCATTTTAAAATGACACCAAAGTAAAATACTATTTTTTCCTTTTTTTGCTGAAAGTGCATCAAACTCTCCCTGATCATTTGCTGTTATGTTTTTCTGCTGTACCAGATTGTTCATACCCATAGATATTTCAACTGAAATTCAGATTTAAATGAACTGTAATTTTATTCTTTGTAAAGATGTGCAGTTGCAGCTGTCAAGAAAGCTATCAGATTTTATTCCACATGATTATTTTTTTACTAAAACTACTGTAGAAACTGAAGCCAGCTCACCAATCTGATCCAGCTTTTGTTTTGCAACCAAAATACTTTGTTAATATTTTTTTTCAAATTGAAAGTTGATTTATATCACACGTACATGCTAAGCAAAAGTATTGCTTGTTCTTCCCTAGTTTCATCTAAAAGTTGAGTGAATCTGAAGAGATGAGTGACTGGTGCCAAGGCAAGTGATTGATAGTGTCAGCCCTCATTTTCCATAGCTATCTCCAGGCATAACTGCTGAAAGTCCCACCTCCAGATGTGGGCTTCAGTACTTTCCTGTCCACAGTCAAGCTCATAAAAATTAAAACCAAAGGGATGTCAAGAAGAAAAGAAGAATAAAAAAGGCTAAAAATGGCCATCTGTTTTGGAAACAGCAACAAACTCTACTTATTCATGGTTGGATTTAAACACCCTTTTAGGTGAGCAATGTGCTTCCATTCAAATATCTTAATCAGAGCTACAAAACAAAGTATTTGAGCCAAGTAAAGAAGGTAATATGTGACATTAAATAATTTAGGTATCCTTGAAATTATATACAACAGCATACCTCATTCCTCTGCTCTTCTCTTTGTATCCATTTAACACTTTCTCTACCAGTCAAGGACAATAATTACTAGTTTTGTGGATTTCTCAGTGAATCCCTTAAGTCAGTTCTTTCAAATTGGTGTGCTTTCACTGTCTCCACATATATTGGGGTAATAAAGCAAAATTCAGTCCCCTTCTGCCAAAGCTATGCTTTTATATCACTCTCGAACAACTAAAAGGCCAATGGAGAAAACAAAATGCAACAAGATCTGCCCTTTTTTAGACATTATTTTTGTTAGAGAACACACATGATGATGCAATCTCTTAAAATACGGAGTGTGCTATAATTCTATACTTAAATAAAACTACATAGTGCAAGTATGTTTCATTTGTGAACCTTATTTCTTCATTTCAGCTCTCAACTGGATCTGCATGTGTGTTCTCAGAGTCAAGTACTCTGGTACAATAGTCAAGAAGGCTTTCTAAGGGGGATTTGGTTGGATTCTCACATTGCAGAACAGGTACTTATGCATGTCCAAGACTCCCACAAGTGGAACGTAAGCTCTATTAATGCATTTCTATAGATGTAAAAGAATAAAACAGGTCACTCCTTAGCTCTTGCCTTGTCCTCTGCTAGGACCCATTATAGCACTTTTTGTACATGTTTTTTTCATTAAAACCGTTCATGCTCCTAAAGGGGGTGGGGAAACTGAATCTAGGAGATATAAAGCCCACAATAACTGCACACAATTTAGCTCTCACATGAGGCCTAACATGATTAAAATAATAAGCATCACACTGTGCTCAACAGCACTTCAACTAGTGTAACTAGGGTATAAAACATTAAACATGTCTCCAATGCAAAATATGTTAAATTAAAACCGCAGCAGCAAGTCTAGGAGAGCATTACAGTGCAGGCTAGACTGCTGTCAGTCTAAGTGTGCTGGTAAAGATGGGAAAGGTTTACTGACATGGCCAAGGGCTGACCAAAAATGCAGTCCACACCTTCCTCTGGAGTACACTGTACGATGGAACGATTGATCCCATCACTGAAAAACTGCCAGCGATTTCTATGAATCTTCAACCAGCTCCTAAATCCTGAGTTTTTCATTAGATCCTTGCTTGAATACTGAGATGGCCATAGCCATAGCCATGGCCTTAGCTCCTCTAAGGTGGCTGCCATCCCCAAGGCCAGAGGGTTGAGTCTGCAGGGACAGCTGTCTGATGACACCAGCTCAGCAGGCAGTAGTCTTCAGAAGGCATGACAAGTGTTGGGAAGTATTAGGAGAAGATATGAGGTGAAACAGCATCATCATCATGCCACAATATAAATCAATAGGGTGTTTGCATCCTGAACACTTAATAGAGATCTTAGTTCTCCATCTGAGACAAGATAAAGTATGAGTAGGAAAGATCCAATGAAGGCAATGAGAAAGGCCAAAGGAGAAGAGTGTTTCTAAATGAGGAATAACTAAAGAGACTAAGGGCTCACCAGGTGGGAAATTGAGGGGACACAGCATTGGTGATATGCTGACTGACCTCACTGTCAACAGGGGATGGATTTTCCCTGTCTCTTTCACTGCAAGAAGCAAGGTTATCTAATGAAACTAACAAGAGGCAGATTTAAAACAAGGAAAAGGAGATTGTTTTTCACATATTGTATATTCAAACCATTAATCTTACAACTGGATGTAGTGGAGTTAAAAGTTTGCATGAAATCAAGAAGCAGCTGGACAAATCAAGGGAGTAAAAATATATTAGTGACTATGAAAGGCAAAGACCATGTCCATGTTCAGGGAGTCTCTGAGATACAGTTTGCAGAAGACTGGAATGATATTTTGAGAAAGTATTTCTGAGTATGTTTGCATTGCTAAATAATTGTTATTTTTAATTTTTTTTGTTCTGCTTTTATGCAACCAGACGTCCTGGGAACTGCTGGAGGACACAGGACTGTCTAGACTTTTCTTGGCCTAACCCTTTCTACAATTTTAGGTTGAATACATTAAAAATTGAACTGAAAAGGTATAAAAATAAAGCCCATCATTTAAAATAGGGGGAAGATATGCTATGAGATTTTTTTGTTGCTGTTGTTTAAATTATATCCCACTGTGGCTCTTTGTGAAACTGATCTTTCAGGGTTTTAATCATCCTGGGAGCAGCAAAAATATGTAACTCTTTTGCAGATAATAAGTGTTATAAATAATTTACTCTGGATTACTGGCTCTCTGGAACATCACTATTGCCTTTGACAATTCACTGGTCGCTTTGGGAAAAGAAACAATTTCTGATGTACTAAGCTTTGTCTAATAAAATGGCTCCTGTAGTGTTCTATCACATGTCAATTTTGACTTCTCTGACAAACTGAAAATCTGTTGATTATCAGCAAAATTATCAAAATACATGAAATACACTGGAATATACCAAGAATTACTTGCTGTACAAAGTCATTCTGAATAATACTATTTCATCAGATGCATTTGGTCTCTCTGGTTACAGAAAAAGGTATGTGTCACGGAAAATGCAAATGTGGCCACTGTTATCAGGTTACATTAGTGTGATAAAAATGTTGATAGGCTCTGCAGCCCACACACCAGACCTGTTGTCATTTTGAGAAAGGAGGTATAAATTTTAAAGGTTTGAGCGTTACTTGAACTTAAGCAGAAACCTATTTTCTGAAGCAGAATTTATTCTTCTGATTTATGGCACAGATTTAGGCTTCTGGGCCTTTCAAAACACCTGAATGCACTTCTTTACATTTTACTTCAAACTATGTAGCCACATTGCCTGTAGCTACATAAGCTTTGGATTGATTTTTATAAATTTTCTTGCTTTCTATAATAGGAATGGGCAGGTTAGTAGCATCTGAAACAGCTCAAGTTATTGCATTTCTGAACTGAAATAATCTATACCTGCCCACAACATAATCTTCATACAGTCAATAGCTTTTATGACAGCATCTGTCTATTGAATGTGAAAGAGAGAATCAGAGTGTAGTTGGCTGTAATTAACATTGTGCAGTACATTAAATAGACTGGGATGAATTTTCCACTGTTCCGCTGTCATTCAGGAATGTCTGAGTCTCCATTTTGATGTGAAAAAGTTGCTGGAAAGGAGTAAGAAACAAGACAAAACAAAATAACAAAAAAAGAAAAATAATCCAGCAATCTCATTTGTTTGTCTTTGTGTCACTGAGGAATGATATGCACCACTTTCTACACCGTGCCCTTTAAGTGATGTGAATTGTTCTTTCTTATGCCTAAGAAAACTGAAGTCTACTGTAGAAAAGGGAACTAAACCAATTTCATCTGCTGATGAACTTCTTTGGTTTTGTTTTGTTTTGTTTTGTTTTTCCCTTGGAGAAATCATGCTCATAATTGGGCATAATAAGCAACTGATACTCAGATTTTTTTTATTTTTTTTTACTACTCTTATGAGTAAAACTCTATGGAGAGGAAGGAATAGCTAATTAATTTATGCTCAGGTTACAGAAAAAACTACTGAGAAAAAAATAAATGAAACACTTTCTTCTTACCGTTTCTTTACTGATTATACTTCAGAAAGACACATCTTTGTAGTAAACCCTCTCATTTCTGAAGATGTGAGAGCTTCAGCACTTTTTATTGTAATCATTAACTATACTGATATCAGAAACCAAGTAGAGAAGACAAGGAAGGGATATTATGATACTATTTCATAGTAATTTTCCAGATTAGAGATATTTGGGGAGATTCAGATAGGTGCTGAGTTTGCAATCAGTGTAAACCATTACAAAGTATAATTTTCACTCTGTAAAAATATTGTTGAGAGCGACTATCTAGAAAAAAAAATTGCCTGAGCTTCTACTGAAGCATAAGCAACACAGACATCTTTAAAAGTTAAATCAACTTTTGCTTCAATAAATTGGAATTTATTATTAATCTCAGTGGGATATGGACTGCAAATGTAAACTTTGTTAATCTAATATTCGACTTCTTGAAGACAAGGATGTTTAGCATACTCAGCAATTTTTCTGACATGTACCTATTCGTCTGTTTTTGTTTGTCTTGCTCTTGATGTCTGTTCCCATTCTTCTTGTTTGTGATTCTTCAATACGTGATGTGGGATGTACTTGACCATTGCTAGAAAATTATCATGTCTCACATTTTGATGAAGAACAACATTTACAGAAAGAGGTGGACATAGGCACAAGGAAAAAGAAGAGCATGTGTCTGATATGACTCCACAACTGTCATAGGAAAATCAATTTGCCCTGGAGCAGACAACTGAGCCTTCGGAGTTTAGAAGATGAGTGATGTTCTGCTAGATGGGGAACCTTAGCATGGAAGACACAAAGAATAGCACTCAGCAAGTCATTAGCCACAAGAGAGCAGAGGCAGAGTTTGTCTGGGAAGTCTGTACAGTGCACCATCTCTCATTGTTAAGAAAGGAAAAAGGTTGTTTTAGGGTGTTGTTCAGAACTGTCATCAAAACATGAGGTTTTCCCCAGGATACTCCTGTGAAAAGTTGAAGTGTCTGCCCTGGACCCTACTGCATTTGTGCTTCTTTAGGTTCTTGAAGGTGTCTCACTTCTGCAGCAGAGTCACAATCTTCATACTGTGGTGGTGGTCAAAAGACTTTCATACCAAGACTGTGCCTTAAAACCGCAAGCCAGAAGTACTGCTTGGGCTCTGTTTCAGTACAAAACTCTTATAATTCATGACCCAGCAGAGTGAGCTCCAGATCCCCAAGACTCAACAGCCCTGTGAGGAAGCCTGAACTGAATTTTAACCTTAATGTCAGATTATATAGACGCAAATTCTACTGTGTAAACTTTGAACTAAAACTTGTGAAAGAACATAACTATTCCTAGGTTTCATTATTTAAAGGAAATTTCACAATTAAACAAAGGGACATGAGCAAATAAAGATCGAAGTAAATTCTCATTTAAATGCATATTTATCTAGAGATACCAGTGTTTCTCCCTTGGCTGAAAGTGATACTGTTGGCTATTAAGCAAGAGCTTTGCAGCAGTTATCACAAGGATGTGATGAGGGATTTTTGTTTGTCATTGCATGGACCTCTGAGGACAGAGGGCTGAATTCCTCCTCTGACATAAAGGAGCTCAGCCTCATCATCTGGCCATATCAGTGGTAAAAACACCTGGATTACTGAGGAATATTGCTGTTATACTTTACTTAAAGGTTTTTTTTTCCATTATATAGAGTTTTGGTGGATTATTTGAGTTACAAGCCACTGCAATGAGATTTTTTAGACATGCTATTTGTTTTCATTTGAAGTATGTAAAGTGAGTAGGCAGCTGCCTGAATTTTGACATACCAGAATGTTTTTTGCCTTTTTTGGTGGGGATACCCAGTATGGCCTCCTAACTAGCTATCAGACATTTGTCTGTTTGCCTGGTAGTTTCTACATAAAACTCTAAATGCTTCTTGTCTATTCACCTGTCAACCTGCTTATCATATTACTAAAACCTGAGTCATTACTAGGGAGAATGGCTTTCAACTTTACGACTGAAAAATAAGAGAAGTGAAAATAAATGGGTGACAAGCCTGTCTTCCTAATGTGTTCCAGTGAGAGCAGGAATGCAGTGTCTTTATGGGGAGTACTACTAGAATCCAATAGTCAATTAAAGTACCTGGACAAAACAACATAATCAGTGCCCATTCATTTTAGACACTTATTATTCTTCATCAAGGCCTGCTAATTATTGCTTTGAGCAGCAAAGCCACAGACATTTTGCAATAGAATATATTTTTAACACTGCATGTGGGAGATAGACCTCTAAAGCCTGGAATCTGATAGTGGAGTTTATATCCTGGATTTCCTTTGTGACTTTACGTTGTGGCTCAGCGGGAACACAAAGAACTAATTTCTATTATTTTACTCCTTTTTTTTTTTTTTCCCCTTATTTTGTTACTATAGTAGCAAAACAATGCAAGACTTTGAAGAGTAACTATATTTTAAATTAAAGAATGCATTTAATAAAGACAAAGAGATGGGAGTAGTTTCTGGAGAAGACATATTTAAATCACGGTGATATCTGGAACTGAAGAATTTTCCATATTAGTTCCTCTGACAATTTCAGTGAACCATAGACCATTGTCCTAGTCAATGTAGTAAAACATAATCCTTAGGATCTAATTGGATTGCTATTTGTAGAGCTCAGGGAATCCTTTGCCCAAAGGAGCTCTTAACAACAAGACATAATTAATCTGGAGGATGTGAATTTCCTAAAGGAAACCTAAACTGATCCCATCAGGAAGTGTAGTCCCTTGCAGCTGATGGAGTGGCACAATGAAAGCAGTTGTCAAAGTGGGATACCAGGAATTCTTTTCTTTAGTATAATTTTTCTCCTGTATGACAGTTTACATGGTTGGAGAATCAGAGAAAAAGCAGAGAGGAAAGCAGAGAGGGCATGGTTGGAGCTTGTTGTGTTCAGGGCAACTAGCCAAAGCAATGGACCTCTACAAACCAGATAGGAAGATATGTTCCAATATATAAAGTCAACATCAAGTCAAGACAAAAAAATGTAAAGCTTCTCTGCTCTGAATCTGAGAGATCAGCTGAAATCAGGCCTTGGGTATGTTCTTTGCAATAGTAATAACTTGAAATGCATTTATTTGTGTCAGTATTAAAATTATTTTGAAAAGGTAGAGTACTATTCATTTGTGTTTTTAGCTATAACTCATAGCTGAACAATATACTGCATGAAATAATTAATCTAAGCTCATGAAGAATCAATAATACCTCTGCATTCTTTGTGCTATTTTGAAATTATCTGTGATTAGGGTCAGACTCATTGTATGGCTCACAAGCATCTGGGAAAAAAACCCAAATCTGTTAGAGTACCATTCAGAGGTGTTTTAGCATGAAAGAATGAGACATAGGAAATACATTTGTATTTTTCTACAGCCACATAGTACTCCTCCTAATGCTAATAATGAATTTCTATACTAAGAATCACCATGTATGCAATTATGTAATTTTAGAACTGCAATTTCAATTAGTGTTTTGAGAGAGAGCTCTGCTGGAAATTCTGTCATACTCTAGTTTTCTGGGGTTGTGTTTGCATGCACTGTTTTTCCCTAATTTACTGTGGGGCTTTTTAATTTTTTCCCCAGGAAAACACCATTGTTGAAGCAACTTAATAGCACAACTTATTTTATCGGTAGCATGTGGACTCTGCTTCACCAGAGCGCACATACCCTCCATTGGGCTGCTAGTTGAGTGTGGGGAAAGATCTAATGACAGCTTTCTTATGTCTGAGAGGAACTGCCTGGGATGACATGATGCTACATGGCTGGAGGGCAAGAGACAATGGGCAGAGATTGAAATAAGAGAGGTTCAGGCCTGGTATAAAGGGAAAACTTTCCTCCATGAGCAGTGGAGCAGCTTGTCCTGAGAGGTTATGCCATCTTCGTCCTTGGAGGGTTTCAAGCCATGACCAAACCAAACCCTCAGCAGCCTGGTCTGACCCTAGAGCTGGACCAGCCGTGGGCAAGGAGTTGGACTAACAACATCCTGAGGCTCATCCCAGCTAGAATTATCCCAGAGGGAGAGAAAGCCACGTCACTGGGATGCAAACACAGGTGATAACCCCATGCAGGAAGGACAGGGATGGCCACCACAGGGACTCCCATCCCTGTGTTGGGGTGGGATTGCTCCTGCAGAGCTCTGTACTGCTGGAGAGCTCCAGGATCTGAGCTAGACTGGAGGTCACTGACCTGAGCTGCAGTGTTTGCATACAATTGCCTCTGAGAACTGGTACACAGATAATACTAGCTGGCAATCTGTCTCAGAATGAGCTGTTGAGAGCAGGGATGGATCAAAAACACAGAAGAAAAAAGATATAGAAACAAGGCCTTTTATTGAAAAAGCATTTTCCTAATGTCTCACCTCCAGAACTCAATTTTTCAAAGGAAAATTCACATTTTGTACCCAGAGCTTTTGTTCCTTGGGTTTCAAAACCTGAACATCTAAAATACCCTCACTGATGTTCAATTCTTCTCTGCTTCTGGAGTTGTTCTTTAGTGTATAGCAGGTGTCATCCTGCTTCAACTGAATTTTTCCTGGTTTCATCAGTCAGAACAGTACCTTTGAGCTCTCACAAGCTGGGACACCAGTACAAAAGTAGAGAATAAAGCACGATCATAGTTTGGCCACAGAAAATTCGATAGCTTAGAGCAGTATCTTTAGCCTTCACACTGGAAGTTACTAATGACAAAGTAGGAAACATGTCTAGAAGAAGGTCTTATTTGTGGTCTGTTTTCCTTCACCAAAACCAGGTTTTCATAAAGAGAGTGTTATCAACTCCATATCTTAAATTGTGTGTTGGTTTGGAAAATATTTTTTTGTCAATTTTGTAAAATCACTTAAAATTCTATTAAATTATTTTTATTTTGCTACATGATTTAGTTGTGTCATGGAAGTACTAGGAAGTATCACTGTGTATGAAGTGGTACAAATAAATAGTGGGGCACTGAAATGTGAGTAGAAAGTACTTGGACTTAAGAAGGAAAATCAAATATTCAAAGATCTGTTAAGTAGCTGCCACTTTTCACTAGATCATATTGCAATGTCACTTGCAACTGTAATTATCATTACTTTGGCATTCTCTGGCCTCAGATATGCAAATACCATTCTTACAGGAACTTTTGCAGTGTCTGTTATTTGTTTTCTGAATGAGAAAAAAAATATCTAGCAAAATAGAAATTATAAGGGTCTACCATTGCTGGTGTTGGGAATGTTGTTTAAAATATCTCAACGTCCACTACGAAAATGAAAATGGCACTGTTGGCAATAAAGCTGCTTCTTTGTCTTAGAGTACTGTAGTGGAAGACAGACCAATAATCCTTGAAAAGAGTCTTGCTATTGTTTGTAATAAATGCAGAAAATGTGAAGGGAATGGAAGTTGTTCTGCTATGTGTCTTAATAACAAAAGTCCTCTTTATCCATAAGCTTTTTTTTGTGCAGTTAGTAATTAGCAGTTTCTTATGCTGAGAACGAATTGCTTCTTTCTGACTTCTAACCAGTCTAATTAAACCCAGTCATTAATGTAAAGACTCTGTATGAAAGAGAAGCTTCATACCTGATCAAACAATTATTTTGTAAGGTGCTGATCCTCTTACTACTATTCAGGATATTTTTTGGTTGATTGGAGATGTGACAATGGCACAGCATATTAACAAAGTAATGGAGATGAATGGATATGAAGTTTAAAATTATATTTCTGCTCCGTTACTTCAGTGCAAACTATGCAAAAACTGTCTTGTAGTGATGACAGGAAATATTTGTAAAATTAGCATGTAGTTCTCATTGCTTCCAAGGGAGCTATCAAGTTTTTAATGAAAAAAAAACAGTAATTTGAAATTTCACAGTATATCAGTCATGATTGCGCAACTTTTATGGCTTGTTCATTTCCCTGAAAAGAGAAAAACTGATATAACCATTTGTTTTCTGCATATACAGAAAGTATATGCAGAAGTAGATTGTTCTACAGAAGTAGATTGTTCATAGATATATTTCCTACGTTATTGAAATTGTTTTGCTGTCAGTCAAGAAGACTACTTGAGCAGTGAGGTTTTTCTCCATGTCAGTAGGGCTGTCAGTCGGGACTCCAGGACTGCTGAGGCAGGTTATGAGTGGGCAGGAATTAACACTGAGTTTTGTCTGGAGCGTGTGTAGTAGTTGGATTTTGTGAGGTGCTATAATAGACAGGCTGACTGAAATGGGAAGTCTTAACTTATGGTGAAATTCGATGAAAATATAATTGTCAGAAGAGAGTGACCACTGCCCATGGTTTGTACATAGGAAAGGATTACCAGTCCTTTCAGGGTTTCTGCACAAGCAGCAGACTCTCCATACAGCACAAGGTGTCTCTTTGGGTGCATGTTATCCAAAAAGAGAGGAAAATGAGAGAAAAGAGGTGGGATCTGCACCTGCAGAGGGAAATGGCCTATGCACAACTGGTCTGAAATATCTGTTATCTACTTAGTACATATCAGCAGCAGGGTTGCATGTCCTATAGCTCCCAGCTTCCCCATGTGTAAGCTTGTGCCAGCTGCGTATGTCTAGCCTCTGGTAGCTAAGGTGTTGACATAAGCTTTCAGAAGTATTTTAGGTTCTCTTTCAAGTTAATGAAAAAACTCACACAAGCAAAGGGAATGATACACAGATTTAGACACTGTGCTTATCTTTGATAGGGTAAAACAGCTAAATGCCTAAGCAATACTGTGAACAACCAAAACAGAAACCTAAAGGAGGATATAATCTTTATGCTTTATGCATTAATCAAATACCAGTCAGTAGGGACTGGGAAAGGATTTACTCTGTGAGCAAAAATACCCCTCTGTTCTGTAGACTTGATTATTGGACCTTCATACAAAACATCTGTAACTGGTCACTGTCAGGCCTGGTGGTGTTAGATAGAAAAGCCATGGGGCTAGATCTTGATAGGTTACAACTGTTTTTATACTTTCTGATAAAAGAAAAATAAATGCATTGCAAGCGACAAGATGAGAAAAACAACACCTTGACTTTATTTTTGGCAACTAATTGGGGATTTTTATTCAGTAAAGTAACAGCAGTGAACAAAGTTATGATGCCTGTTTTTTGTTTTGTTTTAGTTTTTGGTTTTTTTTTTTTTTTTTTTTTTTTTAGGCTGTCTGATCCTGTTGTCTGCCCATATCAAGGGCAACAGATTTCCCAACCGGCGATATCTTGTCAGCTGTGCATGTACATTATTTCCACATTCTGAATCCAGTCTAGAATAATCCTTTGAAATGCAGGAAAGGATCAGAATAAGTATTGCTTAGAGAGGGCAAATGAAGTATTCAAAAGCTAAGAACTCACCAAAAATAAAGATGACAAATCTGTGTCCTTTTTGAAGAAGCCCCAGTGCTGCTGAAAGTGAGGAAAGGGCGAGCTGGAAGAGTACGAAAGAGCAGACTACAACCTGCTCAGCATTTCCAAAACCACAGAAAGAGTGAAATATGCTGCTGAGACCAGACACTGGCCAGTAACTTAGGACACCCACTTGTTTTATGAGAGGTCCAGATTTACATCTGTCCCATCCTATTTCCTTCATTTTACATAAATGCCATAGCTCAGGGACTTTTTGCTATTTTGTGATTAGACCTGTGCCTCTGAAAATATTTCTATTCTGCATGTGGAAAATCTTAGCCTTTCCTGATTATTTATCTTTTTTTTTTTTTTTTTTGGTGGGGCAGAGAGTAAGGCATGTAAATAAAATTAGACAATTTCTTCACAAAATCTTTTTAGTTTTGATAGACTGATGTTTTCTGAAAGAATAATTATCTGTTAGAAAATTCCGTGTATAAGAATAGGTAGTTCTGTCAGAAATTATGAAAATTTAAGTGGATCAAGTAGATGAAATTCTGTTGAAGATTCATGCTGAAGCAATGCATGGGTTGCCAGATATCAGTGTGAAACACTGTAGTAGTAATACCATGTACTGTACTCTTTACAGATCAAACATGGGTGGAGAAGAGTTAGAGCCTAATCCCAAGTTCCCACCAGTAAATGGTGAGTTTCTGCTCATTGTGTTAGTAAATGTTCCCAAAGAAACAGCTTAAAAAATATTTAGCCTTCACATTGCCCCAGTTCCTTCTAATTATAATCCAATATCAGATGATAGCTTGCGCCAACAATATTATCTGAAACAAAAAATGGAAAAATAGGTTTTAAATTATAGTTATCAATCTTGCAGTCTCATCTCTATGAATTATGTCCTAACTGGGTTTCTATACTGTAAGATAGGAATGCACCTTCTTTGTAGAAAGAGTATCTTGACCTTCCAATTTTTGAAAGAGATTCCGTAACTAAAGGATCACTTGGTATATTGACTATTTGGTTTCATATATGCTGTTTGGCTGCATTAGTCATGGGGCATATTTATGTTCATAACTAGGTACACCTCATAAACTTGGATTTCCAGGGCAAACACCCTTAATTAAAATATGACGATAATTTTCTTCTATATTTTGCTGTTTATTTCCAATCTGCTTTTTTTGGGGGTCCAACATTTCTGCCATCCTGGCTTTTGGAATATGTATACACAAAACACAGAAGAAGAGTGAGACTGCCAAAACAAATTCATCTGAAAATTAAAGCAGACATTTCTAGATCTCTTCTAAAATATTAGTTTGTCATTTCTAGTCACACTTTCACTGCTTAAAAACAGTGGAATGCATAGATATTATGAGGAAATCAAACTGCATGAGATACTTCTAACACTGTAGATTCTATTGGAAGTCAAGTATTTATGTCATAGGGCTGCAGTAGAAACCGCAGTAAGTGCAGTAAGAATGTGTCCCAGAAGACATCCTCTGCAAAACAAAACCAGAGAAAAATGATTAGAAAATGAAGCTCCTTATGAGCTCAATTAAGAGACTACTTTCATTTTGCAAACCTCGTCTCCCTGGCCAGCCTAACTGATGGAAACACCTTCCTCCAGAGGGCAATTCAGAGCATGTAAATCTAGATTCTCACTCAGCAGAGGTTTGTCAGGCTAAAAGACAGGCAGTAATCTTAGTAAGAAAAATCATGTGGAACAACAGTCCTCATGGGAAAAATCATTTTGGCACATGGTTCTGCAGTCTATACTAAACTGAGTAGGACTTGCTCCAAAGAGTAAAGTCTCAGGAGTGCTCAGTGTCACTGTGTTTAAAAGTTGCAGAGTTGTATACTAACATTCAGGTCCTTCATCACTCTTAATCACTTATCATTTCCAGCTCTGCTGAGTAACTCAGTGCACGTTTCCAGCTTCAAGTTTCTGCTGGAGTGTTCCAGTCTCCAGCAGGTCAGTTAATGTAGTTTGTATTCTAGCATTCAGAAAACTCATTGGAGGTAGGTATTTGCATTTTTAATGTCATTTTTAGTTTTTAGGGTTAGATTCTGGAACTTTAGACTTTTGTTGCAGATAATGCGGTTTATATCTCTGTGTCATGAAAGGAATCTCACCTGTAATTGAGTCTACAAATATGTTAGAAAATAGTAAATACTGTCTTCTGTTTATATAGTAATGACTTTATTGACACCAATAACATTTTTTATATGGGATAATTACAGCAACATTTAGTGGCCCCTTCCGGCAGGCTTCTTAGCCTGCTTTATTAAGGGAATTATTGCCTTCAAAGACCACGCTTTCTAATTTATTGAAGGACTGTCAGATAAAGATTTTACTATGGGGAGATTAAGAAACAGTTGTTTTGCAGGGTAAGCCAAGTGAAAGGATCTTCATATCTGTGTGACTGGTTGAATGTTCCAAATCCTTATTCTTGTATTAGTCATCATCTGAAAACCTGTATGGGCTCAGTCCAGGCATGAGAACCATTTTCATGTTGTTTTAATAATTTGGTCCATAATAAGTTGCCTGCTTATAAGGAATCCATACAGAGAGCAGTGTTGGTAGGTGCATACGATCCTGGTAGAAATGGATTACACAGCCAACTGTTACTCCAGAAAAAAAAAAAAAGAAAAAAAAAAAAGAAAAAAGAATTACTTATTTTTATTGCAAATATTAAAATAAACTGTCAGTTTATTTTAAGCTGAAGGTATAAGTAACCATGTTGTAATGCAGCATCTTTCAGCAATATCAAACCAATTTGATCAATATTGCAAAAGAGTAGAATGAAATAAGTCAATGGTCTAAAAACTGTGGCTTAAAATTAATTGTACATGGGAATTTAAACTTATTACAGAACACAACAGCTTTATGATGTATATTCCTGTAAGTAAATTTTACTGAGATAAAGTACAACATTAGCAGACATTTCTCAAGGGCAAGTTCCAAAGGCTTGAACTTAGCTGCACATAATGCTTTTGAAAATGTACACTGAATTTGGAGGGGAAAGGATGCAAAATGTGCACTCTAGTTAAAATTCAACATTATTATTACTTCATTGCCACAACTTCCTTGGGTTTAAATGTCACTTTTCAGACAAATGCAGGGAGACATTTCCCTGCCCAAAGCACTTACAGAAAGCCTATGGCCACGATCCTTCCACTGATAGCACACAGGAGGCATGTTGACTCTAAATGGAGTGTCCTTGAAGACAAAGGGTAGTTTGAGGATGAATCAATCACTTCATGAGCTGTCAGTTCAAGTACTGTGAGCCTCAGACCCCAGCTTTGCTCCTGCCAATCTCTTACTGTTACCTTCCAAGGCTTCAGGATGAGCCCAAAGTCATGCAGAGTACAGATAAAGGAGATGAGGTGAGAGACACATAAAACACAGGCAGGATTCAGCACACTCTCTAAGGACTCACTAGACTCAGCCATAATAAACTGTTATTGGTAAGAACTTGAAAAACAGAGAATTATGGGCAAGAGATGGACTGAGAAGATAATTTTGTTCTCATGGGAAATCCATTTCAAACTGTGTGTCTTTACTAAACTAAAGTAAAAGCTGAAATTCTAATTTTTTCATGGGCCCATAAGAAATTCCATAGCATCTCAGTTCAGAAAAAAATCCTGAGATTTCTTCATCTTAATAAAAATAAGTTAAAATAAGAAAAAAACATTATATAGAACACAAAAGTAAACGTAAATTTATTTTAATGTACATTAAAATGCATCAATCTAAATAAAATGAACCAAGCTTAATTAATATCATTCTTATTTTCAGTTTCATCAGAAAAACATAATGAAACAGGATACCGATCTTGAGAGGTTTGTGTTTCAATGAACGGCTGTCTCATGAGTAGTGTTTCAATAGTCCTAGGCCTTGTATCCGTCACTGGGAATCTTCTGGGTGCTTAAGCAAATACTGCAAGACATTTTCATCTCCTTTTCCAGTGCCATATTTGAACACAAGAGCTCTCTGATTCCTTACAGACTGGCCAAAGGCAAGCCTGGCTGCTCTGGGAGCAGCCCAGCCTGGACCTCTGTGGGACACAGCACAATCCTATGCTTCTTTATTCAGCTTGTGGCTTTGCAAAATCCTTTCCTAAAGACAACAACAATGCAACCAAGTGCAGCCTAGCAAAACAACTAAATACCAGTTTAACTACCCTCTTATTCCTGTATGCCTCAATGGTACTGTTCTGTGCTTACTGTGCGATATGTGCCCATGGCTTCCTGCAGAGGAGACAACGCTGCTGGTACATGCAGAAATGAAGCTCAAGACCACTTTTAATTTCTATCTTAATTTATTGTAGAAGGAGATTGGGGACATCAGCTAAATCAGCCTGTGCATATACTGCTTACTGGGTACACCTGCAGTAGTGCTTCAGTTCAAACTGGAATTGAGGTTTGGAAGTGAATCTTCTAATTTCCCCACTTTGTACACCTTGTTTTTTGTCAAGAAACTGTTCACAGCCCTTAGACTCTAATTCTCAGGTGAAATTAAAACAAAAGATTAGTCTAAATCACTCTTCAGTGGATATTCAGACACCATGACCAACGTAGATCTAATTGAAATAAAAAACCTCTGCATCCAAAGAAAAAACTAAACTGCACGTAGTTTGGATGTTAGGTCTTCAGCAGCAACTCCTGTTCTAGAAACTGGTTCTTGCAGAATGCAAGGCTCTCCTAGCAGATCTATCCTAGCAGGGAATTAAACCCACTCCCATTACAGATCTGTTGCAAGATGACAGAAATATGCACCAAATAATTTGTGTAATAGAAATTACTGTGCCAGTTTCCTAAGAAACTCATTCTCCTCAGCAGTGTTTTCTACATATTAATTCTAAAACCAGGACCAGGACACAAGAGTGGACTCCATTACAACAAAGTGGCTCTTTGGAATTACAAATTTGCTATTATGAATGACTTAGACAAGCATTAAACTGTTTCTTTGTTCTCAATATCTGGCATTTTTTTTCAGTTGGGTAAAAGCTTTTCCAAGTGGCTCTTTTTTTGCACTTAAATTAGGTATTAAGTCAACATCTTTGCTGATGACTCTCTATTCTAGTAAGATTTCTGCCATCTCCTGGTACCAATAGAGTATTCAACACATATCTGGGAGGTTGAATAATACGTAAGTGCTTGCCAAATGTCAAGTCTATATTTCTTTTGCAATAAAACAAAACAAGAAAATTCTATTTTCATATGTTTAACAGAAAAAAACCCTCTTTATGACTTTAAATATGTGTGGAAATAGCTTTTAGATATTTGTGTTTAGAAATACAATAATAGGAAAAACAGTGAACCTTATACATGGTACGTGCTCTCTCTGTAAACCTTGTCTTGCTTTTCTTAACTGATAAGCCTTTTCCTGGATAAGGTACTCATCTTCTCATGAATTCTCTGTAAAAGAAAACAGAACCTATTGTACTAGTGTAACTGTTTTCTTGCCATTGTTTGCAAGATTTTTCTTTGTAACCCCATTTGTTGTCTAAGAACTTGCAGAAGTGCAGGTGCATGAACTGGAAAAAACATAGCAGAGCTGTTGAAATCTGAGATGAGTTTGGAGGTCTAGATGAAAAAATCCTTTTCATTCGTGCACACAGAAAATAGGATATGGAAATTGGTAACACCTTGAACGTGGAAAACCACCAGCTCATTTAACAGAGCCCAATTTTATGGCAGAAATGTAATTCCGTTGCTGCATTTGTGGAAGCAAGTGTGTCTGTGATAATGATTCTGGTGTAATTACCAGGATACATCATCCCAGATCATTTTAACTGTGCAACCTTGAAATTGCAAGGCACAGTCATAAAGATCTGAGGCAACTTTCCTGAGATGCTCACCCACAGGCATTGCATTCAAGGTAGGGACAGCACATACTGAAGATAATATGCAAGTAGATATCTGCAACAGATCAGGTAGATTTCTGTCTAGAAATACCTATCAAATAACTTATATGTTGATGTGTACACTGCAGATGGCTGCAGCTGGTGGGATGGATCCCGTCTCTAAGACATGCTCCTAACTTGGGTTGTGTTGCCCAAGCAACACCACTTGTGTTCGAAGAGGCTGCAGAATTGACTGTTTAAGTTTTGACCTTAATATACAGCTAGGGAATAGTGTTTTGGAGGCCTTTCTTTGTTTATTTTATTTGAAGGGGAAGGTGTTGGTTTGTTGCTTTGGTGTCTGTTTGGTTTTGTTGTTGTTTGTTTCTTTGTTTTTAAAGGCCTTTTATCTATTTGTGTTTACAAGTTTCATACATAACTCAAACCTTCAATTTGAAATTAATCACTACTGGGCTTTGGGAAAGCACATATTGAATGTTGTCTCTGGAAGAAGCTCCAGAATAGGTAAAGCATGATGTTTGCACTAAACAGCTTTCATTCTGGTTCTAAGACAGGTGTGTGTCCTAGAAGAATCCAGCTTTACCAGATTGTCTAGTGCAGACATGAAATGAGAAACCAAAGAACCAGATACACCACCCTCCCAAAAAATAAAGTGTGTTTGAGTTGAAAGAAAAATAGCCTTTTTCTGAGTGCAATGAAACTAGTGAATGAACTGCTTTGTCAGACACAGCAAGCTGGTTGTAAGTGGGACAGAGGCAAAAAACCTCCTAAACCATAGGTAAATGTCTGAGAAACCTTAGAGCAAGAGGGCTGGGAATCATGGAAGAAGGCTGTTAAATCCAAAATAACACTTTAGTTATAAATAAAAGGAGACCAGGATCAATTTAGAGATTATTATTTGTATTTTGCCTGCTTCTTATTTGTACAACACATGTTGTATCAAAGGTCTCTCTCCAGTACTTACACCGATTTGTCTCCACTGTTGTGTCTCCCAGAACAGGTAACCTCCAAACCAGCCCAGACTAAGGACAGAGAAGCAGAAAGGAGTATTGCTAAGCCGCTACCATTTCTGAGAGGTGTGGACATAGGATCTCAGAGGGAGCCCAAGACAAACGTAGTCTTGACAGAAGGCTATGTAAGCACATGCCAAGGTAGAAACATTGGTATATGCATCATCTGCGGGGAGCTTAAATACCCATACAGAGCTGAAAAGACCCATAGATCTAGAAGGAGAGTTTAGTCAGCTTTGTGAAAAGTTTTAAAAGAAATAGTGAATAGAAATAATATAGATTACAAGACATGTCTGAGAAGTGTTATCCCAATGCTCACATGTTCCAGACCTCAAATTTTCCAGCTGAAAGATCCTCAAGATCTACCTGCTAATACATAGTAGGCTTGACCTGTGCATTTGCACTTTGCAACGGTTAAAGCCTCCCAGCTGCCATCAAGCTGAACATCCAACTCTCAGTCACTCCCCATTTCTAATCAGTCCTGCTTATGCGTTAGAAAAGCTGCATACTTCTCCCAAAGCAGAAGTCTCAGTGATGCCCAGAGAGATTTGAACAACAGAGAAAGAAGTATGGGTACAAAAAAGAGGGAAAACACGCTTGGCAAATACCACCTTAGGTATTGACTACCTGCAGGTTTTCACAGGTATAGGGAGTAGTGAACGTACACAGAACAGACTAAAACCTATACTGACATTTGATTGTTCACTTTAAAGGGGCCTGCATAGGCTCATAATAAATAAACCTTCCCAATGACAAATCATACTCCAAGGCACACACAAAGCTTACTATTCCTCCAGGAAGTGCTTGTAACCTCATGCAAGATTTTTTTTTACTTTGGCAGTGCTCTGTGCCAGTCTTTTCTCTCTGTAAGTGCACATGGAGAGTAAGTGCATCAGAGGCATAAGGGCTGTGGTGGAGCCATTGTCTGCTGCAGAAGAATAACTCCTTATGAGGCAGTCTTCCAGTTTCTGACTGAAAAGTGCACAGCAAAAGAAGCATGAAGCAATAAACTAAGAAACAAAACCCCAACAACCTTCCTTCTTCCAGACAGCCCCCTGCTATGTACTTTCTCAAAACATGTATATATTGCTTTAATTAGTACTATATTACTCATGGAAAAGCTCCATTTCTTCAGTGGGTCAATACCCCACTGCTTTCCGTCTGGCAAAGGAAGTCATTTATTAATTCAAGCTGCCCTGCAGTCTGTCACTCCTGTTCCAGTACACTTTGTTTGTGCCATTCTCCAGCTGGTACAGGCATGATGTCACTTGCTTTCAAACATGACTTTAAAATGAGAAGAGAAAATGTGAAAAGCAATTGAGTTAATGCCATGCTGAAGAGCATATTTTAAGCAAACTTCTGAAGCATTGCCTACTGTTACTTCTTCTGCAAGCAAAGGCTAACTCTGTACCTGTCTCTTGAGAGGTCTTTTTACCTTTTAGAAGTTGTAATAATTCTGCATTTCCTCATTCAAATCCTTGTAATCCCTCAGTTTGCCAAATAATTTGCTAATAATACTATGCTTAGCTTTCACGTGGTGCTTTTATCTGCTTATCTGAAAGCCCTTGGCGTCATTATCTTCTTTTATACATTTCTGTTTCCTCCTGATCACTTCTCTCTCCTAAGATCTTCTACAGACTGCAGATGGGAGTGGCAGTGTCATACAATTAGCTGCCTTAGTCATTGCTTCAGCCCTTGTACTTTATCACACAAGGGAAACGAAGCAACCTAGTGCCTATAGTGCACCACATAGCCCCATCTGCCTTCACTGGTGGGGAATCAGACGTGTGAGGTCGTCCTGTGGCACCGGCGGCTTTCACCAGAACTGCGCTGTGCAGTCTGTTTTCTGAAGAGATTTCATTTCACTATCTCCCAAGCTACTGATACCAGCTTGTCACTGCAATCTGTCATTTTTATGTGGATGTTATAATCTCACTGAAACTTCATCTTACCAGCCCTCTGATACTGTCTGTAATACCTGTGGAAGGAACATCTTCAAGAAATCCCAAAAGGGAGATTACAATGAGAAGGCTAATGACCCTTGATGGGCCTGTACTGGATTTTCTAACTAAAAGATGGTTAAAAGGATGTATTTTTGCTCTTGATCCATTTCTGCTGTTGTCACTATCTATGTGGTGCTCCTCAGTAGAATAAAACCTTAAAAGCATGAAGATGCTGAGAAGATTATAGGCTATTCCCTGTTTTCCTGTGAGCTTTTATTAAACCCTGCCTTGTCAGATGTACAGAAGAAAACAAATGGTCAGTTCTTGTCCCATGTATAGAGGCATAGATCTCCCAGTTAAATTTACCTGTGTTTTTCATGACTTTGCCCTTGTACATGAATGTGCATATACATGTGTAGGGGCTTGTGGTCAGGGGTTCCTGCTGTGGGTTAGAAGCAAAGGCTTAAAATGGCAGGAAGATTTTTGACATTTGGACCTCTACTGAAGGCTGCAAATTTGCTTTTATTTGGAGCTGCTGAGCTTATGTAGTGCTTAGACTCTTGAATGTGCTGTAGCATACAGTACTACTGATGCCTGACCCAACCAGTCTCTGTGACTGACAGCTTGGGCTTGCTCTACATGAATTTTCTCCTTCCGGGGTTTGGTCCAACTTGACCCGACCTCAGCTCGGGCTTGAATCTGAGCAGAACGGGTGATGTGAACATTTGGACTCAAACTCACATTTCATCCCACCAGTATAAAGCAAGAGAGTTTCTGCAACATGGGTCAGGCCTGTGGTGGCCAGCCAGCAGGAGAGAGAGGAGAGGTGCTCAGTGAGAAGTCTGGAAGGCCATGTCTCTGTCTGTCAGAACAGGACCTGGAGGAAATCCTTCCCAAATCCTTAAAACTATCCGACAAATCCATAGGCAAACAGTCCAAGATGATGTAGAGGTTTCTAGACTACATCTATAGCAGTGGATTAAATGCATGACACAGGAAGCAACTGGCAAAGGGTGACCCATGTCTGTATTATTGAACTCTCTCACTCTCTAACAGAGGGTGGCAACATCATATTGCCTGCTGGAAATACGCTCTGGCCTACGCTAACTCCCCAGCCATACCTGGAGATTGTCTGAGAGAATGATTTTCAAGTTTCAGTGGCTGGGAGTATCCCCTGGCACTATTTAAGCTGCTAATTCATGGTTTCCCTACGTACTCTCTCTGCTGCATTGTTTTTTTGCTGCTTATTGTATCGCATAATAATGCATAATATTTGTGTGAGAACCTTATTTCTCTGAGGAGGAACACTGTTTCCCATCTCTGTGCAGGGATTGTCATTGCTCTGGATTTGCAAAAACATTATTTTCTAAAAACTACTCTCTATGAGATTACAGTCATAGCACCCAGTCAGCAGCCTATGTACCAACAGACTTAAAGGAGATGAAGTAAAAACACAAACCACAGAGGAAATTTGAGGTGATCAGTTGTCACAGCTATAGCCTGTCTGCATATAGCCCATGCCTGATTTTTGTAAAGCGTTCTGGAAATAGAACATGGATGACAAAGATCAGCTCAAGCAGTGTCCTTCTGTTACGTTAAGATTTTGAGAGACTAACGGGAACTATGGTGTCAGGAAGCAGCTCTGTTCTTAACCAGTGCTTCTGTCAAGATAATCACTGCACTTAATAAATGGGGACTTTTCTGAGACAAAACAAGATGGGATTAGAATTATTTGCAAGGATTTTCTTCCCAGGAAAGAGCACATGGGAAGAAAATGTTACATGATTCCTGAAGAAATGAAGAGGAAGAAATTTAACTATCTTTCCTCAATATACTTGCTGAAGAAGCAGGGTTTATAAAAACAAACAAACAAACAAACAGCAATGTTTAAGGAGAAGAATCATTCCTCTCTGGGCATTTCCAAGCCCACATTGTGGCAAGTGCAGATAATTTTGAAGGGAACAAAACAATAGCTACAGTTAAAAGGATGAAAAATGCTTTCTTTTTAAGTTTGCTGAACAAAAATGTAATTGCAGAGAGCTGTGCCATTAGTTATTACAGTGTAAAATCAGATGTGAGAGGTCATTCCCTCGCACTAACAGCTCTGGGCACACTTGCTCAAAGAACTCTGTTTTCCTGCTGGGTAAATTAATTATGTGATTGTCTCTGCTTGAAGTTAACAGAGACCTACCCCTCTCCACATGAAGAGATCAAACACTCCCACGTGACTTGCAAATTACTCCCCTAAATGAGGGTCCCCGTAGAAATAATTAAGTTTCTTTAGTGTGAGATATTAATAGTATTCATTTTCAGTACAAATGTCTGGAAAGTTCTCTTCTGTTCCTCTTTTTAAACTGAGATTTCATTAAACTTAGTGTTACAAAGTATTTCTGACAACGGAGCCTTATCAAAACAGCTTAAGGCCGAAGTTTTCAGTGTAAACTATAAATCTTAAAAAAACAGTGATTTGGCTGTTGTACCTTACTTGTGAATCTCACAGGTGTGTAAAGACCACACATATCCCCTGAGTGTGCACAGAGGTGTGTGCGGGTGCCAGCCCCAGCCTGGTGCTACCAGCAGGGTGAGACCTTCTGCCTTGATGAGCCCATGGAGCAGCTTGTGCTGCACCAATGCTGACCCTGCCCAGCCCATTGAGGGACCATCCTGCATTAGTAGGGGGTAATTCAGGAGGAAGCAGTGGGGCATTGCCCTGGCTCAGCCCTCTGAAGGGGAGAAAGGATTTGATTGAAGGACAAGACTGATGGAAAACATGAAGGTCAGGCAGAAAGGACAGCCCAAGGCAGCGGCAGAGTCTGAAGCCTGATTACATACAACTCAATTATATGGAGAGAAAACAATAAGAACATTAAAATTAAATTGCAATCGCTGTTGTTGTAACTTATTTTTCTCTTTTTTTTTTTCCTTTGCTTCATTGTTCATCTAGCCCCTATTCTGGGAGCTGAATTATTAGCATGCAGCAACACCTTATGTGAGGAACTGCATTTTAATATTAGATGTATACATGCACTGCTTTTGGCTGTAAAGAACCTGACCTGGATAAGTGATCATTCCTTAACTCTCAAGGGTTGTATTTCAGTGAATAAATTTTATTTAAACATTTATTGAGTAGGTGAAAGTAAAATAATGTATGTTTCCATAAACCAGAATGTTCCCTCCCACAAGATCATATGAGAAAAAGAAAAAAAAGAAAAAATGTTAGCTTGACTGCAGATACATGCTTTTTTCGGTTCTTTTTCTGAGGATGCTCTGGAAGGCCATGTCACTCTCTGCAGCCTCACTTATCCCTGGCTATCTGACACAATCACACCCACATTTTTTCCTTCATTTTTATTCTCTAAAGGGGACTTGAAAAAGAGAGAACAGCAAGAGAAAGTGAGAAGTAGGCCAAAGAGGCAGACGAGGATTGCTCCTTCAGAATTTAACCATAGAAGTTAAATCGTATTAAGAGAAAGATCAGACAAGCACTCTGCTGTTAGAATAATGAAGCAGAATCTTTTCAGGTCAAAATTATCATAAACTCATTGAAACCTTTGGAATTATGACAGGAAACAAAACTGAACTTCTGCCTCAGTTAATGTAAATGGTTTAGTCACTGTTCCCTTACACTTGCACAAAATCCAGTGTACTCACATTTCTTCTGTTTTCTGAAAGACAGGTACATCACTTACTGTACCTTTTTTGTTCTAAGTGTGATAGTCCAGCACAAGTCATAAAGAAGAAATTTTAGTTAAAACTAACTCTCCTAATGATATGCCACAAATTAATAGATTTTTCTGTTTAATAACTGCATCACAGGGAATCACATTCTTTTCTATGTTTCTGTAACCCATAATTATCTTATGATTTTGCCTTTCAGACCTTGAAATGTCTAACAGTAACTGAAGATTTAGCCATTTGATATTTATTTACTTGCAGGAATGAACATGCCTGTGTAGCTCTGAAGATGAAATATAGGAGAAAATGTTGGATTTCCTGAACATAAAATATATCCCATAGTATAAGACAGACAAAGAACAGAAACTCTAAGCTCTGACAATAACAACATTCACTGAAATTGTGTAAATACCCTGTTAGCAATAAACAGGAGTGAGATAACATTTTAGCATTTCTGGAAATCAGTCAGTTTTGGAACCTGTTAAGAAACATAAAAGCAATATAAAGTATTTTCCACCTTTTCTTTTACATGCAGCGAGGAAATGGAAGTGTCTGCTAAAGAATATGTGCAAACATTACTTAACCCCAAGTACTGCAGACAGATTTCTGCCTAATAACTATGTATGTCTGTGGAGAGAGCCTCTCTCAAAAAAACCCTCCTTGCATGTAAATGAAAAATAACAATAAACTATTTTCACACAGAAGAAAACCTTGCACACACTCTAAAGCCCAAACAGAACTGGTCTCTAAGCTGGCAAAGCATCTGGAGCCCATGAGCATCCCGGCAGCCGCCCTGGAGCCAGCGCTGGGAAGTGACCACAGGATGACAGACATTTGGCCAAAGAGTCAGCTGTGGCCTGGGCTTTGTCTCAGGAGTGCTGCTGGCACTGCTGCCAAGAGAAGAAAGATGAGGTGGCAGGGAAAGTGTGCTGTTATTATTTCCCTGTTCCAGCTTGGGATTTTTACATGCACACAAAGTCCCCACTGAAGCTACTGACAGCCAATTTGCATCCGGGCAGAAGGAAGTCTCAAGTTTGCGCTGTAGTTGTTTTGGAGGCTGTCTTTGTCAGAGTAGTGCACACAACTGAGACAAACAGACACACTACCAGGCAGAATCTCTATCTGCTTGTAAGCACATAACTAAGTAAGTTTTTTCAGCTGCATCTTGCTCGCTCAGACCAACTCAAACCTGTTGAAGGGTCCACGAGGAATCAGTGTGTCATCACATGACCAGTCTTTTTTCTCCTCAGTTGTTTTAACCCGGGGAACTGCAACAATGATGCTATTAAAATAATTGACATTGAGGGGTAATGGGTACACCCAGGGCAGATTCCGATTGGACACAACAGGGAAATTTTTCACGATCAGAACAATCAGCCATTGGAGTAATCTCCCCAGGGAAGTGGTGGATCCTCCAACATTGGACATTTTAAGATTCAGATGGACAGGGTGCTGGGCTGTCTTGTCTAGACTGTGCTTTTGCCAAGAAAGTTTGGACCATGTGATCCTTGTGGTCCCTTCCAACCTGGTATTCCAAGATTCTCTGATTCTATAATCTTACGCAGGCCAGACCTGGCACTCAAATTAAGGAAATGTCAGAGCTCAGTGTCACTTTAGTGTCCCTGTGTTTGCACTGCACTATAGCCTGCTACATGGATTAAGGCAAGCAGCTGCACAGGGGGTAAGCAGTGTATCTCGGATAATGGACATCACTGAGAACTCCTGTTTTGAGGTTGTAGAGACAGATTTAATGTTAATGGTTTTCACTTTCTGTGTGTTCCCTTGCCCTGTTTTACTGTTCCTTGGATGAATACAGCTGTGACAGTCTTTAAACATCTTAAAGGACATTTTGGCCACCATGTCTGCCTTGGAAACACAGCAGGAGAACAAGATTTGTTTCATGCCCATACAGTTACATTGAGGTGTAAGAGCGTGTTATTCTATTCACAGGCTGCACTAGGGACCAAGCTCATATTTAAAAGAGGGGATTAAAAGAAAAACTACCTGGAATAAACCATTGGTACAATGAAAAATTGAGAGGAATGCCATAAATCCTGGGTAACTGCCAAAACAAAGTTGTAGATATGTAAATACTATGTATGTTAGCGGTTAGAAAGACTATCCCCCTGCCCTTAACATTACTGATAGCTGTTTATCTTCTGAGCTTGATACTGAATCTGGTTTGAAGCCTTTAGTAGGATGCTGAACATTCTGAGTTCAGCTGAGCTGCATGCTGTGCTGAGAGGCATTTAGAGGCAGCGTCTGCTGAACAGGGAGAGGTGTGTGCACAGGGCAGGCATGGTTTTGCCTGGCTGAACCCCAGCAAGAGGCTGAACACAGCACCGTGCTCCTGTGATGGGACTGGAAGTGACTTGTCAGCTCAGGCCATTGTATGGGGATTGTAGTTTCAGCCATCCATGTAGATACATCAGTGACTTGGGCTGAATTTTGTCAACCTTGAACGGCAATGTCTTTTAGTCTGAAAGCAGCATTATAACTGTGCCCACTTGTGCACTCCACACATAGCAAGACAGCATCTGCAGGGGCTCTGCACCTGCATTTTCTTTCTTTCCAGTAGTTTTCGTACTATCCTAAAGTGTGAACTAATCATTACTTCGCTATCAGCTCAGGCAGATGATTTCTTAGCTCAGCCGAGGTTTTTGTTGTCCTTGGTCCTTTGCAACATCTAAGGGTGCACAAGCAGCTCAAAATTCTCTTGCAGCCTTTGAGCCACCATAACCACATAAAGGCCAGTGGGGATAGCTGCATTTCATTTAATCAGTTTGCTGTAAAAAATTCTCCTTACAATAATAAGTGAGTCCTTGTATGTTGCAGAACTGACCTGACTGAGGAAGGTTAAGTTAAGCCGAAATGGCTTTCTCTCCTTTTTGCACTGGAATGTCCTCTACTCCTGTAGACGATTTATTCTGGAGGGTGTCAGGAGGAATAAGCTCATAATGTCATCTTGTAACAAGAAAAGCTGCAGAAACAGTAAAACCAGTAGTTCTAAACAGTGCTTTGGCTGGCCGAGGTATAGCCATGATGGTAAATGCTGAGAAGGCAGTATTAGTAAGATGTGTATATCTTATCTCCTGTCTTCCAGACAACATCCTAACACCTTCTGAAATTACTAAAGAGCAACTACTACATTGTAATACTGTGAAAAGTCTTATCAAGCCAGTGCAATGAAACATCATTTTCTATTTTGAGTTATATTGACCTACAATAAACCAAATGCAATAACTAAGTAGTGATAGCTAAAAGTATTAATTCCCATGTCACAGTGTAAATAAAGCAACATTTTTCTCACATTTGGCATGAATATTAAATTAAATCTAAACAATATATATTTACACATGCCATATATATCATTCTACTGTATACAATATGAAAATCCTTGGAACTAATTTTCTTAATGCTACTTATGTTTTATAAATTATATTTATATTAAAACAACAAACTTTAATTTCTGAGTACCAAAATTCTAGCTTTATATTTTGTGACATTCAAAATAAATAATATTTTTCAACCTATAATCAGTAGCATAAAAAATACAAAAATATTCTTTTTTCCATCTGGAAGTACTTGAAAAATCAATAAATAAATGCATGCAGTGAGTCTTGACACATTTGCTCATGGATATCATAAGACATTAAGGTTGAGTTGGGATGTAGACTGTCGTCTCCCATGGCATATCTTGACACAATGGAGTGCACTTTTCAAATAATATTAGAGATTGAAAATGATCTTATTCTTTTCTTACAGTTGAGACAGAGGCAGTCATATAGAGAATAGGAGAGCTTATAACTTTGGAGTCCAGAAAATATTTCTCTAACTTATACTTCTATTAATTTTCTGAACAAAATATTCTGTATCTACAGGGAAATTTTACAGAACAAGATATAATTAAAAACTCAACAGTTCCACGAAGACAGGAAAAAAAAAATCTATCACTGTTTTAACAAATATTGCACATTTCAAATAAAGAACTACAGAAAAATATATGAAAAATAACAGAAGTAATATCCCTTTCAAAAGAACAGTAGTCTTGCTCACCAAGCATTCAGAAGATAGGAAATTCCAGCTTTAAGACTTACATTTTCTCTGTGCATTTGTGGCAGAATGCAAACCCCCTTCTCTCCCCCTCCCTCCTTCAGTATGGAAGGAGTGGGCACATCTCCCTCTTTCTCTGCTACTTGAGGCTAACACCTTATTTTGTTTGGCCCCAGAGCACCCTGGCCAGGGCCATTAGAAGAAGGGAGTGCCAAGGCACACTGAGCCGCGCCCAGTGTGGGGGATGTTTGGAGGCTTCAGGGGCACCCACAGCCAGTGTGGGGGTGCAGAGAAGCTTCTAGAGTGCCTACAGTCAGATCTGATCAGCCAGTATAAAAACGGGACTCTCGTCGAGACTCCGCCCATTGTCGTGGGTCTCTCGGAGCACGAGCAAGATGCTGCCGCTGAGAGCCCCCCTCCCCTGGGATGGGGACTGCGCTTGCCTTGCCGCCACGGCTGTGAGTAAAACTTCTCGCAGGATTGCGAGTATATGTATACTTTCCGTGCACATATGCAAGTATAACTTTCCGCGCTCCATATGAGTGCATGTAAAATTAATCCTCGCAGAATCATGGGTGTATTTTCCTTCCGTGCACGTATGCCCGTGTAACTTTCCGTGCACATTTGCACACATACTTGAAATTATTTCTTCGCACAATCGCGAGTGTATTTTCCTCCCGTGCTTCCACGTAAGCACGTGTAATATTCTGTGCACATTTGCACGTGTAAGTAAA
Source organism: Columba livia (assembly GCF_036013475.1). NCBI lineage: Eukaryota > Metazoa > Chordata > Aves > Columbiformes > Columbidae > Columba > Columba livia. The sequence goes on from NC_088602.1 coordinate 117,336,248, forward strand.
TCAACCCTCACAGGATTGTGAGTGCACACTTTCCGTACTCACTACGAGTACGTGTATCTCTTTTAAAAATAATTCCGCGCCGTGTTTAGGCAAGTGTGTACTTCTCCGGGACTGGGGGACGGCTCCAGCATTGTTTTGAGTGAAGCCACGTGCATGCACACTGTAGACCGCCTGTTGTGTTAGTTGCTGCCCCTTAATAATTTTCCTCAACTGATATCCGAACCTTTATTTGAGTCACTTTTGGAGTGCTAAAACCCTGTTTCTCACCGGTTTAATAAAAGTTGTTTTTGGACCTTGTTATCCCTTAAATTAACCTACGGGGTGCCTCCGTGACAGCATTATAACAACTTTGCTCAACATCAGAGTTGTTAAGAGAGAAAAAATAAAATTATTTTTACATCCTAGCCCAGACTCCTGAAATAAGAATGTGCCTCTTTTCTGCCATATCTTTACCACATCTGGTGTTCTTACTTTGCAGTGAATTGGGAATACTTCTGTGTGAAAAGTTTATTCTAATTTTATCAAAACCTGCATCTTAAAAAGAAATTGCAAACAGCATTAATTGAAACTTGCAAGTTTTAGATTTCTGAATAAACGCTCTAATACACATTTTAAAAAATACTGCAAAACACTCCACTATGTGAATAGGGTTAGAAAGGAAAATGATCACCAGGGCTCAGTCTTAAGAATGTATGATCCATACTTATCATACGGACTGAGAGAATGCTTAGTAGCAGAGACCATTTTTGTTGACATACCAGCTTTAGAAGCTGTTGCCATTCACTTTTCTAAAAGCTTGAATATCTGTTTGCTAATGGAATAACAATAATCATCAATTTCTGGGGAGGAAGCCTGGCTAACACAAATACAGAACACAGATGAGGACAGAGGACTGGCCCAGGTGCATTCTCAAAGTTTGAGGATTTCTTCACATTTGAACAAAACTAAATGAAGTTCTAGATGTTTCTTGTTTTGTTTTGTTTTGTTTTGTTTTATATTATTATAGGTCTCCTCACAATAAAACCTTTGCTGATGTTGTCAAGTCCAGTTGGTGGTTATTTACACGCTGCTAACCAGTACGGCTTACTTCATTGGTAAATTTTAGTTGCACACAACCTAATCTTATGAAACCTGGTTTCCACTCCCACCACTACTAGAAGTGCTGGTGTGCCTGCTGCCAGGTACCAGGCATGAGAAATAATTATACAGAAACTTGTAGTTCCTAATAGTTCCTACGAGTAAACCAAAAACAATATGACAAATTAGCATGCAGACTGCTCCTAAGGACATAAAAGAAAACATGGAGAGGAGTAATAGCCAGAGTGAATATGTAAACACATCATATTCAAATTTCAGTTTCTTTCTACTGCAAGTTAACTGAGAGAATAAGCAATATGTGACATATACCTTGGTTTATATGAGACTTCTGACACTACTGCATAGAATTCTGTTAACCAAACTAAGGTATATTTAGATGAAAAAAAAAAAAACAACCAAACAGTGTCAAAAGTCAGGAGAACTCTGCTTGGGAATTAATTAATGTTGTTTCAGGTATCTCTTGAAAAGGACTGGGTAATGCTCTGCCAAGATCAATCCTAACTGAGAGGTACAGTGAGATATTTTCTTTAATGATCTAGATGATTGAATAGAAAGTGTGCTGATTACATTTGAAGACACCACTAAGCTGATGCTGTACATTGGGAAACAGGATGAGAGTTCAATGTGATCCTGATACACAGGGAAATGCTATAAGAAAGAAAATATACTGTTTAATAAGGCCAAATGCCAGACTATGAACTCGGGTAAGAACAATTAACTGCAGAAATACAGTGAAGGGAACAAAAGGCTAAGTTAGAGCTCTGCAGAAGTATATTTAGAATTGTTGTGAATCATAGCTTCAATATGAATCAAAAGGATTGTGTAAAGGCAAACCCCACAGGATTAATCATTCACAATGATTAAAAAACTGTCATAGGTAACAAGATATTTCAAGTAATCCTTCTCCTTTCAGCACTGACCTCTGCTGAAGTGCAGCAACATTGAGCATCGAACAATGAAATTCAAAGAAATTAAGAGTGATTTAGATGGCTTCTAGAGGAAAGTTCTGAGAAGATCAGTGAGAATGAAGAGATGTCTGGAAAAACAGGTGAAGAGGAAAATTCGGGTGAGCTGGAGTATTATTACTGTTTGTCTCATTACATTCAGGATGAAAATTAAGGGTTTGGGATTTAAGCTGTGAATGTTGAATCCTCCTGCAGAAAAATGAAACTACTCATATTCTCCACAAAGTCCTATTATGGAGATCTAAAGGCTTCTCTCACTTCGCAGAGCCACTGCAAGTGACAGTGAAACACCTTACAACGTGGCCAGGTTGCCTATCCCAGTTTTTCACAATTCTCACCTGATCCTCTTCCTCATTCTCTGCCAAAATGTCAACAATGTTCTTGTGTCTTTGGGTCTTAGAGAATATGACAAATACTGATAATATTTCCAGCAGTGATGGACACTTGCTTCTGACCCAGCACCCTTTGAATGGGTGTTCACTGCTTGAAGCTATCCCTGAGCTCTAGCGTTGTGTCTACATTACATTCATTTCACCCAATAGTCAGAGCAGACTTCTTTGTCTTAAAGGGCAGAAACGTGGAAGGCAGAGTAAAATGAAAAACTTCAGCTTCAGCTCCTTCTTCATGCTATTTGCCTTCATTTTGTAAACTGTATTCAATGTCGTGTGAAGCCTCTAGAAATGTGAGATACTTATTTAATCTGCACAGCATGTGTAGCACAATCCCACTTGCAAGGTGGGAAAGAGAGAGGATGCATCCTGGTCCCTTGCTTATCAGGCCGCAGTTTCTAGTTAAATAGTTATACCTCGGAAGAGCCCATTGCAGCAGGGGTGACTGCTACGGCATGGGCACACATCTGGGAAGCACCATATTCATATCCTAGTATGCAGAAGAGGCGTTAGTGGGCTGTGCAGTTTCCAGTGGCTACATCACTGTGTTGTTCTGGTGCCCTGATTGTTGCGAGCAGAGATCTGACAGGAGGTATTCATGGCCCAGGTTTCTTCCTCAAGATAAGCAAGGTGTGGGCTGAGAAGGGATAAGGCTAGCTTGATTTTGTCCTAACATAACCTTGGCATCTGGCCAGCTCTTCCACCTGGGCCCAGGGGCTTGGATTATTTCCAGCTTCCGCAGTATAGACACAGCCACTAAGACCTGAGTTTATCTGGAAATAAATCATTATATTGACAGTAAAATCTGGGTATGTAAATATCCCTCTGGGCATCCAAGATTCAGATGCTATCAAAATTCATGAAATTGCCATTCAGCTGCAAGATACTCTGGAAAAAGTCTTCAGTGCCTCAACAACTAAATGCCAATGAAGATCATCCTTTACTGCTAACTATCTATTCCTTGGGACGGATAACGAGTGATATACTGATATATCCCTGGATAAGGCAGGGAAGAGGAACAGAGGACAGATAGTGTGCAGTTCCCCACTGACAATCACAGCTTGATGCACTTTCGTGATTGCTTTCTAGCAGAAAAAGCACATGCTTGTATCATTCATATAACGGCTATCTCTCCCCCAGATGCATGTTAAGCACCTGTATACCCTGATATTTTGCTCCCATGCCACTTCTAACTGCTTAAGAATAGTAAAATAAGTATGATGCCTTCCTATCTCACATAGCTTCTTCATTGGTGTTTCAGTTACCCACCTCTTCTCTCCAAGGACATTTTGCCAGTTTGGCTCATAACAGACTCCACTTCCTGCTTTCAGCTAGTTATCAGAACAATCATTATTCAGCTGTAATTAAGAAGTCACATCAAATCTTCTCACCAATTACTAGCCACATGTCCTAACTCATGTTTTCCTATGACAACAGTCTTTCTACAATGCTTGCCTTACTATGGTCTTCAGAGCAATTCAAACCATCTTCCAAAGCCTTGAGTTTTCACATATTCTTGGTAATTTCTTGATGAAGGGTTTCAAAGAAACCCACCTGACAAAGATTTGCATTCTTTCTTTGCCACTTGCAGCATAATATTCTACACTGTGAAAGAAGTGGATTAGATCCAGTACTTGGCATCTATTAAGCATCTGTATTCCAGCTAACAATTAATTAGGATTAAGGGTTCTTGAAAGTATATCTTATGTCTGAAGAAAATAATTACCAGCTATTATTCACATACTTCTTTCAGATACTTAAAAACTAATTGTATGCATTTTCCAAATGATCTGAGGAGACTTGTGAAACATTTAAATTGCATTATACCCTAGGACCGATTGAAAAATGTCCAAGTTTCTCATAGGCAAACTAATGCTTTACTGTGACACTTCTCTTGCTCTGCTCATGTTAGTGTTTAAAACACAACCTTTGCCTTTCAACACTCCAAGATGTAGTTTACTGCTACATAACAAAGCAAGCACGCTGTATCAACAGGACATTTTTGTAGATTGTAGAGCTACACCTTCGTGTCAGTGAACAGAAAAGAGCATCAGTGTGAGATGCTGTTGCTGGAGGAGGAGAGAGATGACCAGGATCTCCTGCATCCAGTGTCATCTAAGACACTTGTCTTGTCAGTGGAGGGGTTTGTCAGGTGTGCCTACAGATCTTTTAGTTTCTACTTAATGTCTCGTATATATGTGCCTGATGCTGTTATGCTGGTGAGAAAGGATGCATCAAAAGAGTGCTCCTCCCTCATCATATACATTGGGAGAAACTCTTCTGCGCATTGGCCATTTATATCTTTCAAGTGACCTAGATAGGAAGTTCTCTCTGTTTTCATAACCACAAGATCAATCATAAAGTTTCTAGGAAGACAGTGATGAAGCTGAGTCTCTCTGATTAGGCCTCTGTGTCTAGGAAGACCTTGCATTTCAAAATTCAATGTAATGAACATAAGCATTAACATTTTATAACTTGTAATAATGTGTTCTAAATCTGAAGGCTAATTAAACTAAACATACCACAGTTGCCTGCAACTAGAATTGGTTTTATGTCGTTTGAATAGAAAAATTGCAAAATATTATTTGCATATCCAGAAAAAAATAACACCCACAAAAATATTTCATAATAAATAAAGTCGTAGTTTTCCAGTGCTGGAACTCAGACAACAGAATTAGAAAATGCAAATAATAATTATGCAAAGCTCATTTTAACTCCAGAAGGAGAATTATCAAATACCCAATCTGAAACACTAGAAAAAGAATAAAATAAATCTGGGTATAGGATGTGTCTTTTTTAGGCTGCTGATATCAGAAGCACATATGGTAGTGCCGATTCTGATACTTTAGGTACAACGTGTTGTACCCAGAGCATTGATTCAACTTTTTTTTTATTTTCTGTTTCTCATTTTGTGCAAAGCATTGCTTGTTCTTCCCCCAGAACGAGTGATTTATATGCAGAGAATTGTTTTACTAGCCACTTAGATTGCAGACTCACTTATAAATGAAAATTAGTCCTCTAAGAGAATGGCCATCTGTTTCAGCTTTTTCTTCTCCATAGCGAAATTAAAGTGAAGTGATTTTAACAATGAAATTTCAACAACCAAGTGGTTTAACTTCTTCTGTTAAACAAACAAACAAACAGAAAGTATTGAGTCTAAGCTATGCTTGAAGAAAATAAATTATAATTGAGTTATTTTATTTATATTTGTAGCATTAAATTGTTAGGAACAAGCATATTTCAGACAAGGTTCAATTAGCAGGAGAGCGTGATAAATAAGTACTGAATGGAATCACCATGAGCACCATTCAGTTGCAAACAGGTCTGTCATTGCAGACAACTTACTTGCAGAAATGTTACAAGGAGGTGGGACACTGCTCAGGAATATTCTCTGGTACATTATTTGCCACAGTTGTCATTATTCTTTGAAGGCTTTATGGTTATTTGCCGACACAGATATTTATGCTTAAGAACTGTTTGTATCACTTGTTGACTGCTCTTTGTGTACTGCTGTTGGGGGATTCTGACAAAGAGTTAGATATTAATATTTAGATTTAAACATCCATATTGTAAGTTAGATACTGATGGCCTAGCGTGAGGGCCCTCTCTCTCCTTTCTAAACACAGACCTCTAAAGCAATAAGTTTCCAAGAAAGTCACGAGCTCAGACAAATTTCAATCTTCTGTTTTAAAAGCCTTTTATCCCACAACACTGCCTCACCAGAAAAAAAAAAAAAAAAAGTGAGTCTTGTGTCTTGCAGGCCCCGTAATATGTTTAAGGACACATGAATACATGAAACAAGAATTTGTAAAGCTAGTCCCACTTCAAGTCAACACAATAATCAAATACACTTTAAGAAAGATTTTTAATGCTATAGTCTCTTCTGGTTTAAACCTGGTAGGCAGCTCAGTCCCACCCAGCTGCACTCTCACTCCCCCAGTGGAACAGGGGAGAAAATCAGAAGGGTAAAAATGTAAAAACTTGTGGGTTGAGAAAAGACAGTTTAATAGGAAAAGCAAAATCTGTGCACACAAGCAAAGCCAAACCAGGAATTTATTCACTGCTTCCCATGGGCAGGCAGGTGTTCAGCCATTTCCAGGAAAGCCAGGTCCATCACACATAATGGCTGCTTGGGAAGACAAATGCCGTGACTCCAAACGTCCCCACATTCCTCCTGCTTTCCACAAAATGTACTGCTGAGCATGATCTCATATGGTATGGGATATTCCTTTGTCAGTTGGGGTCAGCTATCATAGCTGTGTCCCCTCCCAGCTTCTTTTACACGCCCAGCTCACTTGCTGGTGGAATGGTATGAGAAAAAGAAAAGGCCTTGGCTCTGTGCAAGCCCTGATCAGCAACAGCTGAAGCATCTCTGTGTTATCAACACTGTTTTGTTCAAAAATCCAAAATACAGCATCATACCAGACTGCTGTGAAGAAAGTTAACTCCGCCCCTGCAGACTCCCTACAGGGGGATATCCAAACACAAACATGGGGATTTAATTGAAACAGATTATACACTGTTCCTTCAAGCACACATATGTGTTAGATTCATTATGCACTAATACATCATGGGTATGACAGGGATGGATGGAAAACGCAATTAAAACAGATATCTAGGTCATTAACTAATAAAACCCCATAATTAATAAAGAAGTAGTAATCAAAGTCAAATTATTCATTATGAATTATAAACAGTTAAACTGTCTGATTTAACTTTTCTGCATTTTCTTTGATCGGAATGAGATGAAACTTCTGTCAGCTGTTCTAAAAAATCCTATTGCTCAGAAGTGAGGGCTTGATCTAAAGACTGAAGAGAAATCTTCTTGAATATAAATGACAAATTGGGTTAAATCTAATCTGTATGAAAGTGCCTTTAATCTGACACTTAGGTAGCTAATTTTTTTATAATCAACATTTTAGAATAGAATGTTCCAGGTTGTTTCATTTAAGGCCATTGTGTCCCATGTATTTTACGCAGAACAGACATGATGATGGCCAGTAAGTCCGAACTCATGTTTGACACGTCTCTGGCAAACATGAATTTAGGCAGATCAAAGCACTTTGAACTCTGCTGTGCTGACTGAGAAATGCTTTGTCAAATGGACAGGTGAAAATAAATGACATGCAGGTCTTTGGTAGATGGCTGAAAGGCAAAGCAGGTGATGGACAGGCTTGCCCTCAGCAACTCAAGTGCAGCACTTAACATCTGAAATGGGAAAGAGTCATGAACACCTATGTTGGGTTTCAGGCCCTGGCCCAGGGACTGGCACTGCTGGCAGAAGAGAGGAAGAAGATGTCTCCAGAGGCTGAAGACTCAGGCAGGGGCACCTCACACCTGCAGCTCTCATTGGGGCTGACTGAAAAGCAAAAACAGTAACGAGGGATGATGGCCACTCCAGCTGAGTGACACTTGGCAAGGATGGCTCTATCATACTCTTTAGGTACAACAGTGCCCAGCAAGGTGGTGTCAAAATGGTTTCTTCTGGACCACTGAGGTGACATACTAAGGGTGATAAACTTGTCGCTGCCAGTGGCTGCCAGTGGCAAGAACTACAGCATCCTCCATGCTCTGGCAAAAAGACAAGTCAGAGTGAAAGGTGGCTAGGTTAAAAGCTCAAACACTCTTCTCCTTTCAAATCATGAGCAAGGATGTACTACATGTCCCTGTGGACTGTGAGGGAACAGCTGATGTCAAAGCATCACCTTACCCTGTCTGCCCTTTTCTGTCTATTAGAGATGATAAAGCTGCAAGACTAATACCTTCTCTAATAAGAATGACGAAGAAAAAAGAGTCACTTTGGTAATTAATCCATTGTTGCTCAGAGATTTCAGTGGTGTTGCTTGCAGTAACTCCTGCAGGGATACTATATTTGGTTGGTAAAATTCATAGCAATTTCATTAAGCTAACAGTTCCTAATGCTAATAATAATTCTGTTAAATCTTTTTGGATATATTTGTCCTTGCCTTACTTTTTCACTTTCCATTTATTGCAGATACACTTCATGGTCTCTTGTGTCTAAGATTAGTGTTCTATACTGCCACAAGATCATTGTTGAGTCTTACTGTGCCATTTTATACTGTGAAATATCTGCCTTACACTGTCTTTAGAGAGTTTGGTTAGACCAGGGGTAATCTTTATCTCAGCTTTAAATCTATTAAATATGTTTATCTATGTGAATTTTTGTTTATGAAGGCATTTGCCTTTATATATTTCTAAAGAATTTTAAAATAAGCAAAAAATAGGAGTGAAAATGTGACAGAAAGGTCACATTGTGACAGAAATGTGACAGAAATGACCTGCCAAGGTCTTTCCAAATGAAAACTCTAGCTTCCTTTTTCAGCCTTCTCCAAGGCAGACTGAAAACAGAGAGCTTTTGTCCAAAATTCAGTCCTTGATCATCTGCTCCACTCCACAAAACACTGTGAGCTGCAATGCAGCTAGAATTGTCATACTGACTGCTCTAGCAGTCTTTTATGCATGTGGTACGTGAGGTCTGGCCATTCAGATCCTAGAGAATATTGGGAACGACTCACACAGACCAGTGAAAAGGAAGGGGGAGGCAGCAAAGGCAGCAGTGGGCAGCTGGTGCTGATGCTCCTCTGATGTTAACAGTGCAGCGTTGGGAAGGGTGGAGGGGCAAGCAGAGAGAAGTAAAGGGAATAGTCAGACAAAAATACTAGGTTTCATCATAAGAGGTAGATGATTAGCACTAATGTAATTTCTGCCAGCTTTCAGGACTAAAATTAACCATGTGCACAGAATCATTTTTTTCCAACTAGTACAACAATCTTAATCACCTTTTCCCAAAAACATTGATGTTAGATACAGTGCAGACATTAGCAAAAATGGAGACATCTAAACAGTGCCTCTCGGATGCTTTCTAGTGTGAACTGGCAAGGAAAGTGAACTTTTGTTCAGTTAATGCTTTATATTTTTAGAACCAGGTGGGGAAAAGTCTCCTGAGAAGTCCGCCTGACAACACTGCAAGTGTGTAGCAATCAAATAATGGTTCCCTGAGATTTCTAGTGCTTGTTGTCTCATTGCATGCGCACATATCCAAGTATTTGTGTGACACAGTAAGGCATGGACTGAAGAGTTCCACTGTTAGGTATTCAGTAGCTTGGATACAAACAGTTAGTGGGCTCTTTCTAAATCCTAGTGAATAGGCAGATGTTGTCCATGTTACTGAAACACTACAACACCAGGCATCTTCAGGGTTGGTTCACCAAAGAAACTTAAATGTCAAGGTGTCTCTTCATACTTTGGTGTGATTTCTCAGCTGTAGGGAAAGCTGACTAATATCAGGGAAGGTTGAACTGCCACAGGAACACTTTACCTAATCTCTGGTTATGGAGTCTTTATTCCTCATGACTGAATATTTTACAAACACTAAATATACTCTTCCCAAAGCATTATTGTATAACTTTTTTACACATCTGTATAAAGTTAATTTTTCCTTAATATCATAGTACCAAATGTTCTTTTGCATTATTTCTTAATTACTGTGTTGAGGAAAGATGAAACAGCCTGGGGCAATTGTCTGCTCCTTAGGAACTGGTAGTGAATCACATTTGTACATACTTTCTTTCCCTTTGAAAGAGAAACCTTCTGACTTTTGATGGGGGAATGTCAGTGAATCATATTTTAGGTGTGAGGAGCATTTGTGAAGACTGATATTGTGCCTGATTTTCTTCACAGCATCAGATTTGATAACAAAAATATTAAATTGAACACGTATGTTGATAATGCAAAAAGTATTGTCTTCCTTTAGAAGTGGACCTGTTTAGATTCTCATCAGAGATGTTGCGGTGATTCAGCACTACAGAGATTCTAATTAAAAATGTTGGGGAAAAATGAATTTTCTGTTATTTAAGAATGTACTTTACAAGGTGTGCTAGTTTGACTGAAATTGAGGGTTTTTTTTTCATGTAATTAGAAATATTTCTTTGTAGCACCTAGCACAGTCTATGTTTCGAATTTAGTGTGAGCATACTGTGATAACATGCTAAGTTTCCCATGTTTTGCCTGAGAAGACCTGACTTATTTCCCCTCTGTAACTTTCCAGTGTTTGGGACTTGGTATGAAGTCAATGTAAAAACTTAGCCGTTTTGAGAAAGACAAAGGTCTTTCCATACTTTCTATGTGCAGATGCAAGGCAGCTAGGAAGGGGAGATAGATGGGACAAACCTCAACTGACATCCACGTCAATTCGTGAAAATATTCCTCACCATTAGCATCATGCTTTCCATATAATTGGAGTTCACCTTTTGAGCCAATTTAGTTCAGGACAGATCCATTCTGACTGAATTCTGTTCCAGTTCGGTTCCCTTCCATTAGTTCGGCTAGTTTCATTAGTTTGGCCTTTCACTGTTCTGTCATTTTGTAGTTTGGCCATTGAGTCTTTCTGCCTCTTGCTTTTCTCACTCTCTTCCTGGGATCAGCTCCTCAGGATCTCAGTGATTTTCTTCCCAGGACTGGCTGTTCCGCACATCTAGAGTTTTTTGAGGGATTGTACTGAGTATTACTTTATGTTTTCCATTACATATTTTTTATTTCATATTTTATATTTTATTTTCTGTACTGTTATTAGCAATAGTATTTTATTAATATTGTTTTGTTATTTTACTAAACTGTTTTTATATCAACCCACAAGTTTCTCCCTTTTGGTTCTTCCCCCTATTTGGCAGGTGGAGAGGGAGTGATCAAGTGGCTATCATGATTTTGATTGCTAGCTGGGGTTAAACTATGACACAGGTTGTTAGCAATAGGTTTAAAATAATAAATTGCCATTGCATTGAAATGCATCTTTGTCTGAACAATTTTGCTGCAGATTAGATTTCACAGACATATACAGCATTTCTATTTTCTGGCTTCTTATTAGATTTGGTAAGAACTACTGCTCTAAAAAGAAATTCTCCAGGCTAAATTGTGATGAAAAGATATAACAGATACACATCTGAGAAGGATGGTGATAGGACTGCTGATGATAGTCGTAGTGGCTCAGTGGAGCCATCCTGTGTAAGTCTGTTTAAATTATACGTAAATGACTATATATAAATTTCATCTAAATATTTTTATTTTCTTGAAGCTACAATGTGCAAAATATAGCCAACAAAGGTAGGATAGATACTTCAAAAATTTATTTCTCTAAATAAATGTAGACGGACAACCAAAACGAACTCACAGATTTATGTGATGATTCTAACAAATGACATTATTTTTGCATGAGGAAGCTTTTAAATCAGTAGTTGCAGCACTCAGGCAAAGCAATGGCCCTGTGCAAAGTTTAGAGCAGAAAGCAAAGGCAGAAGTGGGGAAGACATTTGAGACAAAGCTCAGAAAAGAGGCAAAGCAGAGACTAGGAGCTCATGGCAAGATATGGACATAAATATAAGGAAGAAGCCCACTATCAGCAGGAGGGTTGGATCACGAAGCAAAGAAATGAGGCAGATCTGGTATGGAAAGACAGGCTGAAGCAAAAGTGGAGAGAGCTGTTATTCTTGCTGCAAGAAGCTTACATGTCTTTCAGCAGGCCACCTTCCCTCCACTTACAGGAAGACCATTCAAATCCTTCTTTTGGGGTCACCATGATACTACCATGGCTCATGGAGAATTACTCATCCAAAGGCACTACTAGCAGCTGTGGCTGCACGGACCATATTTGCAATACTCAACACAAGAATAGCTTCAGTGTTGAAAAAGGTCATCAGCTAGGGACAAACCCTGGGCTCTGAGGCAAAGGAATGTGGAGGGATGGGCTTAAATGATCTGGTGGAGAAAAAGGGTTGTTTGGTGCTCTCCATTCAGATCTGTATTGCTAGTAAGGTAGCAAAGATGTTAAACTTGGATTTACCTATTTTGCTTCACATGATAGGATCTGAAGGACTTTATTAACCAGTTCTGCATGTGAATGTAGAGAATTTTGGGGAAGGAAAATATGATCTAGAATCCAAAAATATCTCAGTGTTAACTATTGTTTGAAAAAACATGAAACATGATAAAGAATTAAAAAATATATGCTGTTCCCAAATGAGAAACCAAGAGCTCACTTTATTAGCCGTACTCTTTTGGTCAAGGGACAGCCTAGACTTTTTTCTTTTTACTGTGTAAATTATTGCACTGTTATAAGGAGTAAAAGGCAGATTACCATATGTACCTACAAAATATGAAAATTAAACAAACAAACCCCACAACAGAGTGAAAGCAAACAGATACAAGAACAGGTGTATTAACTTCTTATCAAGAAAATAATCTTTAGATTAAACCAAAATTAGTTAACCACACATTGTATTGAATGGGCTAATGATATTTTCACTGTCAAAATAAAAAAATATATTATGTAAATACAAACCCATCATTTAATACCTTTTTTTTCCCCCAAATACAAGAAAACTAATTTCCTCAGTGTTTCACACTATGCTTTTCACAAAGAACTTTCACTAGAAGGGAATGGAAATGAATGGTGAACATTTCACTTGCTTGAAAGTCTAGATTCTAGAAAGGTGAGAGTCTAGAAATTGCCTTTTTCATGTACTCATTTCTGATTAATCATTTACTTTTGACTTGTGTAGCTGGAATTTTAGGGAGAATCTTTATAGATACAACAGGTATATTAATTTGTTGAATTGAATCAAGAATAAAAAGGGTTTTTTTCAGTTGCCTTTTTTTTTTTTTTATTAAATGAACTAAATATCAGTTGAATGCAAAAGTTTCATAAAAATAAAATACTGTTCCAGGTACTTAATAAGAACTTGCTGAGACAGTCGTGTTGCAATGTTGAGTCTTTGCTGAGTCTTTGTTGAGTCTTTCAACAGGACTAATTTCTCTTTGCCTTGGTCTCTAGTTATCTTTGCTCTTTGTGCAATATTGTTCTAATGCTGTGCGGAATTCCCAATATGATGGTTAATAAACTGTGTTCCATGCGTAACACTTATTTGCAAATGAAATTAATTACATTCACAGTATCTCCAGTTCTACTACCCCTGGTTCTCTACTGGAAATATGATTGCAAGGACCTAATAGCTCATACATCTCTGACTGGCAATGTTGGCATATGAATAAAATAATAATTGCAGAATCAAATAAAACTGAAATAAACCGCTTTGAAGATAGTAAATTTTTCAATCTGACAAAATGATTTATCTGTTGTACCATGATTCCAGCCCTTAGGATGTGAATGATGTGGTCCCATAATGATAATATGTCAGTCAAACACCACTACTACCAAAATATTAGTCCTGTACCTGAAATGGACAGGAGTTTTTATCTCATTCTGAAGAACTTGCAAACAGGCCATTCTGTTAAAGCACATCAGTCACAAACTATAAATTTGGGATTGGGGCTTCCCTTCATCAGAACACCTGCTTCTGTCTTCCTTATTAAGTAAAAAGCTTGAACTGAAGTATCCTCACCTAGAAATGATGATAAGATAGTTGAGAAAATGCCTATGCTTTGCAAAGTACAAATACTATAAAGCTAAGAATTTTAGATTTAAAAGACTCTTTGAAAGGTTTTGTAAATGTGTTGAAGGCAACATAGACTGAATAGCTAATGCTGTGAGCATAAAATGATGGCATGATGTGGAAACTTGGGGGTTCACCATTTTGAACAGGATGCTACTTAGTTCCTAAATCTCTTAACATTTGGACTTTACTTTTAACATGCTGTAAGTACCTCAGATTCATGTGCGCCTGTCAATTAAGATCTTTCAATACATATTTGCTATTGACCCTTTAAGAATCCCAAATTTTCTCAGTACCTACTCAAACAAATCTGACGGCAGACGAAAACTACTGGTTAACAAGTGAAACTCATTGAAATAGTAAATCATTTCTATTTGTAGGCCTCTCCAATAGACTGCTTCAGTAGAGCTTTGCGGGTCTACTTTCTCCTTATGCCAAAATGGTATTTCAGGCTTGTTGTATATTTAATGGGCCTATTTAATTACAGTGCAACCCTGCAGTTCTCATCAAGATTTGACTTCAGACCAACAGGGGTCAGTTCAGATCACTGCGGTATGTTTTTCTCTTAATATTCAGGCTAGTAATATAGACCATGATCTATTTTGTCAGCAACTGACAGTTACTGTTAATGATACCTGGAAAGACCAGTTGTCATTACTTTGGATTATACTAATAGGTCTGTGGAAAGTGATTAGGGCATCCAGCCAGTTACACTGGAGAAACCTGACATGAAGAAGAGTAGATAGAGGCAGCAATTGTTGGGATTTATTTTTCCCAGTGATACAATGATTATTGTCTCCTTCTTCAATTACTTCATGTATGATCAAGAGAACTGGTTGCATTTGGATTGCTATTGGTCACTAGAAGTCATTGGTGATTAACAGATATCATTCATGAACAGAAGAAAAACTGATCCTGGAAACAGTTTTCTATTGGTAAAAAGATTTGCCCAAGCTTAATATTAATGAAGAGATCATATTAGAGTCAAGCTTTCTGCTTTCTGACATCCTCAAAGTCTGAATTTTCAGTTTCTTTGAAGTCTTTAACAAAGTTATTTCATACCACCTGTGCTGAAAAGAACTGAGTAGACCTATCAAGCATCGCATGAGGTGATTTTTGTAGCAGCTATTGCAAATAAGAGCCTGCCATACAGTAAGTGTCATCAGAGATGTTTATAATACAGGAAGAAAGGTCATCTGGTTTCAAATTTAGAATACTGTCAACTTATTGCTCAGAAAATATTGTATTCACCTTGGAATGTCATCTGAAAGCCAGGCATAATTTCTGTATCTTTTATTAAACTGAGTGATATCTGTGATAGGCAGAGTGTCAGGCTGCAAGAACTATTTGGTCTCTGGAAAAAATGACTTTGAAGCAAGTTATTCATGTTATCTTGCCTCCTATGTGAGCAGGAAGCTTCCCTCAGCCAGAAAGAATATGAGATCAGAGCTTGCTCCCAGAAATCTAGTAAGGTATCAGAGCTGGTAAGATGACTGATGGTGACAGGTGAGTTTCGTGGTTTGTTTGCATAGGCTTTAAAGTTCAATGGCTACTCACTCTGACCCAGGACTTGAGAAAGGTTCGGCACAAAGATGAGGTGCAGGGTTTACACAGCATCCACAGATGCTTTGTTCTTTGTTCAGCTACAGTGTGTGTCTTTGCTTCTGTATTCATGCCTCAGTCAACAGTGCACCTTGAGGCAAAGTTGAAATATATGATGTGGATTTAGACCAGATGTTTTGCCTTTCAATAGGTTCCCACATTACAGATGTTTTCTGAGGAAATAACTGAGTTTAGTGAGCCATCAGTTCTTTTTCTCTGTCTCTGTTAGGCTCTTGATTCAACACATCAAACAAGCCTAGAACTGAGGAAGTTACTCAAAATCCCAGGGAAGAATACTGATGAAAGAACCCTCTAAAGGAATGGAAAGCTCGTTCTGGATGAATGACAGCTAAATGGCATTTTTCCTCAGTTTCCATGTGTGCAAGGCCAGGCAAGTCCTGAAAATTCTGACTGTTCACTGCTAACACTGCTCAGCTGATGGACATGTTGGGAGAAATGGCTCTTTGTGGTACTGTGCTGTACACATTTCTGCCTAAAGAAGATCTTAAATACACTGATAGCATTTGCCTTGTTCTCTCAGCATGGTGAATGTCTGCAGCTGACAGTCAACCTAGTCAAGCAAAAAGCAATGTGTAGTGGAGGAGAAATTATGAATCAGAGTGTGGACATATTCTATTTATAACTTCCCTGTTAGAGATACATGTTCCAGGAACAGAGATGGGCAAATGCTATTTACCAACCATTTTTCAGTGTGTCTGTGGTCCTACTTCAATGCTCAAGTCCCTGGATGAAGAACAAAGCGTTACCAGAGTAAAGTGTTCTTAACACAGTTTCTTTTTAGCAACTGCTGTCTCGTACGTTTCATAAGGTAACTCATAAAAGCAAAATTGGATAGCAACCTCCAGCCCATCTTTCCAAGATTCAAGATTTGTTCTCAACAAGAATTTGGACACCAACATATAACAGTGCCATCTTGTGTTATCAGCAATGACAATAATATTAAAGTTGGGATGTTTAACTGTTTAAGGGTGTTTAGCTTCTAATTTCTCACAAATCAACAGACAGTACATCCATCCTCAGAAGTATTCCTGAAGTGCTCTGATATTTCAGATACTACCAGTTCGAAGCTGATAATACTTGTTCTTTGGGCAGAAGTCAAATCTCTTGTTAATTTCCGCTTCACTGTGGTTATTTAATATTTTGTAAGTGCTTGTTTCTTCTCTTTGAAAACAATAGACAAATATATTGATAGCACCTTAACTATCTTGAATTTTCTAATATGATGTATTTTAAAACACTGGCAGTGTCTTGACATGCAGAAAACTATGGTGCAAACTTATGAGCTAATTAAAAAGGCTGACAGAGAAAGCAAAACAGACGGCATGATATCAAACTTGATTTCTTTTCAAATTAGTAATAAATTAACTGATAGTGTTACACTATCAGTCAGAGTATGGGAGGGAGAGTGGAGTGGCAAATTCTTTGCTCTGCTTTTACCAAATCAATGGCTGTGTGCAAAAATAAATTTTCGTTTTGTATGGAATATATGTATATATATATATATATATAATTTTTTTTTTAACCAGGGAATGCTGTCTTCCATTTACAGTATTTGAAAGAGTTCAAAAAGTTGTTTGCTGGTGAATTTATAGCTATGAGACCATTAATTATTTGAATTATGATATTCACATATTACATAAATACTATTGTCTTTTATATATCTTTCCTGAAGGAAACAGATCAAAAATGGACAAAAAGCAGCCAAAGAGGATGGTCACTTCCTTTATAGAAAGTATGATTTTTGAATAGTAAATGTAAAATTGCAATAAGCTTATTTGCAAGTATTATTTCTTGGGCTGTGATCCAGTGCAAAGGTTGTGTAAATCTACAATTACATTGGAAAACCCCACAGATAAAATAGATTTCCATAGAAAAGTCTTTTTGTTGAGATGGCTGATTATTGTCTTTATTTTGACTTAGCACTGGGTCTACACTCTTTCTTTCATCTGATGATAGAAATAACTGATGGATGTTGGTAAAGTTAGCAAGAGCCTGTTCCCTAAGGGGTATGAAGGAGCTCCCACGAAACCTAAGAGTTTGAAGTAAACCTTATTTGAATTAAGCTATAAATAACTGATTATCTTCTGAAAGAATTTTCGTGGAAAAATGAATTAGCCAGACTAAATTTTAGGCTGTTAACTTGTCATCAGCATTCCTGAGGAAAAACAGCAACGATGACAACACCACCACAAAAAAAAAAAAAACCAAACCAAACCAAACTCAACTAACAAAAACTTGACAAACAAAACCCATAGACACCAACCAACAAACAAGTTCATGGGAAGGTACATCAGGACTTTGCTACATCTTCCAAAGCCTCTCAGCTCCCAGGACTGGAGCAGGTGAAGCCCTGTTCAAAAACATGCCATGGCCAGTGGCTACACAAAGATTTCATTTCCACACGGCGAATCCTTCTTGCTGGCATCCCTTGGGCTATCTCAAGGGCAGCAAGATATTTGCAGCCCTAGTTCTCTCTTGCTGGTGTTTATCAGTTCTCCCTGTGGGCCCTGGCTTTGCATTTAGGTCACCAGTCCTTGTTGGCAATGGAACCTGAGTCAGTACAAAGCTGAGCCAAGGCTTTCCCAGCTAAGAAGTTACAGAAAAAGGACATTCGGTTTTGCACTTCCTGCCCCAAACATGGAAGCAACTGACCCTCAGACTACATATTTTTCCTTGCAAAATATATCCCCTGGGACTGTATTGGAGCCATTCTGCAGCTGTGCAATACCAAGTCCAGTATCTGCATCACTGCACCTGAACACATCCTGCACAAGGTGCAGTGAGAGGCACCAGCATCAACCTCAGGAACAGACAATACTTTCTACACATTCCTTGATGTGTTCATCTGACTAAACTTTAGTTGAATCCCTAATGAGATTGTCAAGTGTAATACTTATTTGCAGCTACGCTCAAAAAAACAATTGAACAGAAGTAGCTGGAGCAATTTTAAAAAGGGAAATAGTCTAGACCAATATTTCTGGGTTCACTTCTACTATATTAATTGTCCTGTGTTCAAAATAATACATTTAACTTTCTGCTGCAGACAGAAGAATTCCAGCATAACTGCAGTGTATTCTGTAAAATCAATATTAATAATTTTCAAATTGTTTGCTTGTTGACTTTCTGAGGACAGCAAGAAATCCTTGGGGCAACTTGCGCACAGCACAAACAAAATGTTCAACAAAGAGAAAATATGTTTGGCATTTTTTGCCTCTTACATTTCACATTTGACCTTTAGAATACTGTTGTCATTTATTCTCATAAAAGAATATTATAAAATGTGATGAATAATCAATATTTAATCCATAGTCATGTTTGTGTTGTATAATTCTGAAACCATCTACGAATTGTAAGAAATGACAAATATGCTGGCTTAAAAAATGTATTAGCTTATTTTGTGATTTCTTTACTGCTGTTAATGAGCTGTAAACCATACAAACATGAAGAAAAAACCCACAATACTTGTCTTCAAGCACAAGTCAGTAACAAAAAATAAAGTCCAGACATGTAATTTGGGCTAAATTACTATATTCTTTCCAACTGATAAGCTGTTTTTATTTTACTGAGCATCTTCAAAGTGTTCTTATTTTATCAAGACTCCTCTCATGCTGCTTTTACAATGATAGGATATTCATAGTAGTGATTGGATCCTAGGGAGATGATTATTTTGTTCCTGTTCTATGAAGACTCTCCTTCAGATGACTGTTTCAAAATGGAAGTGCTTCTGAAGTAGTGAAAGAAAACATAAGCAGTCTGAGATTTAATCAAATTACATGAGCATTAACCTAATCACTGTTAAGAAATGTAAAGCACGTTAAATATTGCTACTATCTCTATCCTTCTCTCTGGTCCTGGAGTAAAATTTTGGTTGTTGTCTATCCCAGTTTTTTGGCAATATCTGATGGTATCAATAGCAGCTATTTCATCACTTAGCCATCAGAAACGAGGACTTCGCTTGCCTTCTGTGCATGCCTCTGAAGGCTGATATGCTCCTCAAGGGCTGAACAGCAATTTCAGTGAGATAAGAAGGTTTACTGGGAGTAGCGAAATAGAGTAAACCTAAGAACGTTGTGTTTAATATGCTTATATTTATATTTTGTGCAAACGAAATGAGACAGGAAGAGCTTGAATAATGTCACAGAAAGAGAACACTAATACATATATTTTCCCCAGAGCACCCTTTGGCTCTGATCCCAGAACCACATTTCTAACCTCCACATTGTACTCAAATATAGACAGAAACTACCTCTGCAGTCCTTATTATCCTGCATTTGATTTTCCAGTTTTTGAGACATCAAGGCATCTAATGCTTTTTATTCAGACACGGTCTTTTCATTTGTGTTGTGATATGTGAACACACACATGAGCATGCACACATCATGCTCTCACAGAAAGTTTTGAATTAATGCTTTTGTTGCAAGTTTATCAGAAGACATTAGCATTTTTAATTGCCCTTTAATGGTTTATCAAACAACTTAAGAAACCCAAAGAGGCTATATTTTCAGAGCATCCTAGTATCAGGTATGAGAAGCCATATCTATTATGCACTGACAAAGTCTTTTTCTTCCACAGGCAGTGTGTTTCTAGGGTTGCTTCTCAACAATTCACTTCACAGTTCTCTCAGATATTATTTCACTAGCAAGCCTGGCACATCGGTGTAGAGGTGCTATCATGGATAGAGATGAAAAAGTTTCAATAAAGTAATTGAAGAATAACATGGGTAGCTACTGGGCTCTAGTTTTTAATACTTTGGCCATATCCTGTCTTTCTGCTTTTTAATTATTTCAAACACCTTTAACTTATTCTGAGACAGAGAGATATGTCGTTTTCAAAGCATGGAGTTACAGGTTGCAGTTTTATAGCTCACGGTAGGCAACCTAGAGGATTTATTAATACTTGATGAATCCCTCTCAACGTCTCAGTGGTGAGGAGAAGACAAACAACCTGCTGGATAATTGATGCTGTGTCTGCCAAGGAAGAACTTTAAAGTATGATTCTGTCTTACAAAATCTGTAAAAAAAATCCGGTCTGGGAATGATCCTGCAGCAGCAATAGCGTGGGCTGAGTGGAGACACAATCTCTGACCTGTTGTACAGTGGAAGGTGCATTAAGATGTGGTATAATGCCGGTAGTAAGGTTTTCAGCCTTTCATGTCTGCCTCCTCCCTGCCCACAACACTCACGAGGTCCCTATGGCACACTGCTCTGGCAGTGTGGGTTTGCATACCTGTGCCAGGCTGCAAGCCGTGGGTGGAGGTGGCTTACCTTCAGCTGCCCTGCTGTGGGGCAGACACCGCGGGGCAGAGGGCAAAGCTGGCTAGGTAGACCGCAACCACCAGGTCCTGTGCCTCACCAGCTTAGGGTG
Source organism: Columba livia (assembly GCF_036013475.1). Lineage (NCBI taxonomy): Eukaryota > Metazoa > Chordata > Aves > Columbiformes > Columbidae > Columba > Columba livia. The sequence continues at coordinate 117,357,152 of NC_088602.1, forward strand.
TTCAGAAGCCATGTGGGCTGCCCTGAAGGTAAGAAAGCCTTTTCTGAGAACCTGAAGGTATTATGGGATGTATGGGTTCAAAATTCCTGAGTTGGAACAGACCCACAAGGATCATCGAGTCCAACTCCTGTCCCTGCATATGCCAACCCCACAGTTCACACCATGTGTCTGAGGGTGTTGTCCAGCCTCTTCTTGAATACTGTCAGGCTTGGGGCCATGACACCTCCCTGGGGAGCCTGTTCCAGTGCTCCACCACCCTCTGGGTGAAGAACCTTTTCCTGATATCCAACCTGAACTTCCCCTGGCACATCTTCCTGCCATTCCCTCAGGTTCTGTTGTTGGTCATCAGAGAGAAGAGATCAGTACCTGCTCCTCCTCCTCCCCTTGTGAGGAAGCTGTAGACACCATGAGGTCTCCCCTCAGTCTCAGTGCTGCAGCCTAATCACTATTGAGCTAAGGAATATACAAATAAAACTAACATTATCACCACTCTTAAGTATTGTTTGCTCTCTGAACCTTATAATTCCAAAGCGTCTTTCATTGTTTTTCTCCTTCAAATCATGGACTCTCTCGGTCTCCTGTGCAGCTGTTTTCCTTCTGCTCTGTTTCTTCTTGCTCTTCTCTGATGCCATGACATATATATCCTTTGTCAGATGAGACACGTGGTCAGACTTACTGAGCAATCTATCGTGTGCCTGCCTGACCCCTAGAAATCAGGCTCCAGAGATCCTTACCTCAGCATGATGCCATATGGAAAGAGGATCACATGCCTTTACTGCGATTTGATTATTCACACCGAATTGCTGTGGTTTGCAGTCTTTCATTGGAGTAAGGCCATCAAATGGGTGAAGCAAACAGACATATATTTTCTTCCATATGAAATTTTTGGTCACATGGACATCACATAGTCCCTCATATCAAATGGGATCCCTAAACTGCACATGGGATCTTCAAACTACAATAGCCAAGTTGCAACTCTGTTTTGTAACTTGTGTGCCAAGTCTACTTCAAAAGGTCTGCTCGTACTATATATTTAAAAGGTATGGCCATTTTAACTGCCATAGGAATATTCAACTTCAAATAGGAACAGTTTTGAATAAAATAAAAATTAATTTCAATTAATGCATCCAGGCCCACAAATATGCCTTTTTTTAATTTCATGTTGTTTTTCTAATCATAACATATTGGAGCCAAAAAAAAAAAAAAAAGAGAGAGAGAATTCCACTCCAGGGAATAATGAATTATTGATTAAGGCAACTAGATCAGTATGAATCCATATAGGAAGCCAATAGTAAATCACTAAATGAAAGGTTTTAAGTATACATTTAGAAAAACAGATTTTGGCAAATGCTGAAATTAATAGTGTGTAGAAAAGTAGCTAACAGTCTGAATCGCAAAACCTACCTGCCAGGTCAGTCCTGATCTAAATAAATCACAATTTAGAGTCTGAATTATGTGGCCAAATGAATCCAATAAAGAAAACAGCTTGTAAAAGAGCTAACATTGAAAATCTGACAGCATTTAAATCCTGATCATGTGAAAACATTTGTTAAAGAGACCAAAGGGTTTGTGAAGAATAGAAAGACTGAAATGCCTTTCCTCAATAATAGCGTAAAATGAATGTCCGCTGAAATCAATGCTTGTACATGGATAATTCATTACCAGAAAAATGTGAGATTCTCCAGATAATTTTTCTCAGGTCTGAAAGGCAATATGTGGGGATAAAGATATATTTGTTTAGAATGCACTGCACTGGCCTGTATATTGGTGGACCAAATTAACCCTTAACTTAAACAAGTGCAATTCCTGTTGCACACAATGCTGCTACACATTCACATATTATTTAACTTAACTCTTTCTTTAAAAAAAAGTAAAGAATATTGAAGTAATTTCATTCAGAAAATGCCTATGTTTTGAATGTAGTCCCATATTCCTCTGGTTCTAGTGATGTCTGCTGCTATCCTGTATCTCCTGTAGTTTTCAAAATGTGAAAAAAATGTGTAGGCTTACAAAGCTCTCAGAATGATCAGAAAAATAAATAAACAAAACAAAACATGAAACCAACAGGAAAACACCTAAACCATCTGCCTTATGGCCAAACTCCAAAGCAAATTTGTCTCAAGAAACTGTGAGGGTCATACTTAATTTTTATGTATATATATATATATATATATATATATATGTATATTTTTTTCTTTGTTCCCTTACAGCAGAAACTGTACACGAAAACCCTTCTGCTCAGAAAATACCAAATCTGTAATTCTATGTGCAGAGAAATCAGGAAATACTGATATTCCAGTCAGTCCTCATATTCAGGAAACAACTATCTGAATTTTTGTAGGGAAAATATAGAACAAGGAACTCATCTAAAAAATCACAAATTTGTTAAATTTTTCATAAATGGTCATACTACATTAGAAAGTTATGCTTAAAATAACTGAGAAGCTCTGAAGCATAAGTTAAGAGATCCATAAGGGTATTTCTACATGGCAGGGCAGGGCAGAGGGCTCAACAGAGCACCCACACGGCTTGCTGCCCATCATCTGGGGCAGGCAACATGTTGGAGCCCACCAGTCCCCCTGCTATTAATAGTTCCACTCTCTGGTTTGCTGCCATAGTTGAAAAGAGCCAAGAATTTTCTCCTAAATGATATCCAGGGAAAAGAGATGTTTGGAAGTCAGGGCTGTGGTACTCCTGAGGATATCAGATCAAACTTCTTCTTATTTTAATGGCATAATTTGTTTGTGGAGCACTTCAGAGTAAATGTTTTCTCAATTGCAACGGTTAAGAGGCTGTCAAAATCATACAGGGACTAATGAAAATTTATGTTTTCTTGGGAGTTTACATGAGGACTAGTAAGGCTATCATGACTAATCTTTAAGTAAGTCATAGATGTGTCATGATTTCTTTAGTGATTAAATGTGTTTCTACTCTGAAAATGTGTTCTGTCAACTAGCACTATAGAATTATCTGCATTCTGCAACCCAACATTTTTCTAGTTCTTTGATTTCTATACACATTCAAAGGAGTGTACATTTCTACTAACTGCAAATGAAAATCCTTCAGTGAGATATGAAATTCAGTATGATTTATTTCACAGTTTGTAAACTACAGGAGATACAGGAGAGCAGCAGAGGACACTGTAATCAAAGGAAAATAGGATGACAAGCAATCAAAATAAGATGAAGAGAAATACCAAACAAAAGAAAATCACTTTGGGATGTTATATTTAAAGAAAATGGGTGGGAGACATCCAAGATATAATATTTTATCTTTGATTCTGGGAGAAAATTCTCCTATTCTAGAAGATTTTGGACCTAAATCTTAGTCCAAAATATAGAGAGCTTTTGTCTTCAGAACTGTTGGTCCAAAAGCTAAACTTCTCACTCCCTTACACATGTTCATGTTTGAGCTTTATTGTTAGTTCAAATCAGCCTTTCACTGATACCACAAAATTAACATGTTGTGTCCTCTGTTATTTTTGTAGTTGAGAAAATAATTCCTTGAACACTATATTTTTCCAGTAATGATAAAACAACTTATGCATGAAATTTGTAAGTATTGGTTTTATCTTCTAAGCTTTAATTAAATTATTGTGGCCTTTAGGAAAACACAACATAGTTAGAATTCACTTTGCATAGGTGAGAGTGAAACAAGTGTCCCTAGGGTTCATGAACCAATGAAAAAAAGCAAAACAACAACTGAACATTGGTTTGTTGGGAATGAAGTGCGTTTCATTTAGCATAGATGAGCAATGAGCAAAAGGAATTTCAATCATCTAAAGGAAATCTTAAGACCAAAAAGTTGTACAATTATGCAAATAAGGAAACAATGTTTTAAAAGGTAACTCAAAATATGCAAACAAGCTTCTGCCTTATATCTTTTTACATCAGGTGATAATGATAGTTCACAGTACTAAACCCAGTACTAACGAGGACAGATAAGATACAGTGCATGTAAGAGAATCGCACTGTAAATCCTCTCACACAAATTAAATTCTGAGAATGAAATCAATAAAAGACAAGAAAATATTAACATAAGTCAGCAAAATTAATGGAAATAAAACTACTCACCACATATAAAAAGAGGAATAATGTAAAGAATATCCCTTTTAATCTGTGTCATGGAGAGTCAAATATCTGAAGCAATTGGTTTTTCTAAGAACATGAAGTCATGGTGACAGAATGAGGATATAAGAAGCAGAGTAATTCACATGGGGGAAACTGCAGAAGCCACAAGGAAAGTCACCATCCTCACAAACCTTCTTCTGCCTCATGTTGTTCAGCCAGTAAATGATGGCACCCCTCTGCAGGGAGAGCTACTAGCTTTATTGGTGAGATAACACTTGATATTTGTGGAGCTTTTCAGTGAAAAGTCTTCACTCTTACCAGTATGGATGGATTTTTGTGAGGTTATAGTATACACTCTCTCCATTTATGCTTTACATTTTGGGATGCAACTATATTTGCTATTTCTGAGAATCTCCACTAGCTAAGTCTTTTGTCATATTAGACATAAACCGTGCAAACATCAGAAGCACCCTTATTTCAGACCAAGGCAAAAGTCTCTACTTGCGCCTTCCTATTCAGACTTGACTAACTAGATCACTAAAGACGGCTAACAGCAGCTTACTACCAGTTGCCTTCTACTTGTTACCTAGTAGACTGGCAGTCTACTGGCAAGATCTGCTTGCCAGAAGCAACCTTTGTGCCCAGCAAGTGCACAGCCATGATACAGATGTTGAGTACAGAAGACAACTTTGTCAATGGCTTTTGTTCCAAATAGTATCTTTAGTGCCCATGTATAGGATCAGGTAGCCCATGTAAGAAAGATATGAATATAAATATTTGTATAGGAACTGTCAGTAAAAACAGCACCATGTTTTCCATCATATCTGTCTTTTTGAGAACAGTTTGTTCTTTTAGCTCGAAGTCAACAAGTCCTGGCGCAGGGTTTCTCTCAGAGTTTCACTACAATAAATGGCCATACCTGCCTTTGTAGCTCTGCTGTCCTGTTGATCAGGTGGAGTTACCTCACAGCAGGCTCATGGGAATCAAAACACAATTTATTTTTTGCTACCACTCTTTTTCAAAGACAACATTTATACCATAAAGTTTGTCTGTCCTTATAGGCACATTGTAATCCTGAAGTTATATTCCTATAACTGGAAAGTGTTACTCTCTCCTCTGCTATCAATGTAAAAAAACCTCGCTGACAAGTTTTCCAACTGCCATTGCCTGTCGTTACAGAAATACCTCTCACTCAGCTGTAGCTAATTGCTGCCATTTACACAGGCAAGAAGAAAGTGATGATTTCCCCTTGTCAAGAATTTCTGACAAAAACCACACAAACCACAAATACGAGCAGAATGAGCAGCTTCTAGTTTATGATATCACATTTCCTGGAAAAATAAATAAATAACATTGCCTATGTACAGATTTTTATTGTTGCTACCTGTTTCTAAGTCTGCTGCCTTGAGTGGTCTGCACTGTCACTTCCATCTCTTCTCCTGACCCTTCACTCATCCCATTCCAGCCTTGAGTCTGTCACTGGTAATTATCCACCATTTGAGCACTGACATGTAACTACAAGGAGAGAGCACTTGATCTGTCATTGTGCTTGCTGATGAAAGCTGGTGGTGGTGTACACATCACAAAAATAACACATAAAATCCAGACAGCTTTTTCTGTCGTAGTGATGTTAGCAAGTTAAATGTGGACAAAAGAAGAAGGAAATACATTTTAAAAGGGCACAGTTAATTATTCAAGTATTTTTTTTTTTTTTTAATACAAAAAAAAAGCATTTTTTTTCCTATTTTGAAAGTAGTCATAGAAAACACATTTTCTGTTACCAATTTAATTGTGTTCTTTAGGAGTTTTGGGAAGCTACTTTCCCAGATAATGAGTAAGAATCATAACTTATATCTTCTCTGACCGGTTACATCTAAGTAATACATAAATCAAGTTCAGAACAAACCAGACTAGCACTATAAGTTGAAGAATTAGTATTTCTGACACAATATCTGTCTTTTTCTGGTTCTTTTACAAAAGAACTTTAATTTGTTGAATATATCAATCCACTAATCATTTATTATGTTTTAATTATAATTACAGCCTCCAAAATAACAAGTCAAAATGTACATATATATTCATATTATTCTTCCTTTGTTTGTGTTTGAGTTCTCAAATCTTGCTCATATATCCTCCTTTTTGCTGATAACATTGTGGAATGCATTATTGATTGTGACTTGCTATCGTTTTCATAAAAGCATAATCCTATTGATGTCATAACTTATTTCCGAAGTTGTTAGACATCATGTCATGATTAGAAAAGCCTTTAAGTAGCAAGAACACAGAAAGCCGTAAAAATCTCAAACCAGCAAATCTAACTTAATTTGTTGTGACAGAAACTGAAGATGAAGGAATTAAAACTGCAATGACTCTAATTTGAATGGCTGTAAATGTTCAAGCTTATGTGGGTTGAATTTGAATTACATAAAACCAAATTAATTTTGTTCATAGTCTTTTTTTTGAGAGTTGTAACTTCACTCAATATATTTAAGCATTTTGGTGGAAAGATGGGTAATAACAGTCTCATAGCAGTGTATTTGAAAAATCAAACCAGAAAGCAGTTGTCATTTAAGACAAACAAAAAGTCTTTGTAGATTAAGTTATTGGTAAATCAAGCTTGCATGGTGGTTCAACCACACATCTCTGCGCTGGTATCAGGAACATTAAATTTCTCCCTTTGGGGCTCTGTGGGGTGGAAGCCTCCAGATTTAACACCAGTGCATTGCACTGGTTTAAGACCTATACCTGCTTCACTGGTCAGTATTTCACATTGTGCATCTACCATAACAAACACAGCCTCAGTACTTTGCAGAGATTCTTTGCAAAGTAATTTTGAATTAAGTCTTGAAACATTTCTGATGACTTTATTGTTAAGCATGAATTGTTGAAATCTGCTTTATATCTGATGCAATGTGGCACTCTGAGGAACAGAAACAAGGAAAACAGTCTTAAGTAAAAACTATATCTCATTTCTGCATCCTGGGAAGATGCTCAATATAGGCTGATAATTCCTCTAGAGTGTTTATGAATACGTGTATCACTTACTGCAGAGGGAGCAGGGATTGGTAAGAGTGCTATGGATGTGATCCCATTTGTTTCTGCACAGTGGCAACTGATAACTTTAAAGAGAGCTCTTTCTTTTTGACTCTGCTTATCTGCTCATATGACTCAGGTGAATATAGGGTTCTGATGATTTGTGTTAGGATGATACAGCGTTTGTTAATTCACATGAATAGATAACCACAGACAAAAAGAAAGAGCAATCTTTAAAGAGATAAGAGGTTGTGCTGTTCAATAAAAACAAGATTCCTTTATTTCTTTTCATTCCATTGGCTTTGCTTTCTATAGTGGTGAAGGCATGAAGATGAAAACTATCTTGCAGAATATAACAAATACACTACAGATGTAAATATTGTAATAGTAGAAAAGATTGTTACACAATGTAAAATAGGAGAATAGTGAAGAATATGTAGACCAAAGAGGATTCAGCTGATGAATGCTGCAGATCTTTCGAATCCAGGTCTGCAATGTAGATATCTCCTTCTAGCCTTGTCACCTTAATCCCTCTTACAGTCAAAGGTTAGTCAAAGCCTATTTCTGAATTACTGCAGATGACAATTATTACCTTTTAACTCTTTAATAATGTCCACCCACATTTAATTCAAGAAATCCTGCTCACAGTGATGGCTGGTGATTTTACTATATCTATACTTAACAGCATGCAGCAGACATACTTATAAAAGCATCATTCTCTGGTATCACAGAGTTAAGTAACACTTAACAGCCCAGCCATTATGGCTTCACTTGCCTTTCAGCGTAATGGTAATGGTCATAACAAACTCTTCTCATATGCTTGTGGTATTAACCTCCATTCCCAAAGGTACTCTGCCATTCAGCAAAAGTGAAACTTCACTTAACAGACACTTAAAATAAGATGGATCCATGGAAATCTGTACTGAATTGTAAACTGTAATATACAACAAGGTCACAAGGCAATTTTCATGCTTTCAAGGAAAGGAGAACAGCCTCATTTCTTAATTCATGACATGCACTCCCACTCATATACTTGTTTTTAAAATGGCTACATACTTATCTTTACTGGTCACACACTTCATGGATCTTGATGGAAAACAGCCAGCTGTGCAGCTGCCTCACTGTGCTACTCTGTTTTTCCCTGGCTTTTTACTTTTCCCTCTTGCTGCCCTGTAGTCTTCAAAGATTTTCCCACTCTCTGTAGTTCATCAGAAAGGATAATTAATATAAGTGGAAGGCTACATTAAGCTAGCAACTGGTAAACAATGTAGCTTGTTCAGCTTGGGTTCATCCGCACAATATTACGTTGTGTTAGAGATGCAGAGATATCCCTTCCCAGTCTCCTAATCTGTCAGTTTTCCACTAGCACTGAGGAAGAAAGTAGTAGCTCCTGTGTCAAACGCAGTTTGCTATCAATTTTATCAGAATGGTTCAGTGTGTGTAGAAGATGGAAACCTGCGCCATGTCACAATATTTGAGATACGCCCCTGCAGCACCCTAGTGAAAGTCTTAGTCATTTAAGAGTTACTGTCAGGATATAGTTCAAAGCACTGTTGGTGAATAAAGACATCTCAACTCCTCCTGTTTCAAGGCTAGGAAAGCCTACAAGCATTTATCTTCAGTATTTTAGATGAAACCCTGTCTCAGGCAGCAGTATTACTTTAATTAAGAGCATCTGCCTTTTGTTCATGGTGATGCAGTAGCAGCAGAAATTAGTAAAAAGTGATCATTTCCCTCCTTCCTGCAGTTTTATTTGCCTTATTCCACTTACTCTGGGAAATGAGCTTACCACATTTTCTCCTCTAGTGGTTTGTTTTGTTGCACTTGGAAACAAGAGGGGACATACCCAGCAGCTTCCATCAAAACCCCCCTAGGTAAGCATTTCAGGTACTCCAGTGCCTGAATCACGGGAAAAATGCTACTGAGTCTTTATTTGTTTTGGATACCTGCCTAAACAGTAGGCACTTGTCTGTAGTGCTTCTCACTCATTTCTGTAGGAGTTTCACTGGAATAAAGTATGCACAAGCACACCTCTCTTCAAATAAGGTTGAAACACTGACCTCTTCCTGGTACCTGTCAAAAATGTGAGCTAGTATGAAAAGTCTGGATTCACTTTGTCTTTTAAAATGTATATACAATGTCTATTAGCATATTTTAGAGAGGGCGTGGCATGAGACCTGCAGCAGCTACTGTACTACTTTTTACCCTGTTTCATTTCATTTATTCATATTAGCTAACAAACAATTTATAATTCAGTTGTAGTGTCATTACAAATATTTTTGAGAACAGGTTTTTAAATCCCTTTTATATTTGGTGAAAATTGCATTCTGATATTTCCACAATATATGTTGATTTACTTTTTTCATTGCAAATCTATGGCAACTAAAGAGAAAAAAAAATAATCAGAAGCTAATCTGTATATACAATACTGAGAAGGTTAAAAGTAGCAACTCAGACTCTCTTTTTCATAGTTTGCACTTGCTGGCCAAACTCTAGTAATCTATGTTTACAACACATTTTAAATACTTCTCAGAATAGTCCTAAGACTTCTGTTTTTCTGTTATGTTTATTCGTTGCAGTCCTGTTTCTTCATGGTCTCAGCAGAGAAAACCATAGACTGTGACCTTGTCCTGTAACTTAAAATAAACCAGGATCACTTACATAGGTTCTCAGCTGTATAAGAAGGGAATGTGCTAGGTACATTAACAAAGGGTTTTGACTGAGGATAGGCTAGCCTGTGAAACATAAAATAGCAATATTGATTTAAAAGAGGTGACAAAACGTGAATGAAAATAGAAGCTTGACTTTGATCAGTCTTAACTATGTGCACGACATAATATGAGACCTAAGTGTACTGGAAAGATTCTGAGTTCTAAACAAGAAGCTGACTCTAAAAATCGAGAAAAATTCAGTCTGGGTTGAGTTCTCCATTCTGTCACTGATTTCTAGAGCTAGTTGTTCAGAGTCAAAAGGGATGTAGACAACAAATCCAGGATTTAGACACATTTTAGTTGCTTAATTCCAAACAACATGAAAAGCCTGCTGCCCTGGGACTATCCACATCGGGGGTTACTTCAGTCTATTTCATGTCCGAATTCTCTTGACAAGTATATTTTCACTTCTACAATCACAACAACAACAACAACAACAACAAAGCTCTTGCATTACTTTTTTTGAGTCAGTGCAGGTAGGAACGCAAGATTTATGATACCAAAAAGATGGAGTACGAGAGCTTGTGTGACTCAGGATTAGTGGTTAAGACCCTCACAGGGAGAGTCTGAAGTTCTACCTTTGGTATCATGTCTGTCTCCATACTGAGTAGTGAACACTTGAATATAGCAAAAAATGGTTTTGGCAGCAGCAAGTAAGCATAGTCTCTACCTTTTCACTCCACCAGTTGAAAGTCTTAGATATCAGGTTTTAGTTTATTTTTCCCTCTGTAAATGACCCCATTACTTTTACATTCTCTTCTGTCCAGAAGCAGAGTTTCTGCAGAAATGAAGGCAATTGTCTTTCAGCTTCTCAACAGCTTGCAAAGATTAACCAGCTCTAAACTGATCACATACTGCCTGGTAGCAATGTGTAGTTTTATTTGTCTATTGTGGTTGGAACTTTAACAAAACTTTTATTTTGTTGTCTCTGTACCAAATGTATATAGCATGATTGCCAGATATTTACAGGACTGTAGTCACCTGAAAATTTTATGTCTTGATTGATCAGTAGGATGTAACATACTGAACTAGTTAAAGTGTCACAGCTTGACAGTGTCAGGTACAGCGGCTCTGAAAAAACGTGAGTGTTCTCAGAGTTGACTCACTCATGAACATGGCAACTATGTGACAGAGACTGACACTGATAAATTTATTTGGTCTAAAACTGCAGTACTTTTAAAAATATAGAACAAGAAAAGTGGAGATCATGATGTAGGACAAGTACGGTAATGGGAAATGGACCACAAAATCTCATAGTTCCCTGCAAGTAATGTTGATTTTCCACCATTTTAAAGACATGGAGACCAATGGGGAGCCATGGATGACTCTCTACAGGACAGTAAACTGTATATTCTGTCTAGGTGACTGCTATGACAGTGCACTACACGGGTGGAAGAAAACATTCTGAAGATAGACCTTTTCAGAGAATATAAATATTAAATAGATATATTCAGAAAATAGATGCCAGCAGTAATGCTGCTATTAAAACTTTCTAGTACAGGCATGGTCTTAAATAATGTACTGACTTCACCTGACTGCTTCTGCACTGCATTTTTTTCTGACAGAATTCTGACTTCAACAACGTATTTCTATTTTATTATTCAGAGAGAGAAGGACTATAAAATGGATAAGTATCTCAGCTATGGGTATAAGCCAGACTCCCTTAAATTATGTGGGACTATAAATGCTACCTCCCACAGGATTTATATCACTTTGTAAGACCTGTCACTCTTTCTCCATTAAATTAGAAAGAAGCTGGTAATTACAGATCTGCTTACAAAAGCAGCTAACACCACAACCTGATCTGAAATATTCTACCAGTGATGCACTGGGGCCCAACAGCTCTTCAGAAAAATGACTAGAAAAGGGTAGGAAGGGTCAGTGGAAATTTTTGGGTTAAATCATAAACCAAGGAAGCAGTTGCTTACAGTTCTCATTCTTTCTCTTTTTCTATCTTTTACTTAGAATCTTAATTGCTCTTACTTTTAGTACCATTATTAGGGTGCAAAGTACTGATTAAATTGTAAATAAATTCATCCAAAGAGTTCTCTGAAGTTTGTCTTGTGTATCTTTTCTTGCATATAGCATAAATAAATAGCACTGCATTAAACTAGAGCCACTAACTCAACTAATCTCTAAACACTTGCATACTTGAAAAATTATGCAATTTCTGTTATTGTCTGCATGATATTAAATAACAAGAAAACAAGATTCATGAATGACATCTTTAAATGTGGTACATTTTGCACCTCCCCTCTGGTGCTCAAAAGCTCACAACATGTTATCGACTGCTTTAATTTATAGGGAGGTAGTTAAGATGAATGGATGGATTATGTAAATTAGCTACTTGGTTATAACTGAAGCCCTTGTTGTCTATTAAATATTATATTCTCCTTCCTAAATAAATACGAAAATGACAGTACCTGTCCTTGCTGTTTGTTGTTAAGCTCATCTGCATTTTTTCAATTGTGAAATAACTCATCCTAGAAACCCAAGGGAACATGAATTATTAAGTGAGCGAAGACACACTTGCACGAAAATCTAATGGGAAATTGCAAGATTAATATCAACTATGCAGTGATTATACCTTTTGAGTTTTCTTCAGAAAAGACAGAGACTGCTGCTTATACATGAATACATGATTTACTAATAGTATACACTGGTTTAATGTATTGAATTTTATATACACAGGAAACAGTATATGCAAACAATTTAAATTATTTTAAAAAATTTATAAAGATAAATATACAATATAAAATAGAATGTGGCAGAATGCAAACCCTCCTCTCTCCCCCTCCCTTCCTTCAATATGGAAGGCGTAGACACATCTCCCCCTCCCTCTGCTGCTTGAGGCTAACAGCTTCTTTTTGTTTGACTCCAGAGCCTGCTGGCCAGGGTCGTTAAGAGAGAGGAGAAGAGGGTACAGAGGCTCCAAGGGGTGGCTGGGCATCCACAGCCAGAGTGGGGGGTGCAGAGAAGCTTCTGGAATGCCTACAGTCAGCTCTGATCAGGCTATATAAAATGAGATTCTCATCGAGGTTCCGCCCCTTGCATGGACCTCTTGGAGCACGAGCCAGTTGCTGCCGCCAAGAGCCCTCCCAGGACATCGACGCCATTTTGCCTCATCTCCACGTGTAGGTGAATGCTTACTCTGTGTTTCAATATAAGCACATGTATTTTCTTTGATAACTCCTTACCAGATTCAGGCAAGTGTATACTTTTCCCAGTCTCAGGGACGGCTCTGGCATGTTTTTTGATGAGCCACGTATATGCACACTGTGGATCTCTGTAGTTGCTACACTTCAATAATTACCTCAACTGGTACCTGAACCTGTATTTAAGTCACTTTGGAGAGCTAAAACCCTGTTTTCCACCAGTTAATCTGCTGCACTTTCTTTACCGATTAAAAGTTAGTTTTGAACCCTGTTGAACCCTATTGTCCACCTAAACTAACTTGGGGGTGCCCCCATGACATTTTTGGTGCAATAAATTACTTTATTGTATATGGAAGGCACTGGCTTTAGACCATTCAAATGAATAAAGATAAATATATCAGTATCACTGCTTTACCTTCAAAAATTGGTAGAGGAGTTTCTTTTGTGTTTCTTTTGTGATTCAACATCTAAATAGGACAGCAGGAGTCTGATCACCAGTGCCTAGGATGTTTGTACATCCAAAGAATACAATGTATTTGCAAAATTTTCAGGGTTTTTTTTGTTTTGGTTTGTTTTTTGTAGTGCAAAATTAAATTCAGTGGGATTGATTTTTTTTTTAGCTGACTTTTTCATTTTTAATTATTTAAATTATTGATTAATTCTTGTCATGAAGTACAAAACATGTGAAAATAATTTACACACTTGATTATTTCTAGGTACAATTTCAACTACCTTTTTCAATGATGTTTTCAAGAATGATTTATCATAGTACTTGCTCAGTTGATGGAAATCATTATTTCCAATAAAAGCATGTTATAAATAAATTGAAAAACAACTGGTGGAGACTGATCATTTTCAGTTTCATATACGTCTATAAATAAACTAATTCTACACAATCTTATATTTTCTCTCTTATTTAAAAAAATAATTTCTAAGGAAATTTGTTTAGCAGGGAGTTTCACATCATTCATTTACTGAGACTACCTAATTAGCAGCACTGGAAAATAATCTCTTCCTAACCTGAAGTGTCTCATTACCACTTCTTCAATATTCCATGCTATTAACTGTGCATTGTTAGCTTGAGCAAGGTTTACTTTCTGTATTTTAGGTGACAGACTACTCCGAAAGGTTTCTTGAGAAAGACTGTACCACTGAGAGAACGGGCAATGCTGCTTTATAATAAAGCCTGCCAGACACTTAGTACTTACACCCTGCTTATAGAAACTTGATCCAGATCTGAGGAGACCATGGCCATCCTTAGTGGTAACTTGGAAAAGGGAAATAAGCTCTCCATGCCTATATCATGTAAGCTGGAGCATATAGCATACCAAGCTGTAAAAATGGGTATGGTAGAGAGAAAGGGCCATAAATGTTTCTCTTAGCCTGTAAATTCATATCTGTGTAAGGGGAGGCAGAGCCAATGGTATGTGGAAAGAAAGTAGGTAAGAAAGGATTCAGCACTAGGAGTGCTGACAAGACACTCATTCTCCTAAAATACTATTTCCATATGACCATATGGCAGTCAATTATCCTTGACTTCAATATGGTCCTTAGATTTTGTATGATGTATGCTGCTTTACAGGTACGCACTTGGTTGTTTACTCCTCATGCGCCCTTTAAATCTTACTAATTTCCATCTGTTTTCCTGCCACAACGTGTCTCTTTCTGTGAAATTCATTGGAACTGGACTGTGCCATGGAAGTTTCTTTAATTTTCATTTTAACTTTTTACAATGCTACAAAACAATTTCCTTGCCATCATTGGTCCTGCTTCTGGCATTTCTGAAGATATTCAGATAAGGAATACATTGTAAATGGATTTGACAGCAGGAAGACTAAGCTGTGTGTGGGTTATGCCAATGTGTATTTCAAGCTAAGGTAGTTAACTGCACAATGTATCCAATGAAGGATCATACAAGGGCATATGTGTGTGTTATTGTGTAAAAGGGTTATTGCTTTGTTCACACTCAGTACAACACCAAGTCTTATTATGAGCTGGCTATAAAGACTATTTTTAGCTGCTCTACAAAATGGAAGGTACATGAACATACATATATGTGCATACATATAACATTGGATTTTTCTTTAACTGGAAGTAGTGGTATAAACTACCTAAAGTAGTAAAACAAACAAGCAAATAAAAAGTGTTACAATGAGATGGATACATTCAAGGTTATTCTGAGTCTTCCTAATGGCCCATTGTGTCTTGCTATAGAAAAGGTATTCCAGCTGAACTGTAGCTCTTGAACTCAGATGTGATGAATTGCTTTGGAAGGAGCAAAACCTTCTACTTCAGGGACTATGGGATATGATCCTTAGGTTTATGTAAAGCAGGAGTCTATGTGACTTTCAAAAACACAGCTATAAGGTCTTAGCCCCATTTCAGGCAGTGGAAAATCATCCACTGAAGTTGTTGGATTCAGGATTACAACTCAAAGAAATAAGAACTTACAAATTTGCTGAGTTAATATCAGGTATTAGGAGGTAGGACCTTGTAATCTTTTTGAGTATCAGTGTTGCAAGTGTCATACACCACAGCATGCTGCTTTCCCTTTTTTTGGTTTGTGAGTTTGACACTCACCTGTTCCACTGTGAGCCTTTGCACATGCCGTACGAAACACTGCAGCAGTTCAAGGAAAACTCCTTCTATTCTGATTATACTAGAAAATTTAAGGATATAAATATATAAAAGATGTACAAGAGAAGACCAGGTGGGATGATTAGGTTATCTCCTTCATGCCATGTTTCTGTGAGGTACGTAAATGCTAAACCCTTACCAAATAAAAACTTGGCTAACTAGTAAAAATTCATTGCCACCCCTATTGTTTCAATTAAAGAAAGTATTTTTCATTTCCCCGTTGAAACCATCTTGCATAAAATGACTGGAGCAGAATGTGAAATGCATTACCCTCCTGAGATAATCTACACAAATTTTACCAGCCTGAGATGCAATCATTCTTCTGCGGGTGCTATGCCTACTGAAACCCATCATTAGTATTTCAAAGTGTTCAAATTATACAGTGCCACTTCCAGTTATTAAAACATCTCCTACTTTCAACTTTTCACTAAGGTATTTTTGTGTTCCCATACAGGGACTGGGTTGCAGAAAGCAAAGGGAATTTGTTGATTTATTAAATGGGTGGTGATGGCTGCTATTTTTTATGAGATTTTAAGTATTAATAATAGCTAGCTAAGCGGTCTATACTCCTAGCTGAGTGCCTTATCTGTTGTTTAGGCTCTTCCTCATGCCTCACCTCTTCTCCTTCTAGACTTAGGACTCTTTTTGCAACATGACCAAACTGCAGTGGTAGAGCTAGAAGATGTTTTCCTGTTCTACACCTTGGAGTAAGAAGCATTCCTACTGGTTGGGATTGTGGTTACGGTTAATAAGTCAGGCCCACCAAATCGTGGCACAGTGCTCTACACAGTAAAATATGATGTGGGAAGTAAGCATCCTCTTCTCAGGAGGTGACTTGAGACAACAGAATGTGCTCTGAGTGATGATTATTCCAAAACAAAAATGGAGACTTAGTGATAGAACCAGATAGCCACCTGAGAGTGCCACCGTGTACTTGCTTAGCTCATGCAAAAAACAGTTATTCTCAGAGGAACGCCATAGCAATATTTTGGTATCTCAGATGGGTATCTGAAGTGCCCCAGTGAGGTAAGTGGAATATTTGGATCACTCAGGTACATAATTTCACTCATGTGCTTCTGGAAGCTGCTAAATGCTCTCTGGACCTTGCCCCAGCTGTTTCACAAAGCACAGAAGTGAAATTAAGTGAAATTGTTCACTGTAAATTATTTGTCAATATTAGCTCTAGGAAATGTCACTAAACCTAAACCACAGTAGGAGAGATGCACTAAAAAAACAGATATTTTCAATCAAATGGCAGTTTTAGAAACATACTCTTAAGAAGCTGCAGGCTTTTATATGCACTATAATGTTTAATGCTTAGTTTGGCCCCTGCTTTTCAAATAGTATTATACTAAATTTTTCTGGACAATCATTGCTGCACTGGTTTTATCTGTTTGGCCATCTGGGTCCTGTGGTGGTGTACGTATGGTATATCATAAAAGTGTCCGGAAGATCTGTAGAAGCAGCCGGGGAAGGACCAGTGTGCTGGAGAGGTTTGTGAAACCACTGGGTAGCATTGCTTTGTGCTAATGGGATCTGCTGCGGCAGGAGGAGAGAAATAGCTTCCTTTGGAAGAAAAAGGAACTGACGTTTAATCAACAGGGAAGAGAAAGGGAAATGAAGTCATTGTGAAAGGGCTCGGTTGATATTTCCACTAACAATTCTGGCAGGAGGTAATCTCACCTGAACTGTGTTCTCTCCATTAAGAGACTACTCCAAGAAAGCAAAGAAGTAAAGCTGCTGTGAGAGACGCTATCAGGGACCCAATTGTGATTGACTCCAGAGTGGATGGGTCCAAAATATTGATCCCTGCAAACCAACGAGGTGACAGCTGAAACCACAGCCCTGTTGCTCGTAAGGCTCTCCCTGCACCCATCCCCAAAAGGCACATCTCTCTTTGGCTACAACCCAAGGATGGTGGCAGCTGTCATGGACAAAAATATCCCACGGGAACACTAAAGGGCTCCATGACAAGCCTAACCTTCTGAATACCTTGGTGGCTTATTAGACATACCTGTGCAGCATATGTGACGGATGCCCGGCCAGAGCACTAGGTGACATCCTGTCTCTGTAGAGAATCACTTGGGAGTGCTACAGAGGCAACAGATGGGGCTGTTTCACTACAGACAGCCTTGGCTCCTGGTTAGTGACTAATTTTTCTTCCCTTAGCAAACAGCCTGTGGGAGATAATGAGCGTGTCAGGCAGTAACCTGCTCCTGAGTTGTGACTGCCACAGGCTCCTATGTTCCTTGCTGGGAGCAGGTCCCCTATCACAACACTGACTGCAGATGCAGATGAGTGCACATCATGCTTTATATACACATGATCTTCAATACATTTTTCCATTTGCAGACGCTAGATATGGTACGCTGGTGTATCTGAATTTCTACTTGGTCAATTTAAACCCACTGACACTAGGCTGGCTTTTTTTAATCTGTTGTTTGATGAATAATTTAAGTCAGCATGTCCATTTTTATAACTGTTTAGTGAATTGGACCAGAGTACCAATCTGGCTGAAAAGCAGATCTGCCTAAAGCAAATCAGTCAGGGCAGCTCCTCACTGTGGTTTACCAAGTAACCACATAAACATTTGTGCTAAAACATTGCAAAAGGTAATCTGGGGACAGAAATGAGTGTCTAAGCTGTTTTTTTTTCTTTGCTAGAAATGCTGGCTTATGGTGATCTAAAGCATGTGCTGTACTGCAGCCTTTGTTGTCTATTCTGTAGTGCTTTCAGCATAGATTCCAAACTGCTGGAATCTCTTTAAGCACAGTATGAAAATTGCTGCCCTAAGCATAAACCCAAGCAATGGCATGTCCTTGTGCTGACTCTGACTGTGAGTAAAACTTGTTGGGATAAACTGCTCCTCTGAAGGTGTTTCTGGTGTATCAGGCATTGTGTGAGTACTACCTGGGTTGTACTTAATGGACACAACTTATACAAAAACTGGTTAACACAGCATGCAAATCCATGCAGAGAATTCTTCCAAGAGCATGATTTAACGAGTTCTGCTCCTCAGCATGTTGTTCTGAGCCCTTCTGTGAAGGACGACCTGGGGACATATGATGCTCATAAAGTGTTCTTTTGGCATCCGTTGCATTACGGAAAAAATGGAGGGGTATGTGCTGAAAACTGGAAAAAATGTCACAGTACTATGCAGTTATAGCCCAATACACCATGGCGGTAAGGCAGCCCTGGAGCAGACCCAGGGTTTCAGAGTTATTTATGCCCATCATCCCCAGAAATTCTTCCTTTTTTGGTTTCTAAAAAGCACCTATATACTGTGCTTAGCCTTGCTAGGTTCAGTCCAGAAAAGGTGTAATTTACTGCCAGCTCCAAACCACCACTGTTAGTATGCTACTAAATGACCATAGGTCTCCCAAAAAGACACTTGTACAAGTTGTTTATGACCTAATTCTGCCACCCTTGCTCATGCCGACTTCTGCTTTGCTCCATCAGTAAACCCATGCTCAAGAGTCTACTCACAGAATTAGAAGCTTCTGATTTCCTGATACATCAGGTTGGCAGAATCAGGTTTTTAACAGAGAACAAGGAGGAAGAATCTTTCCTCACTTCTGATGCATTCCTCAGTTTGAGTGTGTCAACAGATGGAGTGGGGATTAGTTATAAAATAATGTGGCCTCTTAGTTTATGTAAAAAGCAGTCTTGAATATGCTGGGGATTTTCTGATGGCTCATTAAATGTACTCATGCAAACTAAACGATGCTCACAGTATAAGTAAAATGCTCATCTTCAGTGAGTGTTTGCCTTTGATAGATAATGTTAGGGTGATGTATACATATTTAGAGAAACATGCAGAGAAATGTTGGCAGAGAAATAAAATCTGTTATTTGCTCTTTGTAATCTAGCCTGAAATTCTAGCTGTTGATGTGCAGCAGGAGTTACTACCATGCACTACATGTTTCACATCCTGCTGAGACTGTCTACATGCCCTTTTGCAGAGTGACATATGTTTCCTCTGCCTTTGCTCTTAAGCAGCAGCCATGTAGCTGTGGCTGGCATGCCACACAGTGCAGTGCTCTGCTCCAGATGCACAGACAGTGTTCAAGATGCAGTATGCGTGTTGCAACTTCTTGAGGCTGGTCCAGCTCCATGGTTTGCAGCCTCAGTGTGTCCCTTGCCAGGCTTTGTTAGACCAGGGACTGAGCTTATGTAGCTGGATAGGCCAATAGCCTCCACCTCTGAGGATACAGGTAAAATGTCACATCAAAATTACTTTTACCAGTGTGACAGATAGGGTGAAAGCCCAAACCCATGGGCAATATTTAGCATTAGACATTCCTAAACGTGCTGACTGTGTTGTTCCTCGCCAGCCACCAACTAAGGGATCTACCTTCTGTTTTGTCCACAGGGCTCTTTGGGACTCCCTGTGAACCGAAGCCAAGGACTGATATGGGTGAAAAATGGCTGGGGAAAGGCAGGATTCTTCTGTATTTCAGCAAGATCGTTTCTTTGATTCAGTTCACAGAAACAAAGATATTTTAGATCATCCTGTAAGAGAATGAGTGCTTATTCTCAAGCTGCAGAAACACCAGGATCTTTGCTCTCAACCAAGATAACAGCACTCTATACAAATGCTGCCTGTTCTTCCCAATGTCATAATTTCCTAGCTCATCTTCCTCTGGCAAGCTGATCACTGCATAGAAGCACTACTGTCAGCCTGCTACACAAATGCTGAACTGATGGTACCACGACATGTTCTCTTGGTTAGAGGTGTCCTTCTGTGCTTCCAGAAGTACTGTAAAGAGGAGAGCCCCATGCACCTCCACAGAAGGGAATTCCATACGGGAAGCACGTATTGCAGGGGTAGAAGCCAGATGACTAGAGGCCAGTTGGCTAGAAGTAAGGCACAATTCTACTGCCATACAAGCCATCAGAGCAGTTTGGGTTTGTGGCAGTGCCTGGGAATATTTTGCCAATAGCCATCTTCTGATATTTAATATAGTACTGATATTGTGACTTGGTATTAATCTTACATTTGCTGGCTGTCTTTCACTATTCTTGAGAATGGTAGAAAGGCTTTAGTATTTAGGAAGAATGGAGGAATATCAATAGAGTCTTCAAACTCATAAAGCTCATTGTTAGTTCTTTTTCTCCCTCACACATGCACACTGATTGAATTCACTAAGTTCCCTAATTATTCCTTTAAATAACAGCACTTGACATTTTCCCTGAGGGCTATGTAACAAGTGTGGCTTTACAATAGGAGTGGTGTCATTAATAGATTAATAGCAGCAATAATGCATATAGCAGCATTAACAGGATGAGTGAACTAATTTAAGTAAAATAGATGGGATTTTGCTTTTATTCACCCACTTTTTGTAACTTAGGTTTTTAAATGGTTAAACAGGACACAGGAAAAGACAATTCTTGCCCCCATTCTCCCTGTATTTTCTCTTTTTCACTGCCATTTTCATTTTCAGCTCCACTCTGGTTTCTCGTCCTTCATCTTCCTCTGAAGGTCTATTTATTCACTGAAAAGAGGACCAACAGCCTTTCACATATCCAAGCAGTCAGCATGCAAAAAGAATGGCCCCACTAATGCTAGTGTTTACTCAACACTTCCTCCATGATAACTTTATAAACCAAGTAGACATATACTCTAGTTGTTTATGCTTTTATTATGCTCATTTTATAGAATTAATCTGGGGAGAGAAGGAAGGTCTATGTCAAAGCATTTAATTGAACAACTCACTATTGTATTAAATTCTCAGAGACTGCAGGCACAAGTGTGAAGCAAGCCCCCTTCTTGCAAGCAAAATTATATTTCTTATGTATCAGATTTAAATGGTGAGGACTAAAAATTGAAGTGACAGAGTTCAGCCTCCCATGCTATGCAGAGAAGGAAAAGGAAGCCCGATGGGGACCTGTCATGGTTTAACCTCAGTCAGCAACAAGGACCACAGTAGCTGCTTGCTCATCCTCCCCTGTCCTCCAAGTGGAATGATGGGGAAATCAAAGTGGAAGGGAGGAACTAGTGGATTGAGATAAGAACCATTTAATAAGACAATAAAATAATAATAATAATAGTAGCAATAATATTAATAATAACAACAATATACTGCTACTACTAAATATATCTAAAATAAGTGATACTCAATACAACTGCTCACGAACTCCAGTTATGCTGAACAGTCTGTCCTGGAAAGATAAACACTTCCCAGTCCCGAACAGCCGATCCCAGCAAGAGAACAAAACGCAAAAGACAGTAAGGCCAAATGCTAACTGCAAAATGGCAGAATGGCAAAAGGGTGAACTAATGAGCTGGAAAAACAGAACTCCTGCACAGAATGGAACAAACAGAACTCCAAACACAAGTCAACTAATGAACTGGAAAACTGGCTCCAGCTATATAAAAAGCATGACACTAACAGTACAGAATATTTCATTGACCAGCCTGGATGTCAATTTAGGTGCTGTCCTGCTATGTTTCCTCCCAGTTGCTATATGCAACTGCAGCTGGAAAGTTGAAAAAGTCCTTGGTGTCCTTGGCAACAACCAAAACATTGGTGAGTTCTTACATCATTTTCCCACCGACTCCAAAACACAGTCCATTTATTAGAAAGAAAACATTAACATTTTACAGGGAAAAGTGTATTATCACATTATTCTCACGCTAAATCCAAAACAAAAGACTGCGTTAGCTACTAAAAAGAAAAGTCTAACTACTATGAAGAAAATTACCTTGATTTTCAGCTAAAACAACACAATATCTATGATAGTAGGTCTGAAATCTGTTGCTTATGCACAGAGTTTTGGTACAATGCCCCACAAAAAGTCTACAGATGAGTAGTTTATTAGATGGCTGCTTTGTTTCGTCCATTGTGAATCAGTCAATACACTCATGACAACAATCAAATATTTGCACTGACTTTGACAACTTTACTAGGTTGCCTCCTATCTAATTTTCCTGAGATCCTCTGCAATAAAGCTTCTAAACCTCAGGTTTGTTTTGCAAATATGAACTTGCTGCATTAGATCTCAGGTATCCTTAGCCGACATGTAATCTACAGCAGTGTATTTTGTAAATTTGCCAAAGACCCAGCAAGAACAGACAACAAAATTTCTGGACTTCATGAGGCCAGATAAGACTTGTTAAATGAGTCAACTCCCAGATTTTCCTACTACAGGTTTTTTTAAAGAAACTTTGAATTCTTCTTATTTTTATGAAACATTGCCAACATTGAAGAGGAAATTTACAACTTGTATGAGTAAGGCAAACTAGGAGAAAATTAAAGCAGAAATAATATCTTTTATTGGAGCTTTACTACATGACTACACAGATGACCATCTTTACAGAACCACAGCTGAGAAGAATCACCAGATTAAAGACTAACCCTTTGGGTAAATTGGGTGAAACTGCAATAAAAGGAGGAAGAACTATAATTTGATGTGGGAGAAATAATATTTTGGATAGAAAGTGGCAGGTAGGAACAGAACTAAAATTTAATAAGGGAAAAGGAAATCTTTGCAGAAGAATGATGCAAAAGTTTGTTATTTTATTTGTACAGGACGTTGCAAAGTAAATATTTAAAAAATAAATTTAAGAACAACAACAACAACAAAAAAGACAAAACTCTTCTCATGTGGACTACTAAACCTCATGGAGACTTCTCTCTTTATGGATTAGTTCACAGCTGCTTACTATATGGAGTTAAAAAGTTTATTCTTATTTCCTGATTAGTATTCCAGGCAGGACTTTTCCTTGCATGATCATTTAATTTAAAAGAAGACATGAGCTGCATTTGTCAGTTAGTTTTTCAAGTATTCAAGTGATTATGCTGTGACCCTAAAAAACTATGTATGATGTTGCATTTGAAGCTAGCTTAGGAGATGCCCCGTATTTACTCTGGTTCTCTGTGAATTCTGTATGAATGTCACATAACACTTTGTCCTTGTATGTTGTTCTTACTGGCTCCTTCTTTTTAGTTAGTGTATCTTACAGAGCCTACAGCTACCAAGCAAGTACTATAGGCAAACTTCTCATAAACTGTAAGCACTTTTCAGACATCATATTATTACTGAAGTACAAAAAGTGCTCGTGGGTAGTAGAAAATCATTGCACGTGTGTAAATGTTAGTGCTTAGTTATTCATGCATCTTGCAATAAATAGGATAGTCATGTCTAAACAGACAACTGGAATTATAGGTCATTGAAGAGAGAGGTTTTTTGGGCTGAGATCTCTGTCAGGTTTGGATAACACGCGGAGCTGTCAATGGCTTCTCTTTGCAGCCAGCAAAGGGTGGTGGTGTATGTGCACACTACTGAGCTGAGCATGTTAATGGGGTGCTTCAAAAGTATAATGTAACAGTCATAGTTTAAAGCATCTCCTGTCTTGTCAAGTTTCTGCCTGCCTGCATGTTCATTTTTGTACATGTCTATTAACCCTATCTTCTACTTCAGGCAAAATGTGTTGCTTACTGGAAGGACAGGAGTAATCATGTGCAGGACTGGATGTTGTATGAGAGGGTTCAGAGTAGAAGGCGTTCACAAACATATTACATCGAAATGTGTTCTCGTGATGGACATGGTATGCACCCTGTTATGCCTTAAACAGCTGGTTTTGCAACCTCTGACAGGGAGGAAGGGATAGGTGCTATGGAGGCATGATGATATCTCTTCCTTGAGGCCTACATATACTTTGTAAAATGGAGGCCTCATTAACAGTATCTCTTTCTTGAGGCATCATTGATTGGGTTTGAACAAAGGCAGGGTCATTCAGTGATCACTGACCAGCTAGGGAAAATAATGCAACATCTGCTGCCCCTGGAGGACCAACCAACTCACTTCTGCAACCACTGATTCTTTTCTGGGACCATTGACTCATTTCTGGAACAATCTCCTTAATTAGCATAAGGACTGAGCAGAAGGAGGAGATAAGCCTCCCTTTCCTATCTTGCATACAAATGGACTAAAGTACAAAAAACTTCTCACTCAGGACACTTGGACTGAAGATTTCATCACATCTATCACCTTAAGAACTACAGATATTGTCAAGCCTACCACCCTGTAAACTACAGAGATTGTCGCTGGATTGACCAGCCTTTTGGAGTGGTGAAACCTTACTTCCTTTCTGGTATCTTAATCTATCTTTTCTCTCTTTTTCTCCTTTTTTTTAAATTTTATTCAGGGCACATAAGGGTAATATGATTGTGAGTTCTGTTGTTGAAGTCTTGTTAAGTTCTATGATATAGTTAAGAACTTTTGCCGAGCCACTTTTGCTGTAATTTTGCTGAGTTTTAAGTAAATTCGTGAGTTAATTGAACCTGTCGAGTCATTAGTCCTGGTTACTGCACAGATTATTTAAAAGTTAACTCTGTCCTCACCCAACTGAGTGGGACAGGACAGCTCTTTAGGTAATAAGAAAGGTGTTGTTTTTTTTTTTTTTTTTCCGTGGATGACTCATTTTTTTGTATTGCTGAAAGTTATTTTTTAATACCAATTTTTTTTCACAAGGATTTCAAGTGCATCTCAGTCATCAAGACCGAAACAAAAAGTTTATAAACACGTTTCAGAGATGTACACGATTTACCAAAGAGCTGCTATTAATCTGTGCTTACTGCACATGCCTCAGAAAAGCAGGTATTTTAGGACACCACCGGGTCCCTGAGGGCACTTCCCAGCTCCAAATGACTGACTGGCCCCACCTCACACCCCCTATCCCCTTCTGTCCCTCTTATCCCACACAGTGCCCTGACCCACAGGCCATCACCCACCACCAGGTGCTTGGGGACAGCCTCTGCCATGGGCCCAGGTGGGTCTGGCCTGGCCCTGGGGCTGGTAGGGGCCCCACTGCCCTGTGGGGCTGATGGGGCTTCCCCTCCCTGGGCCACCTGCCCCTGTCATGGTGCGAGGCCACCTGGGACCCTGCACGGTTCACACACAGTTGCTCACCAACAGTTTGGTTTTGCAGCGTTGTTTGTATTCTGAGAGGCATCTTTGTAGAAAGTCATAGCTAATGTTAATTAATAATTAACTAACACGTTAATTAGTAAAATAGCGGTTCCCAAATGTTTGCAGAAGAAAAGTCCTCTAAGCATAAGAAAAAAGGTTGGTGATGGAGCATGAACTCCAGCTTTTGCTGTGGTTATGTGTGTATATATACACACACCTGTATATATGTAAGGCATGGATTCTGCTGTGTCTTACAGAGTTTGCATGAGGGTGCCAGCCCATCTGTCCATCAGTCAAGGCACTCATAGGTGTGTTCTCCTGTTTGTAGCAGCCTGTTTTCACGAAACCTATACAAGTGTTCCTTTTTTTGTTGTTGCATTTGGGTTTGGTTATTGTTGTTGCTTCATTGTTAGTTTATTTTGTTTTGTTCTGTTCTGTTTTGTTTTGTTTTCTCTTTTTTTGCCCTTAGAAATTCCTTTGGTAAATCTAGCTGCAATATTCCAAACAGCTGATAACCTACAGCACAGACACACATTTGAAAAAGCGGTTGCATCAACCTGGTTCCCTTAGGAGCCAATCCACATGCCAAGAACATTTCAGCAATATCTACTATGTACAAAAAAAAAAAAAAAAAAAATCAGTTCTTTCTAAATCTGAATAAAATTGAGTTGTTGTTGTTGTCATTGTCATTTTTTTTTTCTCTATAGAAAATCTTTGAACTAGACAAAACAGTGTTGATGAAGGGTACTTTTCCAAATAAAAGGGCATCTTTGAATACTCAACCTCCCAGTTCTGCTGCAGATTTTAGACACATAAATAATCACAGCACCTGTAACAGTGTGGCTGGATCTGGATGCTGAAGTGCTGGTTATAGGTTGATGGTCTGTGACTGTGTCTCAGTTTGTCAGATATTGACACATCCTCCTTTCTCCCGTTGTTTGTTTGACATGGTTTAGTTAGACCGTAAATTTTTTGAGTTGTAGATCAACTCTAAGTATTTATGTGAGTCTGTCCTGACTTTCTACTTTCATCTATTGGTAATTATCATTAGGCATACTCTTTGCAATATCATACTACATTTCATAAGGTTCTAATAAAATTAATTCAAATTCACTTTAATTACGTTTACCTACTTTACTTGCCATCTTCATTATCTCTAAACTATCTTTGGGTGTTTTAATTTCAAGCTGTAATTGATCTTCCAGACCGAGAACCAGAAGATATTTTCTTATGCTTTTATAACTGTTATGTCTCCATAATACATGAAATAGGTATCAGATGTTAAATATGGAAAATAAGTATGAAGAGTGGTTGTTAAAATCTTACTGTGATTTTTTGCTCGACAAAGAGGATAAAATTGTAATGGTATGAATCCTTGATTTTTACACAGAGAGCTGAATTCCCAGGGTGACCAACAGGTAGTTTGTGTAGCATGAGATTTCTGTATTATGATGAGACTGAAAGACTCAGGTTAAAAGCAAAGCTAAATCCTTCACAGCAAAACTGTAATCTTCTTGAGAATTTCTTGACTCCAAAGAGGAAAATTTTCTGCATCGTTAAGCAGAAGGGAAATCTTCGTGGCTCTTCTCTGGAATATCTAAAGTCAAGATCTTATGTTGTACTGCAAAAATATGCACAATAATGCACAGGCAGTAAAATCTCTTCTTGAACAAATCACAAAGAAAATGAGCAGAAAGAAGAAGAAAAAGCTCTTTACAGCATAAAATAGAAAATGACAAACAATAATTTGACACTCTCTTGCCTGCTTCATCCCCTGCCACACATGCAGGCTTTTAAGGTGGTTGACAAAATATTGGCTATATTATATTTCCCTGCTTTCTTTTTATGTGCAAGTCCTGGCTTCCTCTGGGAGAGAGAAAGAAAATATTGTTATAACAAGAGAGATAGGGAAACATAGGTACTAACAAAACAAATCTGAAAGATTTCAATTGATATGACATGCCGTTCTCCAGTTGAGCATTGCACCATATTTAGACATCTTTATTGAAGTCTTTTGAACTCAAGTCAAAGCCCAGACATGTATTCTGACTATGTTTTACATCAGGGATTAGGATAGACATTATTGATTGGTTTTCTCTTAACAAAAATCTTGAAAGGAAGAAATATTTTTTTTGTGAGGAATGTTTTATCCTTTGGAAAGTTTGAATATACACTACAGATGTACATGTGCTAAAGACAAAAGACTGAGTCATGAAGCAGCCTAGAAAGGAAGGAAATTACAGATAAGAAAGAAAAAGGGAGTTATTGATATATGAGAGTTTTGAGGGATGACAGACCAGAAAAACTAATGTCTGGTATCAGCATCTGACTAGCACAGTAAAACAAAGTGAAGATATACATAATCAGAAAATATCCAAGCTAGCCCAGGAAACAGAAACAACATAGGCATATCAGCATAGTCCTGTACTGGAAATGCTTGACCTTATCTTGTAGATTAATAGGAGTATTATATAGCTCACACAGAGTACTGCGTCAATTTTCAGCTTCTCCACAGAACTACATTTACTCAAGTATATCACCGCTCATCTGGCCTGACTCATAAGAACAAAAGTGGCCAAAAGTCAAGTAGACTTGACATTCAGTGAGAGTTAAAGTATCAGGATACAATCCTCTAATGACAGGGGCTAAGAAATCCTAAGACCATTAAAACCTGGAACCGGTGGGAGGGGATAAGCACTGCAGATGACAAAATGCTACAGAATAAATGGAGGTGAAGAAACAAGGAGCCTTTCCAAGGAGAAGCCACAGTGTGATGACAGTCATCTCATGTTTGACAACAAGGAATAAACCTTTCTGACAGAGTTTTGTTCCCACCCAGCAGAAGGCGGCAGCAAAGACATGAGAGAACTGAGAGAACCTCTTCAATGTCAGATCTCAATCAGAAACAGTGATAAAGTGTGACCTTATCAAACTGCAGGGAGTTATGCAGCAGAAAGACTTTCTCAGAGCAGTGGACATGTCTACATTGGCTTAATAATTAGAGAACACTGTGTAATGTCTACCTAGTGGTAGACATTAAAATAATTTATTACTTTTTAAATGCATCAGACTTTTGGAGAAATTACTCCTCTCTCCTCTGTGAAATTTCTGGCCTGTTGCTAAAGGTACATCTCTGATAATACAAGATTTATATACATCAGATATTGCACCTTTAAATACCAAATCTTGAGTGCTAGAAAGAGACAGGTCTGTTATTTCTGTTTTTTAAGGAGGTTCATCTCTATAAAACCACGGTAGGAAAGTTATTAAAATAATAGGAAATACAGTATGTGTACATTAAGTACAGAAAAATATGTAATTAACACCATTACTAACATTATGTAAGCATTTTAATAAAGTGAAACTCTAGCAACTTTTATATAGACCACACCTCTCATCTGGTAAGAATTAGATAAATTAAGATGTCAGCATTCTTTTCTAACCATTTTCTGTAAAAACACCTCATTTACATATTCTTTGTAACATGCTTGTGCTGCATTATGCTGATGGTGAATGCTACACACATGTCATTCCATCACCAACATTATTAGAGTCACAGAGTTCAAAGAAACAGAAAAAGCAGAGCTGGATTTCAGTGATGTCTTATAAGGTCTCTTCACATAAAAATGTCTTTGTTTTGTTTTGTTTTGTTTCGTTTTAGTTTAACACATGCTGAACTACCAAATTATCAAGAGTTATCTAGCTTTGCGGGGTTTTTTCTTTGTTTGGTTGTTTTGTTTTAGTTTTTTTTTAACTACTCTATTAACAGACATTACACACCCTTTTCACTCTAAAGACAAATGATTCTGCATTTTACAACCAAAGTTCTTCTTTGTTATAACAAATAGCCTGGTGTCTGTTGTAGGAACTAACTTTCAGATGAATGTTTCAAAATCTTGGCTTATACTTTCGTAACCATTACAAACAGAACACAAATGACAAATGAGTAAGTGCAATCAATGTGACCAAAGGAAAAGAACCTTCTCAAGAGAGAGAAGAGTGCAGTGAGACTCTAGACACTGGGAGTTCAAGATGAGAAAATCTCATGTATCAGGAGTCTGTTTGGATCATTTTGGAGAAGTTTTATATTTATTCTTTTAATTTTCCTCTCCCTTAGAAGTCTTGGTAATTGCTTTCACGGTAACTTATACTCTCATTTCCCTAGGCAGAAAGATCAGAAAATAATTAAAAATAGTCTCCGCTCATGTTTTTAAAACCTTTGAAATGTTTCTTTAAAATAAGTTTTGCTGATCTTGAAGCACCTGTTCTGTATAAGACAAAACTGATTAGAGTCAAATACCTGAATGTGTTTTAATAAGGTGAACATTTTGAACATGTACTTCAATAGAACATATAGCCACATAAGACAGGAATTGTTCACACAATGTCTAAATTGTGTAGGGATGCTGGACGCCAAGGATAGGCTGTCTTGGTAGAGAAACTATGAGATGAAAAGACTCTTGTCAGTGTTGTTACTCAAACATCAGTTTTGAGCTTGAACTTATTTAGAGTTATTCATTATACAGAGCAAAAGAGCAGGACTATGTTAACAGAAACTGCTACTAATACAAAGTCAGGAGACATCATTGCATACAAGGATGAGGAGGTGGTAAAGGAAGTTTTGTATGACCCTGGGAATTGTAGGAATTGGGTAGAAGACCATTCATTTAGGAACTAATAAGTAGAATCATGGTTATAAACCAGGAGCTCGTCATTTGGAAGGCTGTAGAGGAAAAGAAAAATTTGATAGAATACTTGGCCACACAAATGACTGAGCAGCTAATGAAGTATGACTGTGAAAACATCAAATGTGATGAGGTAAGATTTTCCTAGTAGAGAGGAAGAAGCACCAACAACTCTGCACCAGGGAAATATTCTGCATAGTATTATGTACTTTCCTGAAAAGGACAATAGAGAATTAAAAATTCATCCACTTCCAAGCTATTGTCAATACAATTTTCTAATTGGG
This sequence comes from Columba livia, assembly GCF_036013475.1. Lineage (NCBI taxonomy): Eukaryota > Metazoa > Chordata > Aves > Columbiformes > Columbidae > Columba > Columba livia. The sequence continues at coordinate 117,387,642 of NC_088602.1, forward strand.
ATGAGCTATGAAGTGAAACAATGGAAGGACTTTCTATTATCCTAATATTGGCAGTACTGAAGATAGATCCAAAAAGAGGCATCTGTCCTGTCTGCTCACTCACAAAAAGCCTGAAACATCTGGCCAGGTGTTTACAGAGAGTTGCAGGTGATTGTGGAAAAATGATGAAAGAGCACCTATGGTAGAGTATTCCTGTTAATTCTTAGCTTGAGATTTGATTTAGTCAATTTCTTTCTAGGAGTGATTGTTTTTTGGTTGTTAATTAGGGCACTTTCCTGGCTTGCAAGGGCATGTATATGAGCTGTAATGTGTGGTGTAAGGATCTGAGCTCTTAGAGATCAAAGTGGTAAAGCCACATGAGACAGCGCAGCATTGCTCAGATCCTGGTGCAGACGGCTGGGTGTCTCTGCACTGGCCCCTCTGCCTGTCTGGCTCTGATCCGTGCATGTGCAGGCACTCTGGCTATTTCTGCACATATGGCAGGGCACTTACCAATTAGGATTTGCAAACAACAAAATGACAAAATCCCACTGTGAGTTAGCCCTGAGTATTTTTACATTTACAGTTTTCTGAATAATTTGCTTTAGGAACTGGGATGCCTTCAGGTTATTATGGGTTCTGGTAGAGGAGATAGATGGTCTGAGGGATAACACAATCTGCATTATGAAAAACTGCTAATGATGGAGGATAAAGACTGAAACAAATATATTCATTGAGTCTGTCAAGTCCCAGAGAGTTCTCACTGGGTGATAGTGGGAATATATAATGAATTGACAAGCTGCTGTTCTTGAATAAAATAACCAACATCTTTATGACTGTCTCACCGTCTTTGATCAAGATATCCTGAGTTGCCTCCAGTTGAGAGGTCTGTGTTCCAAAGAGGGTGCTGGTATGGTCACAACTTCTGGTGACCATTGCCTGATCAAAATGATGTTGAAATATTAGAGTCAGCAAAACACTTTTTCCTGATGAGATGTTGAGATGGACAGATGTTCATACAAAGATGTTCAACTATCTTTTCAGAATCTGAACTAAAAAAAAACAACCAAACAACCAACCAAAAAAAAAGGCAAAAGAAAAACCCAAACAATTCCAACAAGAAAAACAGTTTCAGTAGAGAATTTTAATCAATAAAAGGACAGAAGGACAGACTGATATAATCTTACTCTGTCTTTATTTTTTTAACTTTTATACATTACAACAAAGAAACTCAAATTATCTTTAAAAAAAAATAGGTATAACTATTAAGTGTCTCTGTTGTAAGACAGGGAGGTTTAAGGAATGTTTTTCATCCTGTTGAGGTCAAGCCATTGTACCAGCATTTCAGATCTCAGCAGAATTCTGTTTTCCTTTAGTTTAATACATTTCTAAAAATGTATTTTCATGGATCATTGATTTCCAATTCCATTCCTTTGCCTTTGAATCAGAAAGGAAAAATATTATCTAGAACAAAGTTGTTTTGATTTAGGGGCCTTTTTGGCATACTGCTTTGGGCATGAAAAAATATTTCCTTTTTTTTCCTACTCATTTCCCCCTTGTTACAGAAAGCATTTTAAAAATCTGTCTGACTCATGTTATCATGCTGCTTCCAAGAGATGCAGTTCTGTCTTCCTCAAACCTGCAGCACAGTAGCAAATGTACCACACTTCCAGCCTCAGATGGAATCTAAAAAAGACATAGATGTCTTTGCCAACAAACCCAGTGAACTTTCAAACATGACATTTCCAGGGGACAAATCAGAATCAGCAGAGTTAGACTGCTTACATCCAGAAGTCCTCTGGAGGAAGTCTGGAGGGCTTTTCTCATCTGTCTCTGTGCAGTGATGAGTCACTGCACTACACTGAAGGCAATCTATTCACATCCACTGAAGATGTTTTAGGGATACAGGCAAAACCAGGTGGAAGGAGGAAGATAGATGTTTGAAAAAATGAGTGAGAATTGTGGCACTCTGTCAGGATATTAATTTTATTAATTTACTTTGAAGATGCTTGGTTAGCAAAATTAAATTAATTAACACATGAAGAAATCAATTTACTACAGTTTGCTTCACCATGTGCTGCGAAAATAAAAAATTCCTTTCCTTAGCACTTGATACATGCCTATGAAATCACTCGGATTATAACCCAATTTATTTCCACGGAAAAAGGATCAAATGCTAAATGTTTCTATCAGTGGTGATTATTTCAGTCCTGATATTGTCAGAGAGGTTTCACATTTCCAAAAATCCTAGGTATGATTTATGTCGCCAGTGAGCAAATCTGTAACTACCTTTAGGAGATTCATGGAACAGAGCTGGCACTTAGGAGTAAGGCAGGAGATAATAAATACCAAAAATCATAAGATTTTAACTCTAATCTTTTACAATACATTATAAATTCTAAAAATGCAAATATTAATATGAGACCTTAACTTTTCACCAGTATTGCATCTTCTTTGTCAGATTAGTGTCAACTCTTAAAATAAGCCTAGGGGAAATAAATCAGTGGGCAAATGTGGAAGTGGCAGTCGAAGGCCAGGATGTAATAACTTGTCATGTAGTTCAATAATTAGATGAGTATGCATCAATAATGACCAGATTGTTCATAATTTTCACCAGTAAAGTATACAAAATGTGTTGGTAGATTTATATGTCTGTATCTATACCTATCAGAAAAGATGGTTTGTTCATCATTAAACTACAGCTGTTAGACTGTATTAGCAACACAAGAGCATTCTATCATTTTCTCATGCTAATGAAAGCTTAGAGAGGAAAATGAAACATCACAGGAAATTTGATGTGTGCAAATATAATTATTTAGATTGGAATCTGGCCATACAAAATAAGCCCATATACACAAACACAAGCACAACTCTGTCCAAAGAACAATAACTGAATTTTGAAAAAGTGGTAGCAACAGATGAGTTTTTGAAGCTATGACTAACCATCCAGGCTTTATTCTCACAGTTTGTAATTTTGTCTAAACTTTTGTCTGACTTGATTTATAACCCGATTATCTATTCATACCCTTCCATTAACTGATGTGCAATTTGCCATTATGCTCATAAACCCTTTCAGACACTGATTTACTATCCAGCAAAGTAGCGACTGAAGAAGCTAAACTAAACTAAAGTTGAATGATGCTTGACAAATGCCACCTCAGAGAATTCTGGAAACAATGAGCTGAAACTTTCTAGGGAATAACTTGTACTGGGTGAGGTCTGACCCCTGCAGATCTGTGCCGGTATATCATAACAGAGAACATACCGTTTGGTGTGTCCAGTTCTGAGCTCATCAATACAAGAGAGACTGGAGGAAGGCCAACAAAGGGCCACGAAGATGATTAAGAGGCAGAAGCACCTCACATATAAGGAAAGGCTGAGAGAAATGGGACTGTTCAGCCTAAAGAAGAGAAGGCCCCAAGGGAATTGTATTAATGGAAATAAATACCTGAAGGAAAGGTGCAAATATTATGGAGCAAGGCTCTTCACAGTGGTGCCCAGTGACGGGACCAGAGGCACTGGACACAAATGGAAACACAGGAGGTTCCCTCTGAACATCAGGAAACACTTTTTTACTGTGAGGGTGACAGAGCACTGGCACAGATTGCCCAGGGAAGTTGTGGAGTTTGCCTATACAGAGATATTTAGAAACTGTCTGAGCATGGTCCTGAACAAATGGGTCTGGGTTTTCATGTTTGAGGAGGAGTACTGGATAAGGTGACCTCCAGAGATACCTTCCAGCCTCAACCATTCTGTGATTCTGTGATTAATGTCCTAAAATACATAAAACATAGGTAAAAAACATGAAACATAATATTATAATGCTTTGCTACAGAATAAAGAAGAGCAGAGAGTCCTTCATGAATCAGATAAAATTATACAGAGTCAGACCAAGGAAGGTATTAGACAGACACAGCAATGTCAGAAAAAAGAGGGGCATGAGCTAGAGACACTAACGAGGACAAACCATAGAAAATAATCGTTCTTGGATCCTTTCACTGAGCTAGCTTCTGACATAGGATCAGGGTAAACTGAATTCATGTCTTAGATGCTGAAATTGGTTTAGTACCCATCTCTGCAAGCATCATGCTCAAGATAAGCACAGCATGTATCTTCAGATGACATGTATAAGAGCAACAGGATCCAGAAAGCAGCTGTTTCCAATTATCTGTCAAGTGAAGAGCCCACTGAATAGACATTCACACACCTAACATCCATCAGCAGAATTACAGCGCCAACAAAATGGAGTTTTCTTTCAAGGCAGAGACGGTGGTATTATATCTCCCTTATTTGTTACAAAACAATGGGCTAAGCACTTACCCAGAAAGTGAAAAAGCCAGATGACCATCCTTTACTTCAGCAGCTCTATGCCTGTTCCTCTCACTTCCTAGCAGACATGTCTGTCAATGAGACTAGTCTGAATGAAGGCACTTTTCAAACCTTCTGTTGAAACACAGCCCGTTGTGTGAAGAATTCAATGAGAAGGGGTGGGATCCAGATTAGGTGTTCCTCATGTAGGCATGTCCATATGCATCAGGTAGCTAAGTTTGTGGAGCCCGGGGAGCTCTCCAGTTGATCACGTGTATGTACCTGCTTAGTATGATCTGAATAACTCTCCAGAGCAACTGGATCTCCCCTGAGTTTAATGAGATTCAAGAACCCAGTATTTAATTTTTCCCTTAAGATTTCTAGTTTCAGACCTTCCACTGCACTGCAAATATGTCTGGGCAAAACTTCATACATATGCAAATTCTCATGGCTGGCAGTGGAACTCCATGGATGCCCTTATTCATGATTAATAAGATTGTCAAGAGAAAGGGGGGAAAAGTCTGTGAAGACAGCAGGAAAATTAGAGAATAAGTACATAAGAATAATTACAAGAGTATGTGAAATATCTAACTTCACAGGGAGGGCAGCTGCTACAGAGTAGCTGTCCTGCACAATCCTTTGACCACAAACAAAATTTCAGTGAATGTCTTTGAGTCGCTGCTCTACAATTCCACTAAGAAAGAGGACCTCAGCAGGGATCTGAAGCGGAATTAGGGAGTATTTGACATGCAGAAGTGAAATTTTTATATGGAAAATGATATGAAAAATGGTGAAGGGAATGACAGACAGAAGTCTGTACAGTCAGGGTGATGTTACCAATTGTGAAGAGTCCTTGCATAATAGTTTTAGTTTCCTTAACAGAAAGGCATTTCTTCATCCACTGCAGTGAACAACAAAACCTACCAACAAACCTATCAAACTATCAGTAAAAAAAAAAAAAAAAAGTTGTAAATAGTGGAGGTTCAGTACATTCAAAGACACAGAAGCTGCAGAGAATACGATGTTCTCCAACCACCTAGACATTCACTGTCACTCACACTCAGCTTTTTGGTTAATACCAGTGGAAGCACATAACAAACAATTTCTGACTGCTTGTACTGAGCTGTTCTGAGAGTTAACACAGCAGGGAAAGTAGCCTGGTTCATGAAGAAGATAACCCGAAATTAGAGACAGGGAGTTTGAGTGCAGTGCATGAATTTAGAGCACAGGGAAGGTAATATTGCTGATGGCAGGATAATGTGCTAACTCTAAGGCACTAAGTTGTTAATGGGTTCATTGATTCTAAGGCTAGGGAGGACCATTAGACCCTCTAGTCTCACTTGATACAAAACACAGTCTACAAAATTTTTCAGAAAGAAGTCAAGTCTTACTTTGAATGCATCATGGGAGGGAGCCTTTCACTGTCCTTAGAGTTTGTTCCAGCTAATAATCATGCTAGTGCACTTTTAAAAATGAGCCTGCCACTTCTTAAGGGTGCTCTTTCTTGCAGTGCCTTTCATTTCTAGATGGAGTGTTCCTACTACCTGACATTTTTTTCCTCACCAAATACTGATTTAATAGAACTAATGCAACTTTCAGTCTTTTTTCTAACACCTCACATGTAACCATCTCTGCCTTCATTCTGGTTTTCTTCAGTTTTGTAGATCTGTTTTATGGGCTTATGACACTACCTGCATATGTGGTATTCCAGAATCATGCACAAATGCAGAAGTAGGATCTCACTAATATCCTTATTTATTTTCTCTTCATACATCTGAGAAATGCATTTTTTCAATAGTAACACATCTGGCTATACCAACATCAAATTCCTTCGTGCAAGCCAGGTCCCTTGATCATCCATAAGAGAGAACTGTTACGAAACACACCCTGGTTCTCACCTTGTGGTACATGAGTTTCTACTAAAAGGAATCATAACAAGCAGGGGATTCATCAAATCTCACAGTTGAGATATATTTAAGACATGTTTCCCAGGAAAAGGACTGTAAAAACTGGAAAGCCAATTCCATTCCACAAAAACAAGGCAATTTTGATTGCCTCATTTTAGCTGGAGTTTGGTTTCAGAGCTTCAGACTTTTCTTAAAAGAAGTTGAAAAGAAGAGAGACATACCAGGCCTTCAGAGTGACTTTTGGATAGTCATCATTGATGTAGATATCATGAGAAAAGCTATTGTCTGTTGGAGGGCTGGCAAGAAAGGAAACATCTGGAGTGGGATTCATCTGACCTAACTATGTCTACATCTGAGCTAGCCTCCCTTTCAAGCCAGTAGAAAGAAGTGATACTTTTTGTGTGGAATTCATCTAAGCTGTCTTAAATATCTCTTTAATATACTTGAAAATCTCTCTTAATTTAGTATAAAGGCAATGAAGGTTAGGTATTATAACTCAAATATAGACATAAGATTTTAGACAGATGAGTCCTACTGCAAGTAATTGACCCTGACCAACTTTCTTTGCCTATTTTCATCACTTTGAGGGCATGCAATTATGTTCTGGGAGGAAAGAAAAATGGAAGTGAAAGATCATGGCAGGAGGTGTTAAATTCTGGCACGCCTTGAAGTACAATGTCTTTCCCCGTTCTGACTTGTGGAAAAAAAACACTTTACGTTTTATGCCTCTAAAAAGTGTCAAGTATATAACTTTTCTATGCTAATTTTTTTTTTTGAGGGGGAAATGTGAGAATGATGTTCACTTCTTTCACTCAAAGTTACTTGATTTTTTTATTTTTTTTTTTAATCTTCCTGGAAAGGAATTCATGGGATGATACAGTTTTTTCTCTAGCTCAAGGAAAAAGCAACCATAGTTGTAAAAAAATATTGCTAAGCAAATTCAATGCTTAAAGGCTTCATGCAGGTAAGTGCTACATCTCAATGATTGTTTTCTACTTGTTGCCTTATTAGAACGGTGCCACACTGTGTAATCATCCATTTTGATATATGCTCTTGCAGGAGAAATCAACTCTTTATTTCTCCTGTGCTGTTCAAATCTGCCTTTTCAGAATAGTTTTGAATTTCACATATTTAAAGGTGTTTTGTTAAGCAACCTAAACAATATTCACTATTCAACTTGGATGTGTAGCATGTTTGATAGCATGCTGTCTCAGAAGTGATTTTGGTTGCTTGAGTCTATGTCCTCAGGCTACTTGGTAGCAGAAAGTGGTTTCTCCATTAGAATCAAATTTAAAAAAAAAAAATTAGTTAATCCTGTATACATTTGTGATTCAGAACATTGAATAATCTGTATTATATGTTTATGTCTCTTAAGATACTGTACTTTCTAAAGAAAATTAGCCTCTGTTTTCTGACAGTAGTGATAATCTATTTAAAACTTGTTCACTGACACCTGTTGTGCTGTGTTTACTAAGACAGGAAAGAGGAAGGACTTGATCAGCACCTGTTTCCAAAATATTTTTAAGCCTGGTCAAACTGCTGTGTTTGGTGCAAGATGAGAAGGCTGGCAGAAGAAACTTTCTAGTGGTACATGTGTTTCTGCCCTTGTGACTGAGTACTAAGCCTGGTACCATTACAGAAAGTTATTTTCAGGGTTTCCAGCAAATAAAACAGTTTAAAGCCATGAGTGCTTACCAATGTAAAATAAGCCATTTATTTGGCTTTCTTTCCATCATTCTCATTCCCTGTGCCTGTGTCAGTTCTTCCAGTCCCTACTGTAAAGGTTGTAACAAGCTCTATTGGTTGGAGAGAGCCTCACAGAGCAGAAAATGTCTCTGCTTTCATCAGCCTGCTGAAATGAATCTGAGACAAACTGTTCAACAACATATGGCTCTGTTCGGGCACTTTGAAAATCTCCAGCTCCATTAGCTCTTGGAGCACCTGCTCCATGGGGTGTGAAAGCTGAAGCTGGCGCACAGGAGCAAACTGCATGCTGCGGAACCCATGCATCTGCCATCAGTTTGGAAGATATAAAACCAAATTCCAGTGCTGCCTGTGAAAGCTGGGAGCTACCTGAAGCCAGGAGTCATTTGCAAGGACAAGTCCGGACCTTGGATTAAGCTTACCAAAGAGAATTTCTCCCAGAATCTTGCTGCTTTTAGGCTGACTCTCGCAGCTTTATGGAAAACAGCTTCTGTATTTTCCATACTTGTTGCAGCCTCCCAAAGTACTGCCCTGTGTATTTTGTTTTGCTTGTATTCAGTCTCTTTTTGGAAGTAAAAGCATGGTTAAATGAGTTAAATAATTCTGGACCCACCTGAAAAATAAGACAATCTTAAAAAATACAAATAATATGCTTACTCTTGCAAAGAAAAGGGGAAAGTGTTAATCAACAGGTTATGAACTCAACTGAAAGTCTCAGCAGCTAAATCTAATAAAATGTAAAATTAAACTATATCTAAGAAGCAGGTTCCTAAATAGTTGCTTTAGCATCTCAGTCATGGAAGGAACATTTCCTAGGGTGGGAAATTATACTAATTGTCTCCTACCTTTACCATGGGGAGCTCATATCATTGAAGCGCTTTTTGAGCGTATTTCTTCTCCCTCCTTTTGCTTATCATACAAACTGGTTTTGCCCTACTCTTTAAAATTTATTTTAGCCAACACAGATTCAGTTTCTGAGGTGAGATCACATAGCGTTATAGTACTGCTTCGTTTCTGTAACATTTTTTGGATACCGAATGTAGTCTGAGACCAGTCAGGTCCCTAGTGTTCCTCCAAAGTAAATACTGATCTGTGTACCTTAAACAGAATGGTCCCTTTCTTAAACAGAGCAGTCCATCTGGCTGATACAATTTCTTCCCAGTTAAAGCATATTCAAGGCAGTTACAGCTCTTTACAGAGATATGTAAGGACTATCCTATATAATTTCTGCATAGAAAAAAAAGAAATATTTTGTGTTATCAGACTCAAGCCTTCTGGACATGCCATGTTAATAGTACAGATAACAGACCACGCAGAAGGGGGTCTTCCTCACCTCTCATCTATTTCAGAATTCAGCACTAACTGATACAGATATAAAAACGGTGTGCCTGCTAACACACTAGTAAATAATAAAGTAATAAACCAGATTTTAAGGGGAAAATGGGTAAAACCAGGATCACTAGAGATAAGTTTGGGGGAGGCATGCCAATGTCTGAGGGACAGCATGGTAGTGAGGTCCTTCAGCCTGTTCCACAATGTGCTGAGTACACTGGAGCACATTTAAAATGCACACAGCACCTCAGACATCTCAGTGGAGGCAGTGGATGGAGATCCTCGTGACAGTAAAGACATAGAACTTGTCAGTGCATTAGAAACCACAGATATACCTGAGAACAGTCACATAGGAATTAGGACTTCTGTCCAAAAAAACCAGCAAGAAACAGGAGGAGCTGGAAGCCATTATGCAGCTGGAAAACTGAATGTTTGAGGGAACTGGGGCTGTTTAGCCTGGAGAAAAGGAGACTGAAGGGAGACCTTATCGCTTTCTACAACTACCTGACAGGAGGTTGTAGCATGGAGGGGGTTGGTCTTTTCTCCCAAGTAGCAAGTGATAGGACAAGGGGAAATGGCCTCAAGTTGCACCAGGGGAGGTTTAGGTTGGATATTAGGAAAAGTTTCTTCACAGAAGGGGTTGTCAGGCATTGAAACAGGCTGCCCAGGGAAGTGGTGGAGTCACCATCCCTGGAGGTGTTTAAAAGGCATTTAGATGAGGTTCTTAGGGACATGGTTTAGTGCTAGAGTTAGGTTATGGTTGGACTCAATGATCCTGAGGGTCACTTCCAACTGAAATGATTCTATGATTTTATGATCACAGAAACATGGTGGGATGACTTACACAGCCAGAGTGCTGCAATGGGTGGCTATAAACTCTACAGAAGGGACAGGCAAGGAAGGAGACACAGTTTCTTATTATACAGTCAGTCTTTCTAGAAGAAAGGAAGATTAATGAAAATGTAAGAAAGGAAGATTAAGGAAAATGCAAGTCTGCTGCTGAACGTGGTGTGTGCCCTGGTGACGGAAGATACAGAGACGACGGAGTTACTGAATGCCTTCTTGCCTCTGTCTTTACTAAGACCAGCCCTCAGGAATCTCAGGCCCTGGAGGTAAGAAAGAAAGTCTGGAGAAAGGAAGACTTTCCCTTGATGGGGGAAGATCAGGTTAGAGATCATTTAGGCAAACTGGACATCCAGAAATCTATGGGCCCTGATGGGATGCACCCACAATTGCTGAGAGAGCTGGCAGATGCTATTGCTAAGTCTCTGTTCATCATCTTTGAAAGGTCCTGGAGAACAAGAGAGGTGCCTGAGGACTGGAAGAAAGCTAATGTCACTCCAGTCTTCAAAAAGAATGACTCAGGAAACTACAGACCAGTGAGCCTCACCTCCACCCCTGGAAAGGTGATGAAACTGCTCATTCTGGATGTCATCTCCAAGCATGTTGAGGAAAATACAGTTATCAGGAGTAGTCAACATGGATTCACCAGGGTGAAGTCATTCTTGACCAACCTGATAGCCTTCTGTGATGGCATGACTCTCTGGGTAGTTGCTGGGAGAGCAGTGGATGTTGTTCACCTTGATTTCAGTAAGGCTTTTGACACTGTCTCTCACAACATCCTCGTAGGTAAGCTTAGGAATTGCGGGTTGGATGAGTGCACAGTGAGATGGATTGAGAACTGGCTGGATGGCAGAGCTCAGAGGGTTGTGAGCAATGGTGCAGAGTCTGGTTAGAGGCCTGTAGCTAGTGTTGTTCCCCAAGGGTCAGTGCTAGGTCCAGTATTGTTTAACCTATTCGTCTATGACCTGGATGAAGAGACTGAGAGCACCCCCAGCAAGTTTGCTGGTGATACCAAACTGCGAGGAAGGGTTGACACACCAGAAGGCTGTGCTGCTCTTCACTGAGACCTGGACAGGCTGGAGGACTGGTCAAAGAAGAACCAGACAAAATTCAAAAAGGGCAAGTTTAGTGTCCTGCACCTGGGGAGGAATAAACCCAGGCACCAGTACAGGTTAGGGGTGGACCTGCTGGAAAGCAGCACTGGAGAGAGGGAGTCCTGCTAGACAACAGGTTGACCGTGAGTCAGCAATGTGCCCTTGTGGCCTAGAAGGCCAATGGTATCCCGAGGTGCATTGTGAAAATGTAACCAGCAGATCAGAGGAGGTTATCCTCCCCCTCTACTCTGCCCTGGTGAGGCTGTGTATGGAGTACTGTGTCCAGTTCTGAGCTTCCCAGTTAAGAAGGTCAAGTAACTACTGGAGGGAGTCCAGCAGAGGGCTACAGAGACAATTATGGATCTCTTATGAGGAAAGACTGAGACAGCTGGGTCTGTTCAGCCTGGAGAAGGCTGAGAGGAAACCTTTTATATGCTTATAAATATCACAAGGGTGGGTGTCAAGAGAATGAGATCAGATTGTTTTCAGTGGTGCACAATGATAGAATGAAGGTCGTTGAGCACAGACTGAAACACAGGAGGTTCCATCTGAATATGAGGAGAAACTTCTCTACCTTGAGGGTGACAAAGCGCTGGAACAGGCTGCCCAGAGCGGTTGTGGAGTCTCCTTCTCTGGAGACATTCAAAACCTGCCTGGATGCATCTGCTTTAGCTGTACCTGCTTTAGCAGGTGTGTTGGACTAGATGATCTCCAGAGGTCCCTGCCAATCCCAGCCATTTTTTGATTCTGTGATTCTATGTAAGTAAGTTCCATAAGTTATTCAATAGATCTAAAGCAGAGGTAGTCAAACAATGGAAGAATGGACCAATAATTTTCATTGAAGATTGTGGGATGCCTGACATGTAAAAATAATACCAGCAACTACTTGTTTTCAAAAGCTCCCACACCATGACTGTGTGCCATATGAATAGGTGGTGCCCAGTCAGATAATCCTGATTAAAGAATTATTGAAGAAAGTATTGCAAATGATCCAGAGGCTATATGTGAACAGTTGTTAAATGCATAACTAGAGAAGTTTTGCACATAACAACTGTTAGTTTTTTTCCAAGAAAAAATGTGAGAGTTTATTTCAATAACTTTTAAATAAATTATTCTAGCTTTTAATGCTATGAATATCTTTAGTTTGTAATGTTGAAAAAGAAATGCAGAAATTTTACTGAGATGGCGAAAACTCAGAATTTAGATCTATTGGTGCTAATAAGTCACCCAAGTTCTTAACTTACTAAAGTGTTTTTCCTGTTGAGAACTCAGCCAAACTCAAAACCTCTGAGATTTGAAATCTTGGCATGGACCATGACCTTCTTGTAGTCATCCAAAGTTACAACTAATCTCAGTATGTTCTGTGGAATCGCCAACAACTGCGACAAGTGGAAGACAGTTTTGTGCTTCTTTGTGATTCTCACATTAGAAAGAAGAACTGCTTGCAATCAAAGTGTGAAATTCTTCTGACTGTTGTGGACAATTGCAGGATAACTCCATGTGCATAGTAATACAGAACAGATAGAAACAAAGACTGTTCTGTTTTAAATTTGATTTTGTAAGGCTCCTTGATGACAGTCTGATATTAGGGGGAAGTTATGTGCTGGCTTAATTCCGTTGATGTCAGTTAAATTCTGCCACTAGAAATTTTGGGCAATGAAGCAACAGACCATTTTTAATATAATTTTGAATCCTACAATAGCAAAGTTGAAGGCTCACAGGCAATAGTTCCAGAGTTTTCAAAAGCAATAATGATTCATGTTAAACAGAAGTAGAAAGTAGCAGAGACTGAAATTCAGAATAACAAACCAGGAAAACAAACAAAAACAAAAACAAAGCTATAGACCAATCTAAATTACCTTTAATTGATTAATGATATTAATAGAATTATGAATAGAATGGGTTATTGTGTAGCATAGCAGACAATTATGAATACATCAGGATTAGGAGAGGGCAAATATAAGATTATATAATAAATCTTTTAATACTATGCTACACCTTTGGGTTCTAGGCTTATAAAACATACTTAGTAGGATATAAAGAAATCTTGTATTCTATTTACAAAACACAATGCATACACTTGAAAACATCAATTACACTTACGTTTTTAATTATCTTGCATCTAGCAGGTGTTAACAGTGGGTCATATAAGGCTTGCTCCCATGGGAAGTACATAAGATGATATGGAAAATGAACAGGAGATTTAATCATGCCATGCTCACTGAAACGTTCATTTAGTAATTGGTCTGACTGAGTCTGAAGATTATTTTGTAAAGATATACCAGTAGTCACCCCTGGCGAAGTCCCAGAAACATTTACCTGGCTGCCTACCTAATTATTTTTTTAAGTACTTGGTTGATCTTCAGAAAAAGAGTACAATTATCCTCTCTTGCTGTATAAGACAGACTGATCTATTTATGAGAAAAGAGAGATGTCCAAATCAAGAATTTAGTTGAGTCCAGGCCAGGACCTTGCACAGTGCATATGCTGTGTGCAGCTCTCACAGAATCCAGCCTTCCCTGCTGCCATTCGCAGTGACACAGAAGTTGCCTGTGCTGGTCTGTGCAGTTTTAAATTCATTGTTCCTCATCACATTTAAAAGATTTTTCTCAGTGCTTCTTTTCAGTGCGTGGGGTGATGTAGATGTATTTGAGGTTTTTAATGTACTGGAAACAGGAGATGTGTGATGGTGAGGTGTTCTCCCAGAGTTTATCTCACCAAGCTGATACAGCATGGAATTTCCCAAGGCCCTGTGACCCCTGATTTCCAGTGACGCAGTTGCCCTTGTTGCCTGCCTGCTCTTGAAATGGCAGGCAAGCAGCAAGATGAGCTGCCAGGTCTGAGGCTTTGGGATCCAAAACTTAGCCTGAGGAAAATTTTCAGAGTACAGGTGTGTGGCAGAGACCCAGAAAGCCCCAGCTTTCCAACAGCACTCTGGGCAAGTTTCCATGGGAGCCCTCCCTCTGGTTGACCAGCACTACCCCCTTTGCAGGTCACCATTCAAAAGAAAGGCAGTTTCACAGGGCATGCTGCTGTTCTTCATTGGATAAATTGCTCTCATTTCAGTTTCTTCATAATCTTGAATAATGCAGATGTTGCTCAGCAAGCATTTTTCACACTAACATATTAACCCTGACAATCAGAGCAGTGGATGAATTAGTCTTGCTTAGTACAGAGACATAAAGGAAATGTTCTTACAGGTCCTGCAAACTAATGATGCCCATGTCAATGGATTAATGTAACTGCAAGAAAAATGGGAACAGGAAGAGAGTGATAAGAAAAATTAAGAAGAGATCTACATTTAGAACTAGTTGTGACTAGGGTTTATAGTAACATAAACAAATCATCATAAATTTGTCTGCTTATTAAAATCCCTATGAGGAAGTCAGAACTACTTGTGCAGTATTTTTAATTTCTTAAACTTCAGAATTAAATAAAAAGAAAAAGAAATGCAGGAACTAGCAGGGCAGTGGTAGATAAACTTTAAAAATAGTCTATAGGTAAACAGTACAATAAGTGAGAGAAAAAACATCTAATTTTGTAAATTGAATAAATAATTTTAAAACAGTTTGGGAATATAAATCACAGCTGCTGGTGTCATCCTGAGTCATATAATGGCTTATTACACATATTGCCAGGGCACAGCAGAATCGAGCAGATGTACTGGTAAGCCTTGATGAGCAGTGCAAGAACACCGGAAGAAAGTGCTGGCACGGAACTGCAGAGAAGCATTTTCACGTGTAGGAGGAAGAGTGAAAGCACTTGAGAAGAGAAAATATCTTGATAATTAGATCTGCTTTTTCCTCGAAGCCTGAAGTTAACTGTCCCTGCCCACAGGAGGGTGCAGCTAGAGCAGGCACCTATTAATTGATAGCTACTATGTCCATGCCCATGTCCTTCAAACAGGAGGTCTGGAGGGAATAACAG
This sequence comes from Columba livia, assembly GCF_036013475.1. Taxonomy (NCBI): domain Eukaryota; kingdom Metazoa; phylum Chordata; class Aves; order Columbiformes; family Columbidae; genus Columba; species Columba livia. The sequence goes on from NC_088602.1 coordinate 117,402,736, forward strand.
TAAGTCAAGAGTGCATCACCTTGGTTAAAGCACTGCTAATGCTCATTAGAGAATGCGTAAGCCTCACCTACTTGTGTTCAAAGATTCACTGCCCACTCTTACTTCAGCCTTCCTCACCGACCCCTCACCCCTAATGATGGGGGTCTTGCACCCAGGCAACAGTTTGAGTCCAAGTAATATTGGTGCACAGCCACAAGTCTGACAGATTTGAAGAAGCTCACTCAACCAGGCAGATGACTCATCAAAAATCCTTAGAATGGTTATTTACATAAATTAAAACAAACAAACAAACAACAACAAAAACTTTTCAGTAGAACCATGTTTCATTTCCTCATAAGCTCTTCCCCAACATCATTTTGCAGTAACAAGTAAAAGAAGCCAAATCAGTTGTGAAAAGGCTACTTATTTCTACCTGCAAGTACATCTCTCCAACTAATAAAACTATCCTATAAGCCTCTGATCTTGTAAGCTTTGTCCTATACAGAAACACAGGGAATTTGTACATAAATCATACACTTCTGTCTCTGAAAACTATTTCCCATTCTGAAAGACCATTATTAAGTTTGGAAAGCTAGTAGGGAAATACCATTTGATTTAGGTTTGGAGAAGTTATAGATGAGTATAAATGGTACCTTCTGTTACGAAGCCTCAGGTGTTGGTAAGGATCAGCAATAACAAAAGGCAAACCATCTCTGCCTATGCTCCACTGCCAGCTGATTGCATTTACATGTACACCTTCCCTTTCCTTAGGCACTGTAAGTGCTTCAGGCAAAAGCTCCATTTCTTGTCTTGGAGGAACCATAGGCAACAAAACCCCCAAAATAATAAATAACAAAACTCTAATCTGTGTCTTCCTAAAGATATGCTTCTGGAAAAGAAAAAAGTGTTAGAAATTCTATACTTAGCTTTACTGTGTTTTTTGTTTGTAAACCTTCTGCTAAAGGCTATGCTAAATTCTGTTGCAGTCTATATACAGGATGCATATAACCTTACAATCAGAATTTTCTGTTCCTGAAGTTATATGGCTTGTCTACATAACATTCTTCTTATTACCACAGAATAAATTAGAATGAAATTTATTACACATTAATAACTCAACACAAAGTCCCCACAAGGACGGTTACCTAATTCTGTAAGTAATAGATATTCGCCTACGGTAAGAATTACATCTCTTTTCCTAACATCAAATGAGAACCAGATTCCCCTAATGCTAAAACAATGATGTTGTAAACTGCTGCTGAACCTTACAAACACTAGGATTGCTGTGAGAAATAATTCTAGAACATCTAGAATTGGTTTCTTAAAATATTTCTACAAGGTATGTTTGTTGGGGAGATCCCATAGTTTTGTTGACAACCAAGGATGCTGTTTGTATTATTTGGGTACTTCACATTTAACAAGAATAATAGAAAATATATGCCATGTATAAATTATAGACTCCTGTATATCTACTTGTCTTCACTAAGACTATTGCAGCTCCGCAGCTCACCAGAAATTGTTTCTTGACTTTAACTATGGTCTTAATTACAATGAACGAATTGACCTTGGCCAAGCTAATCTTTCAAATTTCTATTCCTGTCAGGAAAAATAGCCAATAGAACACTCTCAGCACAGACCTTTTTAAGGTCTTTTACAAGAGACTCTAATAACGATGTTTTATAAGGGATGTTGCTCCCTTAGAGACAGGATAATGCTTCCCTGCACATGATCATCCACACAATGAATCAGCGAAGAGTAGCTGTACATCTGTAAGTTAACACCCCAGCTTGTGCACTAAATTTTCCACATTGACAAGCCCCAAGATCCCAGATGAGGTACACGGAACAAGAGGTGAAAGCTTACCTTGTTTATGTGTCAGATAAGCTTGCTTTGACTTCAGATGACTCACTCATCAAAGGACTATCCAACAGATCGGCCTCCACTTACAAGGGTAAGAATTCGTTAATGAAATTGCGTACTCAAAGTGTACGTTGTTAAATGGCCTATATGTTATTTCCTCTACTCCCTTCCAGAGTGCTTTATCTTATGAAGTTAAATCACCTTTTCAGAACAAAACCACTCAGAAAGTGGAAATAAGTTAGCTATGCAGCAGGTTATTTTGCCTTTGTGAAGCTGACAGCACAAGAGGGTCTTTTGATGCTCAGACTGATTCTGTTTTAAAAAGAAAAATCATATTTGCCACCCACACACTTATTGGAGTTAAGGAAGGGGGAACATGATACGTAATAAAGGCAACATGGAAATGATTTACTGTAGAAGGGACCATTTGCAGGAAAGTCTTGCAGTGAGGAATATTTGAGTACTCAAGATGCCAGAGATGTATTTAAACTCATTTAGAACCAATTCAGCATTTCCATTGCAGAAATATAGGTTTCTCAGATTTTAACCATTTTCTAGACTCTTCTATCAAAACATAAATCCATTTTATGGCTTTGTGATTTAGGGTTAGTTCTTTAACTCTTGATGTTAGAGGAGACATCACTAATTGCATATAAGGAGAAGCACAGTAAAGTATAAGATCATGCTGAAGAACACTCACACAATACAGACTTCATTGAGGTCAACTTAATGTCAACAACTCAGAACAGAAAAACAAAACAAAACAAAACAGGTTATATGAAGATTTACAAGAAATTAATAGCAGAATAAAATTAATAGCAGAATAAATACTGTCCCATTGTCACAAAAGTTTTTTATTTTCTCTTCAAAGATGATGGGATATTATATTACAGTTATTCCAAAGGCGCTGTGCTCCAGCATGTATTTCCGTCTTTCATTTTTGAAGGGAAACGAGGAATCAAATGCAAAAGCCCTCAGGATGCCTGAAGTGTCCATGTGTTATAAAAAGATGTTCAGCAAAGAGAAGTTTAATACCGCTTTTTTACATTAAGAATCTGCAAAGAGGAGATGCCTGATACCTTGGCTGCCAGAATGAATGAAAGGATGACGGACTGAGTCATATTGAGTCCAGGATTTGCATAGTCAAAACAGCACAGACGGGCTTCATGCTGATGCTGCTGGTGTCTGGCCACCTTTTTCACAGGGAAGGAGGTGCCTCAGAAAAAAATGCCTGAACTCCTGGTACTGCTGAAAAGCACAAATGGCTAGGGTTTTCTTCGTGGGTTGGAATTTACCTGCTCATGTCTGGGGAAGTTATATTGACAGTCCAGCTGGAAGAGTGACTGCATGGCAGAAGGAGAATCTGTATGATGGCATGGGAAGGATCCCCTCTTTTTTTCATCTGTTGAACTCGTTCTGCTCTCCTCTTCCTCCTGGGTCATATGGAAAGTTCAGAGACACTGGTGAGGGGCATCACCTTGCACATCTGACCTTCAGGCAAGGAGGCAACTTCCTGCGTCAGCTCACCACTATTTCTCAACAGTGAGGCATCCTTAAGTCATTATACGCATAGGTGAGGGGATGCCCATTTTCCCTGCTCCTTCCGGGAAGATGAATACATGGGTACACTACTATATGCCTGAGCACAGGCAATGTAATAATACATTTAAAAGGAAAAACTGAAACTAGGAGTGCCATTGCAGCCAGCAAGCCTTCTGGCGTGGGTGAGAACAATGGCTGGGTTACGTGGTACTCATGATGGAAAAGCAGGGTTCACCTGGTGTGGATAGACAATATTCCTGTCTGTACCTGTAGTGTTGTACCCTGGACTCAGGTGCAGCCATTTTTCCCAGAGATTCACAGCCACATTGTTGCAGTGATACCATTTACAGCTGGCAGGACACAAAAAGCACCCAGCTAATCTCCCTGCTGCTTTCCTTACCTCCCAGGTAGTAGCTATGTTTTATGTACAAACTCAAAAGGACATTTCTATATTAAGAAGATTTTGTGAGTGAGCTAAGAGAGTTCAGGTAGCTCTGAGACATTTTCTGTGGGTGGGAAAGAAGGTTTTCCTGCTGTTACAGCATGGACAGGGAAGTTGCTTAGTGATTTTGCTCCTTTATCAAGCAACAGTGTACCTATCAAGAATGAAGAGAATGAATGCTAATAAAGATATAGCGATCCCCTTAATCAACAAACACCTATTAGATCTCCACAGCTTGACATTCTGGCAATGGGGAGAATTTATGATAATGGATCAAAATATCAGTGGTGATATCTGTATTATTTGGAGCTTTAGGAGTTTCTTTGATCATAAAACAATGGAGGATGCGGAGGAACTTGGCTGAGGTTGGATGACAGGCAGCAATGCTAAATGCTGATATATTCAGTGGCAATGCAGATATCATTTATTTTGTTCAGGAGTCTGCAACAGAAATAATACTGTACATAATTTCAAATGCTCTGGAGACATTACTAAATATTTATGGATAGTTTCACATAGCATTTTAGTTTCAATTTTTTGGAAAAGCTTGAACTGAATCACAAAAAAATTATCTCTTTTATTGCACCCAATAACTTAAAAAAACTGAGAATTATTTTGGACCTGATACATTTCAAAAATGTATATATAAAATACATATGTATGTATGTATAAAAGATTCCAGCATTAAATCTGTAAACAGCCTATAAAAGGAGAAAAATGTTTAGACATTACTCACAATAGACTATCTTGCCAAGCATATACTCTTAATAACTCTGAACCTTCAAATAACATTGGATATTATGTGAAAGAAAAATATGAAGATTTTGTTTGTCAAATACCAAAAGAAGCATGATGCATAGAAGATATATTTTTTTTGTGAAAATCTGTATTCTGTACCTTTTCATCGTGAAGATATGTAAAATAAGACCAAAAATAGTGTGAAAGATGCAACTACATCCCTATATTGTTTTATATTTGCATTGCCTAAATAATGTTATAATGAACTATAAGAAGGTGGAGTTCATAAAAAAATGCTTTATGATGTAGAAAGGATGAGAAGCTTGGTTTTCCTTTGAAATGGAAAATGTGTTTATTCAAATTAATTCATCATTAGAGGCCAGCAGCAGAAATGAGACTCAATACTTGCACAATTCCATTGCAGCAAGAACCTAGCACAGCTCAAAACCATCTCTCCATTCTAGTGAAGACCAGGTGGATTACAGTGTTTTCTTGCTACCAGGTATATTTCTTCACCAACTAACCTTCTCTGCTGTCAAGACACATTGGCATTTGATCAGTTTCATGGTTAAAACCAATGTTATTAGAAATCATAGATAACATGTTAGCTGCATCTCACATGGCTGACCCTTTTGGGTTTTCATGCCTTGGCTTTCTAACCTACACTTTGTCCCTTGGAACTCTTAGACCAACTACAACAGATTAATTATTCTTTATTTCTCAACTTGGTTTCTGTTCCTGCACAGGCTGACTTGCTGTGATGGGTGGGAACCATTTTGCATGATGCTGTTCCCTCAGATGAGCAGGGGACCCTGTGACTGTGCTCACTCTGTCTGGAGGGAGCAGGCCGGGGCCTCCCTAAGACCAGCATCATGTACCCGCGCTGCTGGTCTACAGCCCACCTCCCACCCTTGGGGGCCCGAGGGTGCCCATGCTGGGAAAGGTCCAGTGAGGACCAGAGGATGAGCAAGGTATGGTACAACAAAGCCCCAGCTGCTCACCTGCACACTGGTGGTAGAAAGAGCTTTGATGTATGCTTAACAGGTAACAGAGATGATGACATCTTCATGTTGTACTACAGCAGAGTTTCAGAACTGAGGCTCCTTTCGAGTCTTTAATTTGGATAAGATGTCAGCTTGGGATAACACTGACAAATAGATCCTTCAGAGGATCTTTTGACCAGTATGACCAGTTTTCTGCCAGGTGTAACATCCACCTTATAAAATTTATTTCATGAATATATCAGTTTCTTTTTAACACTGTTTGGTTCCAAACACAGGCTTCCAAAGGCAGTTCCAGGAGCTTAACCCTTTGGTACATGCAAACCTTTTTCTCCTATCCAGTTTAGTTTTTCCCATTACTTAACTGTGCTACATTATATTTATCAACATTTTCCGTTGGCTTAAATAGGTCTCCATACTCCATGGTGTAATATATTCGTTTCCTTCCCCACCAATATCAGCACTGTCTCTGCTGTCCCTCCTTCTGTCTTCATCTGTTGCTATATCCCTTTCTACAAGATTTTCTTTTTCCTATACTTCCGTTCTCCAAGAATTTATGTGGAAGTCATTTATAAGAATAAGTCCTCATCCCCTGAAAGCTTTTCCTTGAAGAAGCAGACCCCAGCCCCTGGGCCACAAATCTTTGAAACAGAGGGAAAGTTTGGGGCCAGGGACATGGGTGACATGAGTGTGGGGATGCCCATAAGGCTCCCTGCCTCTGCAGTTTGCAGCAGCACAACAGGCTGAAGACCAGCTGCAGGACAAGAGAATAAGGGTCACTCAACCTGCAAAATACAGCCTCACAGACAGAGGGGATGGTGACAAGTATGGGACAGCATCAAGTGCACAGATAGCAGAGCACAGGATTTTTCATCATGGAGTCATTTTGATGCCCATGGCTATTTGCCCCTATGTCAACCACCTACTCTGCTTAAAATATGTCCTGACTACAGGCAGAAAAATCAGAAAAACTACTCTGACCGCCAAGGAAAAAAGACTGATCTCTTTCTTATTGAGGACAAATTGTTTAGGACATTCCTATTCCCTGCCCTCTGTTTACTGACCCTTCTAGTCACTATATGTTCTTTTTAGTATCCACGTTGACTATAACATTATTCATCGTACCCCTGGATCCTCCCACAATGTCTAGTGGTGCTTACATATGCCATCAAACAGCTATGCCATAGACTTAGGCCAAGCATTCTTGTAACTATCGCTGTGTATAAATAATACCTGATACTGGCAACAGTTTTCCTGTCTCCTCATAGCAATATAATATTTTTATTAGGGAATATAAATCTAGATTACAAAGGGCCTTGATGTCTCATCCTACTGATGTTCTTACACCATTAACATTCTTACTTTTATTGGATATGTCAGAGCTCTCCTTCAGTATTTTTTATTGAGTCTAATTCAGTATTCACTGAGCAAGAGACAGTCTGATTTTACAACAGATTCTCAGGGCAGCCAGACCTTTCATACCTGTGCCATGTACTCAAATCTTCACCTAGTAGACAACTATACAGCCATCTTCTGTTCTGTTTTCCTGCATCTTCCCAAATCAGGATATTAATCATTCTCCACTCAAATTTTGATTATTCACCACCCCCTCACCATCCTGGGATTTCCCATTTCCAAATTTTCATCTGCACCTTTACAGGGAAGCACGGATGCTGCTGACAAGTGAGTTCTTGTGGCTAACCGTGCAGCCAGGCTGTCCCACACAAAATAAAATTGCCACATTTAATCACTTACATGGTAGCTCACTTCCACCTGAGACAGTGTCTTCCACCTCCTAGTGCTTGCCCACTTAATCACTTACATGTGGATTCAGAAGCTGTGGCCATCCTCAGTTTGAGGCACTAATACTGAAATCTATGCACTCCAGAGAAAATACATGCTGTTGATAAGAGGAGAGTATTAAATCATCTCTTTGTTAAAAACAAAACAAAACTGTTTAATTTAATTTCTATTTAGTGGGATGCATAGCTGTGCTGCAACACCACTTTTGAGACTGTGCAAATATAAACCCACCACCCAGCTGCACTTTTAGCAAAGAGATCTTACAACATTCCCACACCATAAGCAGCAACTTAGCACCTGCCAAGCCACATCAGCCTCAGTATGATTAACACCACCTGTTTTAAATAGTCAACAGGGGGCCCTATGTGATCTTGCAAGCAATTTTCTGCTGAATTGCTCTTAAGCAAAAGCTCCAAGGAATGATGAGAGTACATCTGAAAACGTTTCCATTGCTTTGTGGGTGCCAGAGATCTTTCTCCCAAACTTCTCTTCTGAAACTTGTGTTAGTTTGCACTTCCTGGTGAGCCGTGTGCAATTTTGTTGCACACTGTGGCAACTCAAGTAACCTCAGACGATGACAAAGGTCATCCTGGAGGGTGCTGTGACAGTCGAAGCATCAGGGCAATTGAAAGGACAGCACCCTAGAGCTGTTTGATACATTGCTGTTCTCTGCATAGAGTCTTTCCTTCACTGTTGCAAAAGGAAGACGTGTTTTCTGATACGTTGATTAGCAGTCCGTTCATTGAACAGAGGATCTTCCTAAGCCAAAGACAGTTTTATCTCCTCTGCAGAGACTTGAGATGCCCCTGACACACAGAGGAAAAAAAAAAAAAAAACAACAACAAACAAATATATATATATATATATATATTTTTTTTTAAGATAGTGAAGACCACACACTATTTCTTGGGGCTGTCCTTTCACTGCAGGATTTTGGTGACAGGCTGAACGCAACATGTAGGGAAGGAATGAAGAAGCCAGGCCTGCTACTGTTGGTTTGGCACTCCATAACCCAGGAGATTAAACAAGTATTTTGCCTGCCCAGAATTAAAACTGTTTAGCAGAAATACACAGAACTTCAGAAATCTGAAAAATGTTCATGGACTTCGATCTTTGCATTATTGCAAGGAACCTGTGGTTTTGTAAACCTCCACTGTCCAAGAAATGTTCCAACAAACAGTATTTTTTAATAATTGTTATAGGCAAGCATGTAGGATAAGTGGAAAATGCAGAATAAACAGCAAGGTAGAAATTGTGATAATTTCAACTATGCTAATATTCTCCCAAAAGGAAAAAAATATAGCACCTATCGTATATTCATGTCACTTTCTAACCATGTAGTTACAGGGACTGCATTAACCTTGGTTCCACCAGGAAATTAATGTCTAAATCTTAGATGTTTGTCTCACCTTCTGTGTTTAGAATGTCTCCATAAAGTACCCAGTTCTGTCTCTATCTAACAAAATCCTCACTGCTTCTGATTTCTGATGATTTGTCTTTTAGTTGGAGAAGTTGCCAAAGTTAATTATTATTTGTAGGTTCTCTGAAATAATTGGTCCAGGCTTATGACAGGTAGAAAAATGTCACCTAAAACAAGATGCAGTGCCTGAGTTGCCAAATTTTACTTTGGATCTATTCAATGCTTTGATGGTGATTGAACGTAATGGACATTCTTGTCTAATTATCTGAATTGAAAAGGGAAATATTCTGATACGCCTTAAGATCCAAATATGATGGTTTAAACGCAATCATTTTTTTTAATAGTGAAAACAATAATTAAAAAAAAAAAAAAAAAAGAGCCCAGATGCAGTCAAGATAGAAATAACATAGCCTGGTCCCATCAAAACAATTATTTTTTTCAAGTAAGTGGTCTACATCTAGATTTGTAGAACAAAGATGAAATTCTGCATTATTCATCAATAGACCAGTCTTTTTTTTGAAGAATAAATCTAATATGGTTGAGTTAAAATAGGTAAAGTACTTATTTTTCTTAATTGTAGTCGCTATTTTGAAAATACATTCACATTGATTAAATAGGTGCACTTAGAAGTCCAGTGCTGCTTATTGATAATTTTTTTTCAGGCTTATGGAGAGAAAAAATAATTTCCTTCAGGTCAAGATGTGAAATGGCTTTCTGTGTGCCACCTTCACTCCCACACTATGATGTAAAGATCAGGTATTCTATTAAAACAAGAAAAAACTATAAATAGCTCATCAACAAAAGATAGGGTTTACTTTCCCTTTTTTCCTTATAATATTGATTACAAAAAAGAAATTGTTGTTTTCTACACTTTATAGAAGGTCTTTCTTTCTTTCTTTCTTTCTTTCTTTCTCTCTCTCCCTCTCTCCCTCTCTCTTTCTCTCCCTTCCTTTCTTCCTTTCTCTTTATTTCTTCCTTTTTTCTTCTTCCTTTCTTTCCTTTCTTTTTTTCTTTTTCTTTTTCTTTTTCTTTTTCTTTTTCTTTTTCTTTTTCTTTTTCTTTTTCTTTTTCTTTTTCTTTTTCTTTTTCTTTTTCTTTTTCTTTTTTTTCTTTCTCTTTCTCTTTTTCTTTCTCTTTTTCTTTTTATTTCTTTCCCTTCCTTCCTTCCTTCCTTCCTTCCTTCCTTCCTTCCTTCCTTCCTTCCTTCCTTCCTTCCTAACCAGTGGTTCAGATGCTGCTGAGGCACTTTGGGAAGGAGCAGCCTCTGCCTTCTGCAATGTGCAGGATTCACTAGGAGCAGGAAGGCAGTAGTCTGATGGAAATCTTACTTGTTTATGGTCTTACTTGCTGTTTAATCTTTAATGAAGTAAAGAGAGACAGAAGCCTTAAAAATCCCAATAGTCTTCTCTTTTTTGAAAAAACAAAGCAAACCCACAAACATATTTTTTTTTTCTTCTCACTGTTCCTTCAGCATCGAAATAAATTGTCATACAATATTTTAATAGCCCTTCTTTACTTCTTGAAGGTCATTCCTTTCCACTTGGCAAGATGCTAATTTTCAAATTCTTCCTGTTTTGAGTATCAAATCCTTCGGTCCAGATATAATACTCTATATATTTTTAAAACCTTCTTAAAATCTCTGCCATTAGTTTCTCAAAGTTTGTCTTTTCCTGATGTTTAACATGTCTATGATTCTCTTTCCGTGGCAGCTGCAAAATCTCTGTGCCCAACCATCTTAGATGCATAAAAGGTGACTGAAAGCTTTGCTTCCTTGAATTTTTGTAAAGGATTCAAGGGAGGAGGTCATATGATAATTAATTTCTCTAATTTCAAGTTTCCCAATACTCTTTGTGGAATAATATATCTTGAATGACAGGCAAGGCTGGAAGGATGCAGCTGTTAATGGCTTAGGCTCTTCAGCAGTGGGGAAGGGAGTTTTTTAATACATCACGGCTGACAAATCTCCTGTGGTTCCTAAAAGTCAGTTGTCTTGAGGACTTAAAAAATTCAGGGTGGATAAGCCATCTTTAGCCAGACACACTGGAAAAAAAAAAGGAAAACAGAAGCCAGAAAATTCATACATTATTCATAATTTTAAATGTTTCTGTGGTATAAATTCATAAACTGAATCAGTGTGATTTCTGCTATCACAGAGTTTTTCAGGTGTCTGTGAGCAGGGAAGAGAGGAGTTTCCAAATACAGGACAGAGGCTTTATTCTGTTATTTCTTCAAGTATGAAATCTCAATCCTTTTGCAATGAACACAAAGCAAAACCTGTACTGAATTCAACAGTCAAAAGAATTCACATCCTGCTCAGCAGATGTTCCAAAAACAATAATTAAGGCTCCTGTGAAATAAATGAGCACTATCACATTTTACAGATTGGGAAACTAAGCCATAGAAAAGCTATAGGATTTGCTTAGTCTTGCATGCAAAGTTGAGCACAAACCAGGCACTTACCTCGTAATCTCTTTTATAGCTGGATCACACATTCTTCCTAAACAAAGTTAAATGAGAAATGCTGTTTGGACTCTTCACAAAGTCATATGAGCCGAGTAAGTCACTGGTGAAAATTTTTCTGTGGCATACATATCTTGAAACACTTTTGAAGTCATAGCAGAATTCATAATATAGATTTTTTTTTTTTTAGTTTTTTTTTTAGTTTTTAAGGAAAGAATTTTCTTTTTAATAACTAAAAGTCAAATGTGAACAGCAGAGGTGACTGGGAGAAAGGCGTGTGCCAGTGGGAGCTCAGAGAAAGTACATATAAATATGAGGAAAAATTCACCACCTTCCAGCGCCACACAAGAAAACCTCAAGTGTGACATTGCCATTTGTCAGATGTTGCTTCCCTGTTTGCTTTACACACCAAGATCACCATTCACAGCCCATGGCCAAAAATGACCACTCCAGGATGTAGCATCTATGAAGTTGGCTATGAACTGATTAGCTCAAATGCCTTATCCCATTCCATTTTCTTCCAGCAAATATTCATATTAGAGATTTGCTTTGAGCCATGCTGTAGTTTGGCTTGTGGAACACTGATCCCTTTGCTGACTCCAACCTCTTCAGCAATTTCCAGGCCTGTGATTTTCACTTTCCACTAATGGCTATTGGGGTGGGATCAACCCGGTCACACTGTCAGCTGGTAATGCCTGATGCTCCTGGCTTGAACGCAGACAGTTTTCTCCAAACTCATAACCAATAGAGGAAAGCAGGAATTTCTAGGTTGCAACTAATCTTATCCTGAAGACAATTAGAGACAGTTATGCCAAGTCAGCTAGAATAGGTCAAATGAATCACACAATAGGATGCTCCTGCTTCTCTCTGTTCACAATTCAGGAACCTGAGTGTGCATGGCTTGGTTTTGGAAGGTGAGAGGAACCCCAGCCTTGACAGCTTTGACAAATCCTGGCCATACTTCTTTACAGGAATTAGGTCTTCAACATGTTTTTGGGGTTGCTTTGGTTTGGTTTGGTTTGGTTTGATTTTGGGTTTTTTTGTTTGTTTGGGTTTTTTTGTTTTGTATTTTTTTTAATTCCTGACAAATATCATAAAGTCCTGACAAACAGCTGCTCCTTTCCCTCTCCCATGTGGAATGCTGCCAAACTAGCTCTTGGAAATCTGTAACTCCCTCCTGTACCCACCACTAATGCCAGTCACTAACCCAGTGACACGTTCCTGAATGAATATTCTTTTTATCTTCTCCCACCAGTACAATTCTTTGCACTTTCATTTGAAGAAATGACAGCTAAGGAGTGAGTCAGGAAGATGAGGACAAGGGCACATATTAAAAGGGAGTGATAGACAGATGAGAATCATCTTACAAGCACTGAACTTCAGCAAGGCTGGTCGAACTTCAGTGGGATGCATTCTGAGGAACTTACCAGCAGTCATGTCAGTGTGTACCTCACAACATCCAGGCAATGACAACCCCCAAGTCTGCCTTCCTCCTTTGTCATACTGCCAGGAGACCCATCTCTGCTGATGACCTGGCTAAAGAATTTGACAAATCTTTCATTTCCAAGACAGCGTAATTTCATTCATTCTGGTGTTTCTCATCAAAGGTGGCTTGTCAAAGTAAAACATCTCATTTTTCTAAGTTTTCTAAGTTTAGGACAAGTATTGTTTCACACTTGACCAATTTCAGACATCGTTCTGATTAGATCTGACAGGAAAACAAAGTTGCCAATCTGCAGGGAAAGCTGTTTAAAAAAAGAATATTAAGTCTTTTGAGCTCAATCAATCCAAAGTCCTTATCTTTTCGTACTGTTTCTTACAAAAACAACAATTCTGAGAAAGTGTGATTTAAGAATCACTGAGGATGTGATGTTACCTAAAAGAGAGATGCTCCCTGGACACTTACACTTTCTGACATTGGAGTCAACTTGGCAGCTCTGCCTGACAGCCTGCTCTGGTGGCAGTGACCTCAGGAGTCTGTTGCAGCAGCTCTGGGCTCTCTCTTTCTGCTCTGCAATGGCCCTGAGAGCTGGAATGTTCAGACTGCTCAGCAGAGACCAGAGAATGCTGCTGCTGAATGACCCTACGCTTACGTAACAGCTTAATAAGCTGCTTCTGGGGAAGTTGTTTTAATGATATATCTGCTTTGCCCACAGAAGTCCGCAGCACCTCTGATACATGGTGCAATACAGGGTAACCGAAGAAATCAGAAAGAAATAAAAGTGCTTTTTACTTCTGGTCCAGTTTCCCTCTCTGCAATCAGCAGGAGATTTGTCATGACTTCAAAGGGGGCAGAAACAGTCCCTCTGTTTGAAGTTTAGTTTGCAAGCTTCTGAAGCATGCTACAGTGGCTCAAATGCAGGATGAAAATTGAAGGGTTGAAACCTTTAATTAAAAAGAAAATCAACAACCAAAAAACCCCAACTTTGAAGCTGTAAAGAAAAGCTTCATTGCTAAAGAATAAGAACCTAAAACCCTTCAGGGATAAATTATTATAACTGTTAGCCTCATACCAATGAGCAGTCACTTCCACTGGAGAGAAAAATAGAAATCAAAAAAGGAAAGAATTTTCAGCTTCTGTTGATTCGTTATCATTTAACAATAAAAACAGAGAGGAAGGAAAGGGAAAAAAAAATCCTAGCTGCAGTAAGGCAGATCTACTGCTGACTTCATCTTCTTTAGATCAGCCCAAAGAAAGCAGAGATTTGTTTGAAGTGCCCTGGTGAGGGATCCTCTGAAATAAGCAAGTGTCCCTGCAGGGAAACAGAGAGAATTTCTTGGTTTTTATTATCACAATTCCCTCAAAGAGGAAGAGAGGAAGGGAGCCAGTGCTCTGGCACACTGTCATGTGCTCCTCTAGCCCCCAGCAGCAGTTTCACCTGGGACTGCCCTGCTGGTATGGGCTCTCCTGCTCTCCTGTGTTGGGCTTATGGCTAAGTGAGCACTGACCAGCTCCTTTTCAATTTTCCTTCTCACTTGTACCCAGCAGGAAAAGGATTCAGCAGAAAAATGTGGCCTGAGCAAGGGACCTGACCACTGACAAGTGTTTGAAAAAAATTAATACATTTACACTGTTTTTGTCTTCCTAGAGGTTACTGTATGGATTTTACATAGGTAAAGACAGAAAAATTTGACTGGCATAAGTGGCTGATTTCACTGAGGTACTTGCAAGCATTGGCTTTGACAGATGTCATAGAAGGTGTCTTGTCTGAAAGATAAATAATAACTATGACAGCTGATAAATAGCAACCAAGGTGATAAAATAATTATAGTAAAAATTTCTATATCTTTTGTGTTTATTTAAATGCACATTTAATAATTTTGTAAACTATTGGTGTGTGTGAGATAATACGTACTATATGGAGACAGATAAAGCAACAGCAGTGATACATATGTCAGCCTACAAAATACATAGCGGTCAGCGTATATGTTAATCAAGGAAACATTGCTATGAAGAATACGAAAATATGCTTTTACAAATCATTTTTCACTATCCTTGGAAATGTATCACAGCTTTCAACATTACAGCTTCTTAAGACATGACAGATTAAGTGTTACTGTATGATTAGTAATAGGGGAGGGCGATGGTTAAATTAAACAAAGACGGAACCACCATCCATGCCTCAAACCCAATTACTAAGCGAGAAAGACTGAGGACATATAAGACACCCATTTCCTATCATCCTTTGTCTTGTCATCCTTCAGTGAACCAATCTCCACTGACTCTCCACACTTTCATCATGTGTGTTTAGACCTGATTCTTCTGCAGTTACCTTTCCTTTTGGTAGGGGCCGTGATGACCCTCAAGAGAAACCTCTGCTTCATCCTGACCCTCATCAGTTTGGAGCAGGTGTCCTGTGGGAGGCTGAAATTATCCTAAAACTGCAAGACTCGGCTGCATTGGGAATATACTTTTGCTGGCAGAAGAAGAGAGAGAGTGGCTGTGCCTGCATGCCCTGGAGTGCACGCACTGTCTGTACAGCTTTCCAAGCCTGTACATCTATGTTTGCCCCCAAGATGTACTAACCAACAGCCCCATATGGAGGTTTGCAGAGATATTTGCTGAGAAGCTGTGGAGAAGCAAAAGGGACACACATAATTAATTTGATGTAGAAGATCAACAGGCATACCTGCTGAATTACTAGCTTACTGGCAAACAGATACACTAAGCAAATGCAAGACAAGGGAAGACCTGCGCTTAACCTCTAACAACAAAAGTAAGGGTAGGGTCATATCTGCTTGCATTTATTTTTCAGAGACACAGTATATAGCATGACCGAGAAAACAGTTCAACCAGTGCTTTCATCCTTAATAATATTAAGTTAATAAAAAAATTGAAATCTATGTTCTTTTTGCTACCTTTTGTCTGAAAAGAACTTTCTCTTCCTTTTACATCATTAAAAAAAAAATCCAGCTCTCAAAGAAAAGCTGGTGAGGGGTCTGGAGCACAAGTCTGATGAGGAGCGGCTGAGGGAACTGGGGCTGTTCAGCCTGGAGAAAAGGAGGCTGAGGGGAAACCTTATCACTCTCTGCAGCCACCTGAAAGGAGGTTGTAGCATGGAGGGGGTTGGTCTCTTCCCCCAAGTAGCAAGTGACAGGATGAGAGGAAATGGCCTCAGGTTGCACCAGGGAAGGTTTAGGTTGAATATTAGGAAAAGTTTCTTCAACAGAAAGGGCTGTCAGGCACTGGAACAAGCTGCCCAGGGAAGTGGTGGAGTCACCTTCCCTGGAGGTGTTTAAAAGACATGTGGTTTAGTGCTTGGGTTGGCAGTGCTAAGTTAATGGCTGGAGATGATGATCTTAAAGGTCTTTTCCAACCCAAAATGATTCTATGACTATCAGACTCATTTTTAATTAGTTATGTCCATTTCTTATTCACTACCATTTTGTGGATTATGCCTGAGATTTTACCAGCTTCCTTTTGGAAATTAGTTCAGCTCCCTTTAGGCACCTTTGTGAATTTCAGAGCGAAGTGTAAGGTAAGGTTAGTTTAGAAAATTTTTTGTTTATAAAGTGGAGAGAGTTAGAGAAGAGAGTGTTTTAACAGGCAATAGAAGCATTATGCTATGAAGAAAAGAGAAATATGATTGGTTTCCTGGAGGGAGGGGGAAGAAATATGGAAAAATTTGTAAAATTACACAAGTCTCATGCTTCCCTCCAAATTTGATGGACATTTTCAAATGCTGTAGAGGTACACCCAGCACACAAACACATAATTGAGGAAGAGTGATCATAGCCTATATAATTAAGGGCACCTGCATCAGGTCCTAAGGATTTCTACTAAGGAGAGTGGGATTCAAGTGGTGTCTTGTCTCATCAATGCTAGTGTTTGGAGGTACGTAAATAAGCAGACCTCAGTGCTTTAGGTGCAGGACAGTGCATTTGAAGGGCTGACAGAACATTGTGTTTACTTAACTTGTTTTTTTCAAACATACTTTTTAATATTTTTGATCAGTAAATGTAATCCCCTCTCTTTCTAGAGCACTCTAACTCTCTCTGGGTTAGATTAATAAATTTATAATTTCTACCCTCTAGTCAGACTGGTAAATTTCTAATTGCTTTTATAATGCTCCATTACAGCCATATCCTGAGAGCATCCTGGGTTCTGTTGTTTTCATGAGCTTCTTTGGCATAGTAACAGACAATATAAGGCTTCTCTGGCAATCAATACATAGGTTTCTCTTTTCAGAATAATGTAGCCACAGAATTAAAGTTATTGTCACAGTATAATTACTAGTATATATATATATATATATATATTTTTTTTTTTCATCTGTGAAAAAGACAAATAGTTCTTGACTGTCACAAATCATGACCTGAGTAGGGCAATGTCTGGAAATAATAATTTCTCACAAATTAAAAGCCTTCTTTGTTTATTGTTGGCATTAGAGTGGTCTTTTATGTAGCTGAATTCTTATTCCAATAGGATCACCACAAATAACACTTTCCTCTATATTTTGTCTGCCAAGGCTGAAGCTTTTCTACACATAAACCTCACCTCCTCTAATCTGAGAACTTTTCTTCTGTGAGAGAATGGTAATGTCTGGTTTTAATGTCAACCTTTTATCTGTTTCCACAAGTACTCAAGTTACTGTCTCCAAACACTTCCATCCTCCACTTGAGCTTGCAAAAGGCAATAGAACCTGACAGGTCTAGTCAGATATAGCTCATATGAAGGGATCATGCCTTCATTCCCTACACAGTAACACAAAAGTCAGAGTGTCTGTTTTTTATCCATTGAGTTTATTATCATTCATCCCTTTCAGACTTTTGTTTCTTGAGTGCTTCTTCCATTTCTGCACAGTCTTACAAAACACTCTTTACTCTCTCCATCATGCACAGGTCATCATCAAATTTTGTCTTTCCTAGATTTAGGATAACTTCTAGAAAATATTACATCTTTCTTCATTTATTATAACAAAAGAGTTATATACAACGTCATGTCAAATAATCCTTTTACTGTTTCAGAGTTGTAGGCAGTTCAGTCCTACTCAACTTTAATTTGCTTTACATTTTTCATCACTTAAAAGTAATGAATACATACCTATTTTTGTCTCCCCATTAAAGCATTTTATTTTATTTATTTTCTCTGTGTTTTAACATAATGAGCTTCATGCCTTGCCCTTCAAGCCAATAGATCTCATAATATCTCAGGTCTCAATTGAAAACAACATGGCATTCACCATCTTCTCTAGCACAACAGTTTGACAGGAACAGAGATATTCAGCCTTTGTTTCTAATAACCTGTTCAAACAAGTAATTTCACACAATGGCATGCAGCCCAACTGCAAAGAAAAGTCAGGACAGAACCTTTTTTTTTTTTTTTAAATGTCACATTTTTCCAAGAAAAGGAAAACATGAAAATTGAATTTGTCCTCTCACTCTCTTGCATCATATCTTTTAAGGAAAGTACTAGAGAAACAAGCAAACAAGGTGGAGGGCAAAAATGATTGCAGAAAACAAAACAGCTCCTGTAAAATCACAACTGAAAACTTTTGGCTGTATAAGCAGCTATTTTCCAGACCCGTGGAATAAAGAGCTGAATTCTCACAACAATTTCCCTCTGTTTTTTTCACTAGATCTAAGAGTTTTCTCTGGACTTTAGGCAATAAAGAGACATGCTTTGTAATCCACTATGTTAGTTAATCCTCATTTGCGTACAAAAAGTTTCATTTATAATAAGGTGTATCCCTCACCCTTTCTAAATGCAAATCGTATTTGTTATATAAGAAAAATTCATGCTGCAGTCAAAATGGCCTGAAAGAGGGGCCAAATATTATTATAAAGTTGCTCCATTTTTACTGGATATGGTTATGCCTGGACAGTCAAGAGTAGATTTTTTCAAGAAAATTAGCCTAGGTGTCTGACAAAGATACGTATTTCCCTTTTTAAAAAATGTTTTTGACTAAATGACATGTGATATTGGTAAGAGATTTAGAAGAAAAACATGGTAAAGTCAGACCAAACTGGCATTTACAGAGCACTGATGTTCCCTGAAAACTGGAAATGCGTGCTGAGTTACACAAGTCAGCTCCTGGCCTGGAAGGAGGATAATGCTGTCAGTCGCATTTGCTGCCTAAACCGATAAGCTGTCCTGAGACGAAGGGTAAATTAGCCCATGGTCAGCACTGTGCAAACCCCTCTGCCCTTGGGACTGGTGCTGGCACCTGCAGACCATTGTCCTGAGGAGTGCAGATGCACTAATCTGCTTGCAGCTAGCTTGGAAATGTTAACACAATGTTTTCCTCATCTGAACAGGTATGTGTTACCTACCTCTAGATCTGTCCACCTTTTGAAATGCATAAATTCAGCCATCTCACTTAAATCTCTGAACCTTGATGTGATACCACAACTCCAGTAAGTCCTAGTTCACTTGAAATCATATGTTGGTTCCTGATTCTTAAAATACCCTTCAAAAAATGTATCATCACTTGAAAAAGGGGTGTTACACCAGAAAGACATAGACAAAAAAGTAGAGATTTTATAGCTCAGTGGAAAGATTTCAACCAGCTCTGTGTTCCTCCTGACAAATACACACATCTCAGTAATATTCATACCTTTTTCTTAAATTTTTTGTTTGGGCTAAGAAAGAGAATGTTACAGCATTTGCATTTGGAAATCAGAGAATATATTTGACACAAGGAGCAGCAGCTCCAGCCCAGCCAAGTGCTCCTTATTCTTCTTAAGGATCCAGTCCCCCTTGCTTACCACAACCATGACAGGACCAAACATGCAAAATAAATTTGTATAAATATATATTAACAGTACTGTCTACCAACTACTGCATCTGCAGCTTCTAGAAACAACTCAGTCTTGATAAGCAATGCGAAATGCTGCAACTACAGAGATGTGACAGCAGTTGCAATACATGGAAATGGAAGCACTCTGACAGGTTCCTTGCAAGGTTTCACATTGGCCAGGCTGCTCTGTAAGTGTCCTTAGCCAGGAGGACACTGTCCACTGTGGCACACAGGTTGTCAATAGCTGTCAAGTTTGTGATCTCCCCCTTGGCTCATTTACAGACTGTTGCAGTAAGGGACTGAGGATGTATAGACAGATTTCTCTTCTGCAGCCATTCTCCTTTACAAGCCAGAAGGACTGTAAGGAGTTTCTGGGGTAACTGTTGAGTGACCCTGTAGTTACCTTTTGCATTTCTTTCAGTGAATCCGTATACCCACCCTTACACATCAATTCAGTATTCCGGCTCTGTGTAGTCTCTACACAGAGGAATGGGTCTAAGGTGTTTTTTCCATCTACTTTTTCTACTTGTTAAGTTGATGCAACTCCTTATCCTGCAGGCTGACATAATTGTGTGTGATCCTGGTCTCATCCCTTGATGCTTAAAATCCAGCGTTAGCTTTTGTCATGCTGTTTTCCTCAAGGCACCAGCACTCATTTATTGACCTTATTCAGGTGTCTGGATTGGTTCTACCTTCAAAAGCAAAACAAAAGTCTGTAAATCGAAACAGTGTTTCTTAGGAGGAAGAGGAGTGACAGCTGTCTAGGACAATACATGCAAAAAGGTCTGATTGATGTTACGAAGAGAAAACACGGTGTTTTTTCTTTTCTTTGTAATCAACCACACGTTTTCCATAAAACAAAAGAACTTTGTGCCCTTTTCCACTAGCATGGCATAAAATAATGCACAGGTCTGAGAGATGGAGTTATTTAGAACCTTTGGGCCTGAAAGTCCAGTTTACTCCTGTCTGTTTTGAAAACCGTATTTTTCAGGAAAGACAGAGAATATTCTGTTCTTATGATCCAAAGACAGGATCCAAGAGGGATATCTGCTTCCATCCTCTTAGCTTTCCTTGTTTAATGAAGAAGCACGAGACGCAGAGAGTATGAACAAGTTCAGAAGGATAGACTATTCTGCACTCTTTTGTAATAGACTATCCTCTGGCTTTAGCATATGGCCAGGATATCACACAGAACAACAGTTTCTTATTATAGATTAGGAACAGCACTGAGCCAACTGCAGTTTCAAATCCATCTGCCCATACAGAAATAGTTTCTCACTGGGATCTTCCTTCTAATGCTGAATTATTTCTGCCCACAAATGTCTTCTTCTCAAATGACTTAGGAAACAGTGCACTTTTCTAAAAAACATGATTAAAAGGAATAGAGAGCTCCCCCTACCCAGTGTCCCTACAGTGTCCTGACACTAAGCATGAGGCCCATAGTCCTCACAAATCCTATTGGGATAACATTACAATGCATATTGCCATTGTGTTGATTCAGTATTCTCTGAATATCCATATGCAGTCTTTCTCCTGCAATCAGATTTGTCAGAGCAGACTATAGTATCTATGCCGTGGCCCTCTGTAGTCTATGCATTCAGGATCATTTGAAGGATCTGTGGCCTTCCTTGGGTATGCATCCACTGCATCATTTTCTAGTTTTCCTGTGTTCCCTAACAAAGATTTCTGGTTTTAGTGAAAAAAAAATAAAAAAAATAAAAATAAAAAAAAACAATGATGGGGTTTTTTTGGTGGTTTGGTTTTGTTTTGTTTTTCCCCAATCTGAATGCTTTTTTCTCCTGTGTATTTTGCTGCCTATTATTTTTCCCAGCTTCCCTGTTTTTCTTCCCACCCAGCTGATTTCCCTACTCAAAAGTCTTTTCTGCATAATAAAAAAATCCACTATCTTTTCAATCTCATTTAATCCTTACCTGCTCAAAACTAACTAAATTTTCTTCCAACAGAAACAGGAATTCTTCTGCAGTTTGTCCTCAGTTTAAATGTTCCTTCCCCAAATTGCCTCACGAAAATATCACCCTTAGTTGAAAAAGGGGAGGAGGATGTGGGATTAGGCAGCTTAACGTGAATGCTTTCTCTGTTGCATTTTGAATTCAGCACTGCAGATCAGACATTGTGCTGCAGCATGCTTCCCAAAACTCACAGGAGCCCAGCTCTCATCTCCTGTCTTAGCTGTGTATTGGTTTAACTCCATGCAAGTCCATGAGGTTATACAGCAATAAAAAATTGGGATGACAGATTGGACAAACAGGTCTATATTGGTAATATTTTTTCAAAACCAAATCTTTTTCTAACTCAGTTCAAAGCATTCTGAATTGTTTCTAGCCATTCTCCTGAACGATTGTCTTCAATTTAGAGCCTGCTGCTGAAGTACCAGAAACAGGATTCCTGTATACAGCTCAGCCAATTTTGTGCTCCTGCAGCATTTTAGTGAAATTTGCCAATGGTACATCACTCCCAGAATGAAGAAAAGCCTTTTGGACAGGTAGAAGTGGAACCTTATAAGCTGAAATGGATGTATTAAGTTTCTTATTCATAGTTAAGGAACCAGTGTGAAATTGAGATGGTAATCAAATCCCACATTAACAGGTTAACTGCCTATGTAAATCATTGCTGATAATCATGCATTTACTCAAGAGGATCTCTAAAAAAATACTTGGACTTTCAAAAAAAGTTAGAGATCAATCAGAGGCTCAGAGTGCTTTTCAGCAATTAAATCATTGTCTAAACACATTACAGATACATCAAAGAAGAATGTGATTTATGGGAGTGACAAGAAAACCTGTGAGTAAATAAACATGAATTGCTGCAGACTATCTTGCTGTAATGCATATTTCTTTAAGGTTCAATTCTGCTGTTGTGCCAGGAGTCATAAGAAAGCCTCAAAGCCAGTTACGCTGACATTCCTTCAGGTAGAAGGCAGCTTCTGGACACCATAGTGGTAGTGCATGTGCCCTTTGCTGTTCCTCTCAAGAAAGATGAAAGCAGTACAAGGCTTCAGGCAGAAACCGGGAGGATGGAGAATTTGGTTTATGTGCTTCCCTACTGAATGCACTCAGGCCTTTCTAACTGCAACCACATTTAGCAGGGCTGGAGTCTTTTCCAGCCGTGGATATTTTCATTATCCCAAAGACAGTCAGTTTCAGTATAACCAATATAAGTCCTCTAGAATCTTCTGGTTCTTCTTTTTTCTTTTTCTTTTTTTCTTTTTCTTTTTCTTTTTCTTTTTCTTTTTCTTTTTCTTTTTCTTTTTCTTTTTCTTTTTCTTTTTCTTTTTCTTTTTCTTTTTCTTTTTCTTTTTCTTTTTCTTTTTCTTTTTCTTTTTCTTTTTCTTTTTTCTCTTTCTTTTATTTTTCTTTTTTCTCTTTTCTTTTTCTCTCTTTCTTTTCTTTTCTTTTCTTTTCTTTTCTTTTCTTTTCTTTTCTTTTCTTTTCTTTTCTTTTCTTTTCTTTTCTTTTCTTTTCTTTTCTTTTCTTTTCTTTTCTTTTCTTTTCTTTTCTTTTCTTTTCTTTTCTTTTTTCTCTTCTCTTTTCTTTTTTCTTTTCTTTCCTTTCCTTTTCCTTTTCCTTTTCTTTGAAAAATTTTAATTATGAGAATGATTTAATTTTCTCCACATTGGGTGACACATCCTGAGACATTTGACAAGGAATTGTGCAAAGTGAAAAACAATGAATGCTCTACAGGAGTTTCCATCTTCTATGGGATGGTTCTTCTGCATTCAGATTTACTGTGTTGGTCTCAGTCTTTGTTGCACTGGTCTAAGTAATTAGGAGACATTTCACAAAAGAGATGGCCCCTTTGAGATTGGAAGACATTTTCTCTGGCTGCTACCCCTCTTTGTAAGGACCCATCTGGCTCCTACCCCTCTCTCTTTTCATGGTGATTACCCAGATCTAAACTACATTTCCATGTTTCCAGAAAAAAAAAAAAAAAAAAAAGTAACAAACAAAAATCTCCAGACTTCACCCTTTCCCACCAAAAATGCTGGAAACATCATAATTTTACCCTCACCTCTCAAAGAAACGAGAATAAGATAAGCAATCATATGGCCTGTGTGCTGCATGTCAGACCATCCTTTCCCCTAGTAACTCCTGACTGCAGTCACCTATATTAAAGAAAACTGAAGTATGGGGAAAGGTCACAGAGATATTTTATTCCTCCAAATGTGAGAAAATAAGCAGTCTTTACATTGGTGTGGGTGTTGTTCGGTGCGTCACTATTGAGACATACATAACTTTATTTACTGTGAGGATTTATATAACATGAAGAAAGGATTGGAGAAATTTGCCATTAAGAAACTTCCACAGTAAAAGCAGTTGAAAATGTATTTAGATGCATGGCAAACACTAGGTTTAACTCAAGAACAAAGGTAGTTTCTGAGTTTGATGAACACAGCAAGGAAGAGATCTGGATCTCCAGCATGCTGTATTGTCACTGGGTTCAGCTAGGAGCAGTTTTCAGGATGTGTCAGTCCTATGACTTCTGAGTCACTGTGGTCTCCTGAAGTGCACTTACTGAGTCTTAAAAGAGAGGTCAGGGGAGCCATATACTTAGAAAAAACAGGGTAAAACAGAGATTAAAAAGGTAAATGTTCTCACCTTAAAACTTGTTGATACAGACTCTCTTATGTTTCACAGAATCACAGAACAGATGACGTATGAGAGACCTTTGGAAGTCTTCCAGTCCAATCCTCCTTCTCAAGCAGGGCCATCTACACCAGGCTACCCAGGACCACGTCCAGGCAAGGTTTGAATACCTGCAAAGATGGAGACTCCACAAGCTTTTTGGGCAACCTCTTCACATGTGTGAACTAGAGGAATTAATTCTTACATTATATGTGTATTTTGAAAAGCATATCCTTGCTTTTTCAGTTTGAGGTTTGTTTATCTATAATTCAGAGTATACGGAATCATATTTTAAAAACCCAGTTTACCCTGGCTGGCAACAGTCTACCCTGGTGAAACCTCACCTGGAGTTCTGCATCCAGCTCTAGGGTCCTCAGTACAGGAAAGACATGGATCTGTTGGAGAGGGTCCAGAAGAGCAACACAAAAATGATCAGGGGGATGGAACATGTCTCCTATGAGGACAACCTGAGAGTGTTGGGGTTGTTCAGCCTGGAGAAGAGAAGGCTCCAGGGACACCTTATTGCAGCCTTTCTATACTTAAAAGGGGCCTATAAGAAGGATGGGGACAGACTTTTTAGCAGAGTCTATTGTGATAGGACAAGGGGTAACGGTTTTAAATTAAAGAGAGGAGATTCAGACTAGACATGAGGAACAAATTTTTACAGTGAGGGTGTTGAAACACTGGCAGAGGTTTCCCAGAGAGCTGGCAGATACCCCATCCCTGGAGACATTCCAGGCCAGGCTGGAAGGGGCTCTGAGCAACCTGATCCAGTTGAAGATGTTCCTGCTCATTGCAGGGGGTTGGACTAGATGACCTTTGAAAATTCCTTCCGTCCCCAAATATTCTATGACTACAAACATTTTGACCGGCTTTTCAGTATTCTCTATAAAATTCACTCAATTGTACACCTTTTTACCACATATCTAGCCAAATATCAATTTTTAGACACTCAACTTTGTGATTAAGATCAGTCATTAATGAAAGATTTGCCAGAATAAGAAGTGGACAATTACTGATCTGGACAAAAGCTACCAAGAACATTTCTTAAAAAAGATAAAATAAGGACAAAGGAAATATAAATGTCAGTTTTCTGTAAAATTATTATTAGCTGCAAGATTAGTACTCTTGCCCATTTGTTTTAACAAGAGGTCTGAAATAACAGTGCAAAGGAGACATTTCATCCAGCTTACTACATTCTCTCTATGCTTTCTTTCCTTCATTTTCCCTCTTTTGGTGGACCCTCTCAGCATGAGGAAGCTCACCCTTTGTGACACCAGCTGCAGTGCTGGGGCTGCGTGAGGGTGTTCCTCCACCACAGTATCGTCCCAGCCTGACTTCAGCCCTATTTCATCTTTTTCTTCCTCTTTGTGTCTCCAGGCATCCATAATATCTCTTACTCCTGGAGCTATGTACATGTTCTGGTTGCTTGGAAACCACTTCTGAATAGCTACACAGGATTTAGGAAAACTTGTCTTTGATAATTCTCCCACCTCCTTTCTTATAGTGGAGTACTGTTTTAAGTACTGCAAGTAATTCTTTTAAACTTTCATTCTCATTATTTTTAATGTAGTTCTTAGGTTCTTCTCTGTTCTTACAAGCATCACACTTTTTTGCTTTCCTTTTCTTTCATCTTTATCTTCCAATGTAACTTTTAGTGTCATAATTCTGTAATGTCCTTTTAATGCAATGCAGCCAAAAAAAAGTCATCACAGCCAGAGCCCTGAAAGCAGGGTTTGTCTGGAGGTACAATGAAAAATGACAAAGAGACAGTACTTGTGAAAATGTCACAAGAGTGTAAATAAAACCTGCTCCATTCATCTATGCTAATCATTGCTGCTGTTGAATAAGGAGGAACTGCAGTGCTCTCCTGCTGCTGGGAAACAATAAGCATTATGACACCTCACTTGATTAACACCTGGCTGTAGAAAAATCAAGGGCTAAAATAGATAGTAAACCCACTGTGAGAGCCAAAATGGGGGCAGAAAAAAAGGTTCTTTGTCCCCTCAATGAGTTAACTGGCTGAAGTATAATTCACCAATAACTTCCTATTACAGCTACACTTTGCTTTTTATGAACACCATATGTTTTCTGTGTATTGATTATCAATACTCTGATCTGGAATAACCATATGTCAAATGTAGGATCTTGTAACATACCTTATTATATCCATGAGCAGAGATAATATTTTCAAAAGAACAACATGCTTATGTCACTCTTTTGGTCTCTTTGGGACTTAAATCTGTACCCACATTACCTATAATTACATATAAAATTCTTAATACCCTTTTATTCTACTGGTATGTTTTTGAGTCTTAAGGATATTCTAGCTGATTGTCAAAAAAAATATTTTGAAAGAGAAACAAATAATTCACTGCAGATGTTTGGTCATTTCCATTGAACTAATGTGTCTTAGGTACCTTGGATCACAAATAAATTGATTGATAGCTGAGCAGATAACTTCCTATTTTAAATGGCTGCGGAAGTGTTTCTGGTTAAGACAAAGCTTAATGACTGTCAATGACTCTGTTGAATGAGCCCTATATTCATGTGTCCTATATGCTCCTTCATTATCATCTCAGCCTGGACTCTGACCTTTCCCTGGATCCTGGCACAGATCGTTCCCTGACACACTCCAGTTACAACTGCTGAGGAGTCTGCAGACAACAGACCTGTGTGAAGGTGCATGAAAACAGCTGGTTGTACTATGTGTATGTAAGTCAGTGTTAGAACTCTCTTTAGTGAACACCGAATTAAGGAAATCAGTTAATAATTTTTCTTACAGGTATTTTATACAACTCCAGAAACAAAACTGCATGGCCAGCTGAAGCTTCAAGATGCACAGAAGTGAGCTTTAGATCACTTAAATTTAGTTTGAAAAAATAAAGCTGTTTGTTATTGCTAAAACCAGAACTGTGTTTGAAGCTGCTCAGTATAACTTCAGAGACCATACCCCTGCCTGAATGCAGTTATGGCTTCAAGTGAAGACACAGTACAACAAGCAGTCACAAAGGGTCTCCCTGGCATCACTTACGCCACCACGTTCTTGCATTCTGTTTCTATAACCCACAAGAAAATCTGAGAGGATACGTCTTTTCTGTCATTTCCCTGAGGAGTTGCATACATCTTGCACTGCAGAGGAAGTGCAGGGAACAGACCAGCCCTTGGTACAGGAGGAATGTCCTTCCCCCAGCCATCTGAACATTTCACAGAATCACAGAATGCTAGGGATTGGAAGGGACCTCGAAAGATCATCTAGTCCAATCCCCCTGCCGGAGCAGGAACACTTAGATGAGGCTACACAGGAAGGTGTCGAGGCAGGTTTTGAATGTCTCCAGAGTAGGAAGCTCCACAATGCCACCTGGGCAGCCTGTTCCAGTTTTCTGTCACCCTTACTGAGAAGAAGTTTCTTCTCAAATTTAAGTGGAACCTCTTGCATTCCAGTTTGAAACCATTACCCCTTGTCCTATCACTGGTTGTTACCGAGAAGAGCCTGGCTCCACCCTTGTGACACTCACCCTTTATATATCTGTAAACATTAATGAGGTCACCCCTCAGTCTCCTCCAAGCTAGAGAGAACCAGCTCCCTCGGACTTTCCTTATAAGGGAGATCCTCCACTCCTTAATCATCTTTGTTGCCCTGTGCTGGACTCTCTCCAGCAGTTCCCTGTCCTTCTGGAACTGAGGGGCCCAGAACTGGACACAATTTACATCTCAGAAGCTCTGAACAGTGCTTGTTTCTACCACTCTTCAAGCGATGTTATTGTTGCATCATACCCCTGTCTTGAAAGTGATGGTTTTTAGCATTAGATATGTAATACAGCCAAATTTTGCTAAGCAGCATAAATTCAACCTTTTGAATTTGAATCTCTTAGGCACCAGCCTAAGAGTCATGAGTTCTTCAGTAGATCTGAGAAGATTCAATGGTCACTATGTTATTTTGACCTTGTCTTGTGATCCTCTTAATTCTCTTACTTTTTCCACTAACATTTTAAAACGCAGCTGAATACTTATATCTCATTGTCCCATATGCTTGGGAAGGGGGGGAAGGGAGGGAGAATCATTTATTTAGCTGCCTTTATTCCCATGAGAACGACTAATCACGTGGGAGTAGAACAACAAGTTCTGCTAGGCACACAGAATCTGCTTATGAGACATCTCTGCATACTCTCGAGGTTTCATTAGCTTTAAGTGGATTTTTTCCACTCCTCCAGATCATTGTTATTGCAAAACCAAATTTATTCAAACTAGGGAAAGATACATCTCCTCAAGTATGCCAACTTCAAGCTCAAGCACACAATGTACTGTATGTATTTTTTTTTAACCAGTTCAATGAATATAATGTGCATCAGTTATAAGATCAGGTTTATGGTAAAGTCTTTCTTTCCACACTGTAAGGAATGCTAATAATTAGTATGATTTCTGTTATCCTTCTAAGATACTGCCGAACCTGAAATTATTATGGAGAAATAATTTTTCTACAGTGGCTGTCTTGCAACAATAACCAGTTCTGTGTTTGTTATATGATTATCCAGGGAGAGAGTAACACAATAGCTACACCCAATGGCAACTTCATTAACTGCTATTTTTCTAAAGAAAACTGTTAGGATTTTCTTACCAGGGATGTAACAATCACAGTCAAACACAAATACATAGGCCAATTTTAACAGTTCCTTTTTCATGAAGATAAATCCATTTTTAAATGGTTTCACATCGAATGATCTTTCACCTTCATAGTTAATTTTTTTCCTTGCAATTTATTCTGTAATGAACAGCAGTGTTTTTCTTTTGACTGGTTTATAATCTTCTCCAAGTAGTGCATTTGGACTAGCATAAAGTATTAAGTCACATATTATTCTCCTCACTGTCTTCTTAGGTTTGATATTTCTAATTAACCGTGGCAATAGAAGGAGCTTTGAGATTATGAACAACAGGAGGTGCCCCCATGTTACATTCAGGGTTTGCACAGAAAACTGAAAGTGATGCTCTAGTATGGATAAGTGTGACCTCCAGTTCTGTAGAATGTCCTGTTAGCCTCTAAGGATATAGATGCCAATAAACAAAAAAATAAGGGGGGAGGTTATTTTTTAAACAGTGTTTGGCTTCCAAATTTTAGTAGAACAGGAATTTTACTCATTGAGGAGTTAGAAAAATTTTATGGAAGTTTAAAACTTCCATTTTACCTTAAGGGGAATAAAAAAACATCTTATATTGTTGTTCCGTGGTTACAGGATTATACCTTGAATAGAAGTACATTTGGGAGCTTTGCTACCAATTTAATCAGGCTAAGAAAAAATAAATAAAAGGAAGAAAAAGAAAATGTCATTCTGAATTTTTAAAGTCTACAGTGCATAGGAAATAATTTTGACATCACAAGTTGAATGTCAAAGCAAACTGAGAAATAGGAAGAAATAAAGCAATAGACTTGCAAACAATGCTTCTGGTGAAAAGTTGAGGTCTGTGTTCAATGGCTTTTTTTGTTTAATGTTTGCGCTGTGGCAAAATCTCAATTTTCAGTTAAGTTTCATTAGGGGAAGTTCCTATAGAACGTAACAAAAGAAGGGTAAAAAACTACAGTTTTTCTTTTCTTTGTCATACCAGAACTTGGATCTTTGTAGTGTATAAATGCATTTTCCAGTCACATTCCACTGGTGTAAAGGAAAAGAAGTTCATGAGCTGCAGCATGCTTTCAGAGCTACAATGGGCCATGAACCTCAACTGCTTCCAGTCACCTGCTGCCCTGAGATGCTTTTAATACATGCCTGACATGCTTTTAATACATTCACCAAAAAAAACCCATGATGTTCCTTCTAAACAAATAAGAAGAGCTGATCCTCCTATGTAGGAGCAAAGACTCCAAGGTTTTAAAAAAATACAAAACCAGACAAGGTGTAAGAAGATCTTTGGTATGGGGTCATTAATGAGAGAGAAGAACTCTGACCATAAGAACTATCTACATCCCTTGGAGTAAACTTCCATTCCCAGCACAAGGTCCAAATTTGGGTACGGCCTTTACCGTATAGCCATTAGTCAAAACCCACAAATCTCTGTCCTACCACTTTTCAACATTAGCCCCTCCTACAAATTTCCAACATTAGCAGGAGGGGAAAAAACCTACAAAATCCAATTTGCTTCTCCCATTGCACTGCTCTAGAAAAACCCAGTTGGATGCCAAGGTAAACCAAAATGACACGGAAGAAATGAGCACAAGTCATCACCAAATACACCAACATGTTTTGTCAGCTTCACCTGGATAGGCTTAGGGGGACAGCAAAGCCTCTGCTAAAATCATGTGTGTTTTTTCCTCTGAGTGCCTAGCCATCATCAACACCTATGGAAATGGGACACCCTCACTGACACAAGGCATTCATTCAAGTCTGTCTTTCAGACCAGCTTTCCACACTCAGCCCACTACTTTTGTTAAAAGGTTGGCACTGCTCTTCCATGTCACAGCTGGAAGATCAACACAGCTGAAAATTCACCAGCTAGAAAACTGAACTCCAAAGTTAATTTCTTATTAGCAAAAATGCTTTTAGTGAGAACCTTTTAGATTGTATCATCCAACCATGTGTAGGAGCCTCCCATATCACATTTCTTAATCAAAGTTCTGCTAAAACTAGTTATGCTTAAAGGATGGTTAAAGGTTGCTGGGAAGATGCCAGCATATCTGTTGCTGGAATGTATGCATTAAATACCCAATGACAGGCAAAAATGCAGCTGAAAGGCCCCAAATATTACAAGTCTTCACCAGAAATCCCTGTAGGAGCATGGAAGCCATTAAGTAAACAGGTTTTTAATTTGCCTGCATACAGTAAAACATTTGTTACACAGAAAGATCCTTGCAAAGGCAGGGTCTCCTTGATCTGCCAACGGCCTCAACAAGAACCTTGCCAAGGGTGACTGGTCCTCACATAGTAATGTCCTCATAAGCAAAAGAAGCAACTTAGTTCTGCTGAGCATGTGCGTGTTCTTCATGTGGGGAACAGGTCTTCTTCGCAGTGTTTGTCATTTATAAAGAAAATTGGGAAGAAGCTTGATGAGACTGATGATGACTCTGTGTCTTTGTCTTAAATTCAGAGCCATCAGGGATTACCCTGACCTGGCAAGTACCACCTGACTCCAGGCTCTTTCAGACCCTCAATACTGGAACTCATGGGGTAAGAAAAAAAAATAAAATAAGGGGAAAAAAAAGCAGCATCTTTTTGAAGGGGTGGTGGCAAATCTTTCGTTTTAACTCTTTCACCCACACTAATAAATTATGTTCCCAATACCTAAACAGCAAATTAAATTCGACATCCAAAATAAAATAAAAGACTTTGAGTTCACTTTGTAAAGGTTTTCCAGCAAAGACACAGTAGTGCTGGGTCCCTGTCATTGGTCTTTTACTACTGTAATGAGGTAACTCACAGAAGTACTGCCTTTAGGGAATTACGTGTGACACTCCAAAACATTCAATTCTTGCACTTACTGAAGACAAGGGTGGAATTACCACTGACTCTGAGACAGGAATGCTCTGACTCATCAAGCTTAAATATCAGTCTATATATGTAGCTGTAGCATATTGACTGCAACTAGCTCACTAGGTGAGCAAAGCAGCATCAGGAGCAAATGGCAATCCATGGGCATGCCCTGGTTTTAGCTCTTTTTCTGCCTCTACTTCCTTGCCCACTTCCAGGTTCATACTAGAAATCAAAGGCATCTTGTTTCTTTTATTTTTGTTTGTTTGTTTTTTGCAAAGCTGCCTATTTACAGTGTAAAGGTGTTCAGGGCTTAGACTGTGCTCTTTTCATTGACACCTGCCAAACATATTTGAGGAGTTACTGCTGCAATACTGAGCCAAGCCATTGTGCCTAGGTAGGGAATGACAGCATCTGGGGCACACCACATGTGTCCTACCCACACTGACTAGCCACATCCTGAAACCAAGCACTTTCTCTCAAGTCACACCAACCCATGGGCATGCAGGGTGTTTCAAAACAACATGAAGTCACATTTCCGTACCCTGACAATTTAGAGTAGGCTTTACACAGCAAAGATCACAACAGACAGTGCGAGAGTTGGAAAGGGTGTCAAAGGACAGAGATTACAAGCATGGAAGATACTGGGATGGGCTTGATGTTGTGTTTCCACTGTGGGAAGGAAGTATTTGGGAGAGCTTGCAGGCACACATGTATGAGGCGTTTTTTGTTTGTTTACTTGTTTTTCCCCAGCATATAACATAGGCTGATTTTGCAGTGTTCCTCATTCAAGGGTAAACTAACATTTCCTTGGTAAAAACTGTAGAGGGTTCACATTTAGCTGTTTAATTCATTCACTTTAAAGGGTAATTAATTCACAGATATCACCACATCCTTCAGGCTACTTTTTAGCATGAAACTAATACTGCTGGTGCAGTCAAATAATCAAAACCATTTATTTGAACTGAGTGATTTTTTAAGGTGGTGGTGGGGAAAATTGACAGACCTGAGTCAGCCCCACACATCCCTGCTGGCTGTTTGGTCAGCCTCATGTCGTTATTTGCGTTCGTGCCTGGCTGCTGCAGGATGTAACACCTCACCTTGTCTGGGAAGCGAGCGAGTGTTCGGAACACATTACTCACAGGCTGCAGCTTCTGGCAAAGTCACCTTCGTTGCACATAACTCGCAGGTAGGGAATGCTGCACAGTGACTGCAGCTTATGAGGGAACTCTCCAAATCCATTTGTCCCAACTCTTGCAATATCCTGTTGATATCTACTGGGGGAGATCTTGCTTGGGTGCAAGTGGCTCATGACCTGTGCCCTGTTGCTTTTAAGGATGAGAAGGACCACTACAGACTTGTGATTTGATTTTGTACCTATCACAGAATGGCCAGCTTTTCCCTATTGAGGCTACTTTCTCCCCGTGCTATGCCTACAATCAAGAGAAAGGGAGGCCCCTGTAGATGGCTTTAAGTGCAGACTCCTTCTGTACTGGATTCACTCAGTCTCTTCTGATTATAACAAGAACCCAGTGAGATTAGCCCCACAGAGCTGATAGCCTTTGCAAAGACTTCTTATGTACACTTTGATGAATATTACTGCACTCAACAACTCTCTAAACTGAACATTCATTTCAGAAAAGCATCTGTTCTTGAATTAAATGCATTACAGATAAGATTATCTAATATCTCTGTCTCAGCCAGACACCCTCACTCTGCTTTGTAGTCCCTGAAGAAAAAGAGGACATGTAAAATGTTTTGGGAAAACAGTACCCTCAAGTGTCTGCAACCTAAGGGACCACATTCAGAGGTTCAGGTGAGATGACCTCACCTCAAACGATGATGAATACACCATTGCTTCTCTGCTTTTGTTATCCTTTAAATTTTATTCTCATTTTTACCCAGTAAGGGGTTTTCCCTGATAACCAGAGAATCACAAGCAAAAAAAGAGAGATAGAAGGGCTTCTAGCCTGTGTATCCATCTGTGCAAGATGCTCGAAAACATGAACGACATCTTAGAGTCTCATAGATGTGAATGCAAGCTAAAAATGCCAATACACTTTAAAAATAAATCTCATGATTTGCAGGCCTTCCTAATCTTTGAGCACTTAAGATTGACAACATTGTAAATAACAGCTTGTGGCCCAAAATGAAAGACAAATTTTATCATTTCAATTCAGAATGACACAGAAGATAAAGATGATCTTAAACCCCTATCAAAAAGTTCATAAGATAAGATGCTCAGGAGAAAGGTGACACATTTGAAATGTCTACTTGCCCCATAAAACACTCATTCAGATCAACCCTGCAAGGTAAATAAGGGAAGAGTAGTAAGATATTTCCACCATCTGCCCTGGTGGAAGGAAAGGAGAAATATAAGGCTTCATCAACATATCCAGAAGCAAATCCAATCTTGCAGTCTGCACATCAGCTGGAAGACAATAATTTAAGTTTGGGCTGAGGTTTCAAAACAGTCATCGAAGTAGTATCTAGACCAAATTCCTCTTGCAGCCAAACATTCCTTTTGACAGCCAATTTCCAGTCCAACTCCACCGGGAGCTCTAGGCTTTCTTTCTCTTGACCCAAACACCAACCCTAACCAAACCGTGAATGAACCATGTAGACTGACTTCTTTCAAGCCCACACTTCCACTCCCTATCTCATTTTCACTCTGCCATCTCTGTGCAGACAGGATGTGTTACTTCCAGGAAGGAGCTGGGAAAGAAAACTGCACTGTCTTCAGGCTCAACCTCATATTTCAATTGCCCTATGGTATTCATACATCTGCCATTGGCCTCTTTCCTGGTGCTTATTCCACCATCTTCAGTAGATTTTGTGTGTCTCCTTCAATAGTCTTGTGTGAGCTCACTCTCCAAGGTTCAAGCTCCAGATGTGCAGGGCCAGTTCTAGAAGGTCCCTGTTGTGCATCCAGGTGCTCAGAAAATTAGGTGTTTTAAGACAATATAACTAGCTTAAAAGTGCATTTACATAAATATAAATATCTCATCCTGAGAAGACAGGCACAGAGGAAGTGTTTCCAAACCCACACTTTGAAAGTCATTCATTAGATTCACAAAAAGTCTTTCTTTGGAAGAATAAAAGATTTTTTTCTCATTTATTTAGCATTGGTTTGTTTATCATTAGCATGTACTTACACCTAGATTGTGTTTTCATGACTTTTTCCTTGGATATGGGGATTAAAAGGTATTTTGAAATGAAGAAACCTATCCTTAGACACATCACTCCAGGAGCCTGAACATTAACATGGGCATCATATACTCAGAATAAAACCTTGACTTCCCGTAAGTACATTCATCTACAACCCATGATGATGGATCAGCAATGAGAGAAAGTAGAGAAGGTATTTCCTTCTCAGATGCAAAGCACAGATCTTTCAGAAGTTTACTTTAGTTGGCAATACCAAATCACAACCCTGAATCCCAGTGGAATTTTCTTTTAAATTGGTGTACTGGGTCTGTCTGGGACAGGTTTAATTTTCTTCACAGCAGCTTCTGCAGTGCTGTATTTTGGTTTTGTGACTAAAACAGTGTTGATAATATATGAGTGTTTCAGCTGTTTCTGAGTAGTGTTTGCATAGCCTAAAGGCCTTCTTTATGTCTCACTTTGCTCCCCCAGCAAGTAGGGTGGGCAGCTGACCCAGATTGACCAAAGGGATATTGCATGATACATAATGTCATGCCTAGCAATAAAAATTGAGGGGTGGGTGGTTTGAGGAAGCTAGTCATTGCCTGAAGACTGGCTGGGAATCAGTATCCTTGTGGGAGGCAATGAGTGACTCTCTTTGCATCACTTGTTTTTCTCTTCATCATTCCTTAACTTATTAAACTGTCTTTATCTCAACTCAAGAGTCTTCTTGGTTTTGCTCTTCATATTCCCTCCCCCATCCCTCCATCAGGGCAGGTGAGCAAACAGCCGGTTGGTGCTTAGCTGCTGGCTGAGGTCAAACCACCACAACTGGGATCAATTTGAGTCAGGGAAAAACATAATTCCTCCACAGTCTCCACCTCCAATGATGCTTTTTGCCTTCAAAGGACCTCAGAAATTGTCCAAAAGTCAAAAAGTTCTGGTTTGAATCTGTTCACATGCTACTCTTGAATACAAGAACGTGACCTCAACTACTATGGGAGACAAAGCCTAACGCACGAAGTGTGAATGTGTACAGAATATGAATCCAAAGATATAAGCAGATGGTGTGTGCTGTCTGCTCACCACAGGTAAATGTGGGTAGGGAAGTTGAAGAAATACTTATAAAAGATTCCAGTTGTACCACATGGGCCACTGTTTACACTAAATGAGTTGATGCTTCAGTAGGGGAACTCTGGTATGACTGGATCCACTGAAAAAATGGTGATGTATCAAGGCTAGACTATGACATTGACATGTACTAGTGACTAATGCACCAGCAGTGGTCTTGGTGGGGCTCGGTCCTACTCTTGACTTCACCATGGACTTAGTGATAAATCCAAGCAGATTACATTACCTGCCTTTGCTGCTTGCAGCCACAAACTGTGGGCAGCAGTCATAGATTCCATTGCACACTGCTTTGATGCCTCTGCTGAAGTGGCCTGGGCATCAGTATCTCACCTAGGAATCGCTGCCCTGCACTTATGGCAGATGATGGGGCCCTAGCCGAAAGCGTTGCTGGCCAAGCAGACCTTGAGAAGCTGCCAGAGTGGTGGCTGCAGTCACAGGGCAGATGATGTGGGAGGTCCGACACCATGGAAGGGACATGGCGGCAGGGCTTGGTGAGAGGCAGCCCCTTGGGAAGGACACCAGAGGCCCCGGAATCCTAGGAATGGCATCATAGGTGTCAGCCCCTGCAGGGAGGTGGCAAAGGCAGGTCCTGTGTGGGGGAGGCAGTGGCAAGGGCCAGGAGGGTGGCAAGGGCTGCAGGCCAGCAGTTTGGGCACCATCAGAGCCTCCATGGGTGTCCACAGCCAGGGCCAGGCAGTGACCTACAGTGAGGGCAGCACCCACAGCCAGGGAGAGCAGGAAGTCATCAGCGTCTCTCCATGGCCAGCATGAGGCACTGGGGGAACTGGCTGAGCACCCCGGCATCCCTGTTCCAGGGCCTGTCCCCTGCCTGGCAGCACCAGCAGAGAGACACCAACCCTGTGGTGCACCCTGGCTCTGATTTGCTGGGATGCTTTTATTCTCTGGGTAACATGAAGACATTAAATGTAAGGCCCACGTACCACAACCTCGGTTTTCTTGTGGCACAGTAAAAAGACTTTTACGGCCAAGCTCTGCTGGACTGGAAAAATCTTTTGTGAAGAAGGGCCCTGTGCTTTGCTTCATGTGAAAGATGGAAAGGAAGGATGAGGTTGTGTTGTGGCACTCACTGCATGTGAAGGTGAAGGGTTTGCTCCTTCTTCTTCACACAGTTCCTGACAGAGCTGCATGAAAACAAATGAATCCAGAGACTCTTTAGCCACTTTTATCTCGACCTCCAATATCAAAACTGTATAATTTACATGTCATCGCAGCTCTTACCTGAAATGACCGCGTAGTTTTCCAATGTTTTTCCTTAATCACGGCTGGTGCCCTCTAGGTAGACAAGTGCAGCAACAGCAACATCTAGTGGCGAGTGAGATGGTGGCTACACCAGAGCAGAAACCAGCTCCAGTTAATAGATAATAAACCAGACACAAATGTACAATAGAAAGTAGCAATAGAAAACCTTTTTTTTCTGTGATAATTTGTACTTACAAGCTTTCTCGTGTTTACATGCATATACAAGATATAGAATATATATATCTCAAATATGAACTAGTCTTAACTCTAACTTTGCTTCACATGACTAACGCTGTGTCATTACTTCAAACACCAATTGATTTGATGGCAATATGATTATATCTTATTTAGTACTCTTTGACTTTAAACATGCAAAAGCATAACAGCAGAATTTCAAGGTAAATTATACATGTAATTATGGTTTTATTAGGTACTCAGGTGGTGAACAGTATGATCCTTTAAGCATGAGAGAAACATAAGATGTAAAATGACATTCAGGGTTCCTGCAGGGACAGGGGTGTACCTTTCCTTCTCCACACATGGTTCAAAACAATTCAATTTTTTTTCTCACTTTTTCCCTGCTGGCACTAATAAAGCGTTTAGCATGTCAGACACGCATTATTCAAGATAGATTATTTCGTAGTTAAAACATTACATCTTGTCTTTATCACTGTACAGAGTCCAGCTAGATGGAGTTAACTTTCTTCACAGCAGCACATATGGTGCTGTGGTTTAGATTTGTGACCAGAACAGTGTTGATAACACAGGGATGTTTCAGCTACTGTTGAGCAGGGCTTGCACAGCATCAGAGCCTTCTCTTTTTCTTACTCTGTCTCCACATTGAGTAGGCTGAGGGTGGGCAAGAGTGTGGGAGAGGACACAGCAGGGACAGCTGACCCCAACTGACCAAAGAGATATCCCATGCCATGGAACTTCATGCTCAGCAATAAGGACTGCAGGGTAGTCTTTCTAGGGCAGCTGCTGCTCTGAGACTTGCTGGTCATCAGTATGCTGCTGGGATGTGGTGAGTGATTGCCTTTGCACCACTTGTTTTGGGTTCTTTTCCTGCCTCTTTCTTTCACTGGTCAAACTTTCTTTATCTTGATCTGCAAGTTCTTTCTTGCCTTTGATCATTCGACTCTCCCACCCCGCTGTGGCAAAGAGTGAGCATGCAGCAGATGTTTGCTTAATTGCTGGACAGGGTCAGCCCACCATGACTAAGCATCATTTACTTCGTATCCTCTTTTAAATATGCACCTTACATTGTGTCCAGAATTGCCAAGTGTGATATTTCTCAGCCAGATCCTGGAAAAAAAAATAAATTAAGGACTTTCCTTCACAAATAGGAAAATGTATCTGTTTAAAACTCATGAGGCAATATCTGTTATAGATAGATATAGTTGAACATATACAGTTAGACAGAGATAGCCATTCAAATACCTGTCCATATAGTCACACAAAATAAACAGACTGCTGTTACCTTACTACCTTCCTGAGAACTCAGATCTATCCTTGGTGATCTCAAAATGTACATTGTAGAAATGCTGCAAGACCCAGCTTCTGGTCTCTATATCATTTTTGTTTCTGCATATAGGCATACAATTCTAAATACAATATCAGATAATGCTCTACTCAACCAGAATTAAGTGATGGCTGAAATAAGAGCATCGGCATACTGTACATTGAGTGGTATTCCATCCAAGACCCTGAGCTGATAGGTGGCCAACACTTCTGAGAGATGGCTTGGGGAATAGTCAATACAGCCTCTGTCTGGATAGTGCCATTCAGCTGCCTTTTCACTCTTCAGTGGTTCAGAAGATATAATTCTAGTTGTCTCTCAGACCCTCAATCCTCCCAGATTTCCCTGTGCAGTCACAGGGGTTCACAGCTGTACTAAGAGGGTAGAACCCGACACTGTGGAAGGATAACTATCTTTGAAAGAAGCTCCAGCTTGAACTGAGACAATACGTCAAAACACTGAACTCTTTAGCTAAAAAAAAGCCTGATGAATGCTAACATTGCAGTGTCACACACTCACAAGTGTGGAATGTCAAAGCTGAGGTAGTTTCTCTTTCCAGAACTTGGAAATCAGGCCTTGACAAGGAAAAAAATCCTTTCTTCTTATCCTAGTTGCGCACTTCTTATACTCTGTTAAAAAACTGCATCAGTTGCTGAAGCCTCAACTAGCATCCAAACCACACGAACAGATACTCACTTCCCACAGCCTCCTCCAAATGCTTCCTGCATCAGACATCTCAGCAAGCGAAAGCCATACTTTACCAACTGATTTAAAGAAATAGCAGATGGCAAGTGGTAAAGAAATCCCTGATGAATAATTAGATCCTCCATTACTTCCCTCTGCCTAACAGTTGCTATTCCCTGGGCTCTCAAAAGTGTTACCAGTGCAGCAGCATCACTGCCCTCCCAACGATCAACAGGCTAGGCTGTGAAGTTCTCTTTTTCACAAGTGAATCTGTATTCTAAAGGAAATACAGCATCGTTTTTCATACCAGCTTCCCCTGGACCTACCTGATGTTTTGGCTTCTCCACAGACCTATCCCTGGACACTTGCCTTACACTTGAATTTATCACTTACCACCAAAGATGCCATCCTTCAAAATTAGCACAACAAAAGCCAATCTGGACTTGTGTTCCTCCAAGTTTATTTCCTCATCCATGAGACTCTTTGCATGAAATACTTTTTCCACATATGAGATGATCCACAGCAAAAGGCTACCTTGCCCCTCCATCCAGTTCTTTGTAAGAGAAAAGCTGTCTTCAGGAGCAAGTTTCTCCCTGAAATCTGGTATTTGTAGGCTATTCACATCCAAAAATCCAGTGCTTAAATACTAAGGAGGATATGGAAGGAGTATGTTTATTCCTCTAATAAAAAATCATACTGTTGAACCTGTAAGTGTCGAGGCCTTTTGTGAGCACTGTTCTATACTCTGCACCAATGTGTGTCACAAACTGCAGCAAAGGAAGGAGAAATGTTTAGTTTGGTAGGATTTTTTTTTTTTTCCCACTTCAACTGTCATTGTCTGCCCCTCAATTCTTACACTTTAGGACAGAAATACAGATTCAAAAGTGACCGGTCATGAAGAATTAGAATTTACTCTGTGCTCCATCAGTCCCCAGGGAAGATGAGGAAAAAAGAAAACCTCACTACAGTGAACAGTCTTATTTTGCAGGGTGCAGAGTACAAATTAAAATTCGTCTTTGTCAAATACCATGTTACACTTGGAAAAAAAAACTGAAGCAGAAACTGTGAACAGATCAGCAAGTATAAGCTCTCCTACAGCTACGTTTCCAAAGGCCTGCTTTTATCTTCATTTGGAAGCAATTTAACCAACAGCATTCCACCACCTGGTTAAATTAAGAGAAAACGTGTGCTGAGCTGTGAGAAGATGACGTATATTTTTCATCTGAGTTATTAGATCCTAACCTTTAGTTTCAGGAAGAAGAAACCTCTACATTAAGTCATATTTCAGCATCACAGAAGACAATGAAAGCAAAAGCATCAGAGTGTGCCTCTGCTTGGCTACCTAGGTACTGATGTGCCAGGGCTGAAGGGGATGCTACAGCTGGGGTGGAAATTTTCCTTTTCCCCCAGCTGAAATCCACAGGAGCTTACTGGCTTTCCTGAGAACCCAGTTCCACAGGCAATATTTACAAAGCTCAAGGGTTTAATGTGATGTTTAATGGGATTTTTACTATGATGTAACTTGTCTAACAGCACCGTGTTATGCCAGATTTCCTTCTGAGAGCAGCTACTTTAAAACAAAGTATCACAAAGCATTTGAGTGTTAATGTTTCCAAGAAAAATGTCTTTTAAAGAGTTTGTGTATTTGTCTCATAGACAAGCTACAAACATTGGTAGACACATCAGATAACTATTATATTAGATTTTATTATCTAGGAGAAAAAACAGCTCAAAAAGATGGCAGCTTAACCTGCAGCATGAAGCCACTGCAAGCTCTCTTCCCTTGGAGAAGGCTGAACTTCAGCAGATGCGGGCAAGGAGCCCTCAAAGCCAGGCCTGCAGACACAGATTTCATGAGAAAAAAGAGACGCAGGCTGATGAGAGGTGAAATCTGTCAACTCCTACCTAATGGTGACACTCTTAGGGGACCCCGGGAACTAAACACTGTTACTTCGTCTTTCTGCTATTAGAGAGATGGGAAATGAAAAACAGAGCCACTTAACCAGGCACTGGGGAAGCAGTGATGGAGCTCATGAGGGAGCCTGATGGGTTCCATGAATCCTGGTAGCGCTCAGAAGAGGTGGGACAGCGGATGCTGCAGGGTAAGTGGCTGTAGGTGGTCTCTCAATATACACATGTACCCCATATCGAGTTCTGTCCAGCCATGAGCTTCAGCATTTCAGCATTAGTTTAATTTGGACACATTATTTTTCATATCTTTCTTGTATTGTGGAGCCCAAAACTGCACACAGTACTCAATGTGAGGCCACATCAATGCTGTCTACAGTGGGACAATCACTTCTTTCAACTGGTTAGCTGTTCTGTGCCCAATACACCCCAAGATATCATTGGCCACTTTGGCCACCAGGGCAAATTATATTGTCCCAGGTGCAAAATCTGGCATTTGGTGATGGCTCAGCACTTGAATATATGAAAATCTTTCTGTAAGGCCTCTCCACCCTCAAGGGAATCAATGGTTCCTCCTAATATAGTATCATCAGCAACCTAATTCGTTATCATCAGCAAACTATTTGATAACATCCATGAGAGAGAATACTCCTTTACCTTCAGTAAGAACATGGTTGAGATTCCTTCTCAAAAACATGACATGAATGTGAATTTTGAAAACACTGTAGATTGTAAATGAGAAAAACCAAAACTGAACAAAAGAATTTTGTACAAACATGCATACATGGAAGAAAACAGCATCAGCAAACGTTAAAGAAATTGAGACTACTGCCTGTCTGCATTAATGACATTCTGTCTGGAAGAAAATCATTATAACACAGCCTGTATTCATAATGCTTTCCATCTGAAGGGATATAATATACAAATGTTACCAAACTCAGCCTGCTGCATAATAAATATGGGGAGGGAAGAAGATATTTGAAAAATCTTGTTCTTTGCATGCTATGATAATGGGATAAAAAGGCATTGAAGTCAATTCTGCTTCTCAAACTCCAAAAACTAAAAGCCGGAAGGAATCCCACCACCAAAGGAACACCCCACATAGGAGGCAGTCAGACAGCAAGCCCTCAGCTATAAACTCCTGTGTTTTTTATAAAGCCTCACGCAGAGACAAGGTCTGCTCATCCAAGCCCCCCCAGGTCAGAAGAGTCTCAATAAAACTTAGGTTAATCCTGAGGGTCTGGTCTTCCTTACTTTGTTTTGTTTTTTGTCTTCCTTTTAGACTTTTGTCATGCCTATTTCAAGTTTAAAGTCAATGTAGTATTAGGATGCTTTATTACGAATTTTTTTGTTCTCAGACACATTAAACAAGGCTCTTGAGCATTCCAGTCTTAGACATCTGTCTAAGAGTGAGTTATATTTCTTACCTTTGAGACTAAAAATCCACTGCTGTATTGCAAGATGACTTGAGGATAGTCAAGGTCTTCTGTGGAACCCATTTTCTGGATTGAGGCACAAGTTCTCTTGTCCTCTTAATTTAAATAAGCTGCTTTCCACCAAGCACTGAGCACACCAGCTGATCCACTTAATCTCATTGCTTCTGAGAAACACACTGGTTACAAAACGCAGTAGCTCTTTGGCTTCAATGGGTCTTTCTGTCAGATTCAGCTGTTTCTTTGGCTCTTCCATCATCAAGTACAAGGCTAAAGAAGCAGTGCAGATTCAAGCTTGTATTGTCAGTTCTGCAGTCAGTTAACACACTTCAGAAGCACTTGAAAGCTTGTCACAAGCAAACCAGAATTCAGTCCAGAACAGCATCAAGAACCTGAACTCAGTGCAACAGGAGCTCATAAACCAAAGCAGAGTCTTACTTGGGGCTTGTTCTAAAGGAGCTCTACTCCACCAGGCTGGCTTTTTGATGGAAGACTTCCCGAAAAGAAGCAGAAGGTAGGATGGGATAGAGTTTAATAAGAAGAAAAAACTATCTGTACTTATAAGATGCACAGCTTGGCCAAACAGGCATGCTGAGCAGCAGCTTGAACAATAGCTTTTATCTTCCCTCCTCTCCATTTCCCCAGACTTGTTCTTCACCTACTCCCTTTGATTCCTCCCTTTTCCTGCCTTTGGCCCTTTCACTAAATACAGTGAGTTTCTCATGATCCCCAGAGTAAGTTTCCAACAGTAGTTCCCACAAACCCACTTAAATATCTTGTGATGTTTGCTCTCTCTCATAACACCCCGATAATCTTGTTTCTGTCCTCCTTCTCAACTACAAAGATCTGGTTGAACCTCTTCATGCCTTTGAGGGCATCCTCCAGTGGTGCCCCACTGAGTAGCCAGGGAGTAATGATGTTTGGCACTGTTGTCCTGAATACCTGTTTGCTAGCATTCGTACACCTAAGTCTGGTTTCTTACTGCTTCTGTCTCTTGCCTTTGTCTATTAGGCTGAATAGCCCTTAACAAGATACCTCAAAACTCAAGTCTTCTTAACGTTATGACTATCTACATATCCTTAACATTCAAAATATCCTAATATATACAACTCAGAAACAGTACTTGTTTCTCAAGTTCTAACACCAGAGGTTCTCCTGTGTTAC
Organism: Columba livia; assembly: GCF_036013475.1. Taxonomy (NCBI): domain Eukaryota; kingdom Metazoa; phylum Chordata; class Aves; order Columbiformes; family Columbidae; genus Columba; species Columba livia. The sequence goes on from NC_088602.1 coordinate 117,446,564, forward strand.
TAAAGTACTAGGTCTGAGCATACAAAAGTTTAAGCAAACCCCAAATTGTAGACACATATAGCTCCTCATCCTGGACAACATAGCCTGGAATCTGCACAGCTTGCATTTAACAAGACATGGCTTCTCTGAAGGAAAGGCCCGGACAGCAGGTTTCAAGAACACACCTACAGTAATAATGGACATCTTCCCCTGTCACCCCCTCCTCAAGGACAGCACATGATCATGGTTTCCACTTAGCAACTTCTATCTGCACATGCACTAGCTGCCATCATGCAAAGTTCATTCATTTGCACAGATCGAGACTTACTCTCACTGACCACATTACAGCTTTTTTCAGTTACTCACATCCATTACAAAGAAAATGGAAAAATGAAAATTTTCACTAAGTCTCCATCTTTTACCAGTTAAAATAGAAAGCAATGGACATCACTAGCACTTGCTTTTACCAGGCAATTCTTTGGGCCACTAGCTTTTACTTGACTATGGTCACTCAGAGAATTGCAGGGAACACCTCTTCTGATGATCAAAAATCCTTGACTAGGCACTTGCTAGTGGGTGGAGATTGCTGATGAGGGTAACTGTGGTGCTACTACACTTGGTTTCAAGGACAGCACTCCTGAACATCCCATCCAGAGCAGGTAGAGTTCTCTTTGCAGCTGCCACGATGCATATGTGATTAGCTCAGCCAACAACAAAAATATAGTTCCAATCAGGCAGACTTAGCCCTACAGAAGTTTTAACCTACACCTATGGCAAATCTTTAGGTTGACCTAATCTACAAATTCACTGTGAGGCAACATGAGATGTAAAGATAAGGCATGTGAGGGGTACCACATCAAATGGATTTTCTCTGGTGTGATTAAAGACAGAATGTTGCATTCCACTTCAAAAAAAACCTCAAGAGCAACAGTACTAGATGAAGTACGAAAAAACAGAAGCACATTTCCTTTTAACAATAACAAAAAATACTTACACGTATAAGAACTAATGGCACCAGAGGGATCCATTCTGCACACCCAATTCTGAATAAGTGCAAGAAATGAGTAGTGGGTTTCACTGCTGCTTCATATTTTCCCACAGATATCTCTGCAATGTGACCAACCACTCACAGAATTGCAGGGAACACCTCTTCTGATGATCAAAAATCCTGCTGCACTAGTCTATTATACAGGTCTACACATTTTTGAATTCTGCTGTAAACTCATTTCTGCCCACCTGTTGAGGCTGCATTTACCTGTAATTGATCATTTGTGATTTCAGTTTATACAGCCTCTGTTATCAGCCTGTGCTTGTACTTCGGGGGCCTTTGACAAAATTGGAGGGGCAGAGTTCAGCAGCACTCAGGATATCAATTCCTGATAACTAATGTTTCATCAGCAAAACTAGTCAAACTCTCACCACTGTTCTACAGCTGCAAAAGTAATGGTCCATTAGCAGACAGGTGGGTGGACAGATGCAGAGTAAAGTTTTGGTAATCACTTTCTACCAATATTGATTAATGGGACAATTATAGCTTGCACATCACCAAAATTGCTTTACCACAATGGTACGCAGATGGAAGACATCCACAGACCTCACAACTGAGGGGCTGGCATTGCTGTCTCAGGAAAACATCTGCTTTCTAAGTTGCCTAGTATGAATTTGGACTCTCAGTAAAAGCTTAACACTTATGGAGGAATTACTTGCGCTTGAGGATTTCCTGCACCTTCAAGGATTTATTTACCCATCTCTATCCTGTAACCCTGGGGCTGCTGTGCCAGGAGACATGAGGACAAATGGTGACTCCAGGTTTTCAAATGCCAGACTACCTGAGAGGAACAAAATGTACAGGCTGGGTATGCAGAACACACAATCATTTCTGCTAAAGGGCAGTTTTCATTTAAACATGATACAGTACACAAGATACAGTACACAAGATACAGTACACAAGACACGTATATTTTTTCCACAATGACAAGGTACCTTTTTCATCAGAGTAATTCTTTAGAGCCATGAATAGCTGCAGTCATTTTTATAGAATGGAAGCACTATGATCACATGTTTCTGAAAATAACCATTTTGCTCCATAATGAACTTCTTTACCAAACTGGTTTATGCTTATATGTGACACATTCACAAAGGGATTTGCTTACATACCCACAGTTGAGGAACCTCTGGTTTCCACCAGCTGATATTTCTTACCTTTCTCAGGACCATTATTTTATAAAATGTTGTTTTAAAACAGTCACTAAAGAATGCTCTGCAAATGGTACAGTCTCCTGAATCACAAAGTTGTATAGCTATACTTACTGGTTTGCAATCTTCCGATGTACATGTTACCACAGAAGACACTTCCATACTTAATTGTTTTGCATTTTATTCTTAGAAATAATAAAGCACATTAAATGATGGAGGAAATATTCCAGCCAGAATCTTCCTGTTTGTATAATGTTTGACATCCATGGGGACACAGCCTTTGACAAGCAGCAATAATTCACCTTATACCATTTAATATATAATACTTATACCATTTAATATTTCTGTGTGGAAGCTTTAACCACATCATCAATCATCAGTGAGAATTTATTCCAAATGGGTTATAGGTCTGTGCTATTCATGATACCCCTCACTATCCCTAAATTTCCATAAAGAACTTAGGCGACTGTCTCTGTTTCTCTTTCCCCTGAAAGAGGAACTTTGCAACTCTCCATGGTGATTTTGAATAGCTGTGTTTCTCTCCAGAGAATTAGATTTCCATCTAAAATTTTACTTGATCATTTTATTCCCTGATCTTCACTGAATCTATTAAAAAGTTGTGAATATCACATGGTTCACATCAAAATTGCTGTCCTTCCTGTAATACAGCAAATAAGGAAAATATACCAAGGGAATGGCTAGCTGTGGGGAACCCACATTCATAAAGTTTAGATAGTCAACATCAAAGTAGTTCCAAAACTTTTATTTTGCAGTACCCCAAATAAAGTTTGACCACACTGCAGGTCATTTTACATTCCAGTGTAGTGAGGTTGGATTGTTTGTTTTTATGGTATGTTTGCTAATTTTTATGTGGAGGGGTTTTGATAGATAAAGATTTGTTGCTGAATTAGTCAGGCTCAAAGGAATCTCAAGGCCGCTTCGAGAAGCTGAGAACAGAATCTGCTGTGAGAAAGAGGGGCGTTCCTCAATCACCGGGGTCCTGGCATGGTGTGAATCATCAGACGTATCATCAGTGAGACTCCAGCTCATGGACAGCCCACGACACTCATTTAGTGAATCCATGCTTGGAGCGTGGACGCGTGATTAGAACATAGTTGCATATATAAGGAGGCTGGTTTCTGTAATAAATGGCTTTAGCGTGATTCACATTGAATCAAATTGTTTGCTGAGTCCTTTATGGCTCCAACATTTTTACACTCTATTTAGCACACAAGCCATTGATGGGAAACAATTCAGGATATTCACACAAAGACTGGAAATCACTTATACAAACAGATACTGATGTATTTATAATTCCAACTTCATAACTAAACCACCTGATCCTCCATCTTGTCAGTCTCCAAATACAACTTCTTGAGCTGTAAATGTTCACCTTAGATTAAAAGGCTTTTTCAGGGATCTGGGTATCAGCGGGGATCTGTGCTAAACCAAAATTATTCCATTTAGCTTCTGTCTTTCTTTTCCAAGGCACTCCTCTGTGCATAAGTGACCCAACTGGGGGCTTTCCAGGGCAAGACTACTTTGCCTGCTCTCCATGCCAGCTTGTACAGGCCTGCTTTCATGTCCTGGATTGTAAAATCATTACAAAACCTGCCTGTACCCCAATTGCTTGGCATCCTCCACAGGAGTCATCCTGGCAGAGCCCACAGTGGGTCATTTGACCAGTTAGTGGCAATGCTTTTTGGACAGCTCACGGTTCTGCTATTTGTGCCTCTGCCAAAAGCTGAACTCTACAAGCAATAGTTTTCTTGGTCTTTAAATGTACTGCTGCTTTTCCCCAGGTACTGCTTCCATTAGGGTGAGAGCCTGATTAACCCATGAACTTACCTAATATGTTACCATAAACCACCTTGCCCTTTCTACAACTGCAGCTGGTACCTTAGGCACTTTGGCTGCTATAGAAGCCATCTGTGGGGTCACCGCACTTCAGGTTGTCACTGTTGCCCACCATCTCTGGGCTGTTTTGCTGCCTGTTTTGAGCACAGGCCACACTGGAGACTGGCCATAAACAAAAGGCCCCTGCACTCGCCTGTAGCTGAGTTCACCTTTCAAAGTGAGGCCACAGTCCTCCCTCAGCCTCCTTTAGCCAACCGCTCCAGTGTGGTGGACCCAAGTCAGGACCAGCAGCCAGTACTTTGGCCTGAACTTTCCCTTTCTCTGATCTATCTTCAGCCCATACTTAGAGAGTTGGCTTCCTCTAGGAATTGTCTCGGTTTCCTTCCAGATTGGAGCTTGGTCTGCCCAACACCAATAGATGGTTGAAATCTGGTTTTTCCTACCACCATTCAAGACACTGCATGAAACTGATTAACTAAAGGTTAGTACTGAGTTATCATTCCTCAAAAATGAGCTGCCAGACACATCATGCCTAAAATCTACCCATATTTGGACACACAGAATCACATGATGCTTGAGGTTGGAAGGGTCCTCTGAAAGTCACCTGATCCAGTCCTCCTGCCCAAGCAGGTCCACCTAGAGCTGGTTGCCCAGGATGACGTTTAGACAGTATTTAAATATCTCCAAGGTCGGAGACTCTACCAGCTCTCTGGGCAGCCCATGCCAGTGCTCAATCACCCTAACAGTAACAAAGTGTTTCCTGATGGTCAGGGGGAACCTCCTGTGTTTCAGTTTGTGCCCGTTGCCTCTGGGCCTGCCACCAGGCACCACTGAAAAGGGCCTGGCTCTGTCCTCTTTGTACCCTCCTTGGACACAAAATGCTCCTTGCCAATTAGATGTCCTTGCCCTCAGCAGCTGTAACACTGGGGCCTTAAAATTTACTGCTATACATATCAAGGCCATCACTTTTATCACCTTTTTAGCCTCCTTTTGTGTCTAAGGTTATTGAATGCCACTTTTGACAGCTAAAGGCCTGAAAAAAATGTTTGTATGGTAATATTAGATTATCTAGTCTCCAACTAAAAAATAAATCCTACCAATATTTCAGTGTTTCCATATGAAGTATTTAATTTTTTAAAAAATGTTTTTAATGAGCATTAAGAGGTGGAAAGTTTCATCACACTTTGGCATCCTTGACATTCATATCACAGCCTGAAACTGCAGTCTTCTTTTTGTGCTATAAATGCTGAAAGAATAACTCAGCAACGTGTCCTACTGGTACTGCTTCATTCATCACACCAAGGTTTATTGATCGAAGACTGTATTCCATTTCAAAAAGCATTGCCTGTTTTAAAGCTACAAGATACAGCAGAGGATAAAGACTAAATATGCACCTCTCTAACAACATGAACCTTAAGTAATTCTCAAAACTCAGCCTGAGACTTTGGAAAGAAATACTGATTTTACGTGCTTTTAGTCAGCTCCTGACAGCCTGATTGTGCTAATATGTAACACACAGACACATTTCCTATTTTAGGAAATCTGTTTTATCCTGTTACAATCCAATTGTTTTCAGCAAGCCAGAACACAGATACTCTGCACCATTTCAGAGGCTGCAAGGCGTGGGAACACCCAGTTCTTCAGAAACACACTGACCTTCTGGAAGCCACTCTACCTGCAGCCTTGCAGAAGGCATTGTGCTCAAGGAGCCAGAGGTTTTGCACAGATTATGTCTGCTCTGCTGGATCGCTCCATTAGGGCTTGAGAAGCCCATATGTTATTAACATAATCTGTAGCTTATAATGTCTTTGGGAAAGGCATGTGCTTTACGGGGTGGAATGTATTGATCCTGACCAGGAGCCTGCTGCACATTTGGAAGGTAGTGACGCACATAACAGTTAAGCTGAGCAGGTGCAGACCTGTGCTAAACATACAGGGTGTTCCTCGGGCCGTGCTGTGCTGCTCACGTCGCTGGGCTGCAGGACGAGCTGAGCCAGCTCATCAAAACAGAGGAGGGTGCTCTGACTGGGTGCCAGAATTATGCCACATGCACAGCCTTTCTTTTGTCTAACAGTGCAGCAACAAGTTCTCATGACAATATCCTTTTTCTTGTAAGATGCAAAATGAGACGCTTCTCTCCATAGACAGGATCTGCACAACACACTGTGGGAAAATCCAGCTGGGCTCCCATCCAATGCTTCACAAACATAGGTGCTTGGGGTCCAAAGGAACATCAGGTTTACTTTCTATCTGTATTGCTCTTCTTATTCTGTCTTACTAAAATAGCTGTTTTATTAAGGCATTTGTTTTCAGGCCTTTCATACTGAGTTTTGTACGAGGTTTCTGTAACTGCAGCTCCCCTGGCAACAATTTCCCATCTCTCTCCCCTCCATTCAAGGTCTTCTCCTTTGTTGAGATGTTTCCAGGCAGCACTCAGCCCCCATTTTCCACCTGATCCAGCTACATACTGGGCTGTCGTTTTTCAAGACAGAAGTTCTTTACTCTGCTCCTCCACTGTTTTTTCTTGCCCAGTTGCAGTTTCTTTTGTTCATTGCATTTGAAGCATTTTTTTTCCTGGTGCTCAAGGCTGTGATTCTTCAATAATTAATGACTGTTAGCAAGTTCTTGAGGATGACAGGGCATCTGTCTTCATTCTGCACCTGTGATTTCAAGGCTTTTCTTACGATGAGGAAAGTTAAGTGTGGGATGACAAACAGCAAGAGACACCTGCTATCATGCTCTGCTTCAGACAGTAGTTTCTGAAAACAGCCAGATAACAAGCCCCATAGGCCAGAGGTGGAGCCTTGTGAACCCAACCTGAGGCAAAATTAGCATAAGGCCCATGGTGTCTCACCAGCAAAGGTAGTCCTTTTCTGACTAAGCCACCAAGAGGGCAAGAGCAAAACCTCTCCCTTGCAGAGCCAGGAACTTACCTCACCTGATCTACTAAAGTCCTGGGAACTGAATTTTTGTTAACCCAAACCTAATTCCCACTGAAAAAGAAAATACTGCCTTTTGCAGCACCAGAGTCCCTGCAGCTCTGTGGTTCTCGTAACCCTAAACCTAACCTTAACCCTATTTGCAACCAGAGACTTGGGCTCAGGTCCCCCCACATACATGGGTGGTCCAGATGAGAAAGGTGAAAGGGGAGCAGTGTTGGTGCAATGCCATGTTCCCCTTGGAAGGCCTTTTGCGGCCCCAGTGTCCCTGGAGCTGCAGGCTTTGTGGCTTTTGATATCCTAACCCTAACTGCACCCAACAACTTGGGCTGAAGTCCCAACATGCATGAGTGGCCCAGATGAGAAAGGTGTGGAGGGAAAAATGTTGGTGCAGTGTCATGCTCCCCTTGGTGTGCCTTTTTCATCCCTAGTGTCCCTGGAGTTGTAGGTTTTGTGACTCTTGAAACCCACACATAACCCCAAAAAGAAATTTAACCACGAAAAATAATGATACCTTTGATATTGGTGTACACAAATTCTGCAGGGCTATAGCTAGCCTGAGCACCCAGGCTTGCTGGCAGACACCTTCTCAGCTGGAGGTGTTGTTACTTGAGTAGTAGGAGACCACCTCTGCAATGAAAAGAGGTGAGAGTCAGTGACCCACCGAGGCACAGAGATCAGATGGAACTAGCGGCCATTGTTATATTCAAGAGACCCATGAAAGCATGGGTACCAAGAGAAAGGCTGCTGGCACCTCTCACAGGTGCACCAAAGGAGACATTATAGAAGCATCCTGGACTTGGCTCTTTTGCAGATAGATGGAAGGAAACATCTCAAAGGGACCTGGAGGTTGGAAATGTCTCTCTTTGAGAGGTAGCAGCTTTCAGCTTCCAGTCAGCATGTTAACAAGGCAAATTTCTCAGTTCCTCCTGCCCGCTGCTCTTTCATACAGTTTCCACGTCACCAGGCTGAAGTCTTACTGGAAACCTCTGTCCTAACAGAAAAAGTGGCCCTGGGGGCTGCTGCCTCACCCAGCCCAGCTTGGGCACAGCCAGTCTCAGCTCACAAAATAGGTTGCCTTTCTGGTTGCATTCAAATCCCTCTTCTTCTGCTCTTGGCTGCTTTGCCCCACCTGTGGGCAAGTTTCATTCATTACTCCTGAGTAATATCAAGTACTAGAAAATTTATCTGAGCCTATATGGCTAAAACCTCATAGGATGCAGAAAGTACTCTGTATCAAACAGAAAAGCTCCCACCCCAGCACCATGAAAGGGTCTGAACTTAGGAACTGCTTTCATTACCCAAAACGCAAGGAACTTGGAAACCTCCACCTTATTGCTTTGTTCGCATACAATCTTTTTTAACATTTAAATATCTAATGATAAGCAAAAAGCACAGCTGAAAGACATCATATATAACAAGGTGTCAACAGAAATACTGGAAACCATGAAGCAAATAAGACTTTGTCTGCATAGAGCAAAGCACTTGTTTCAGGTCTTCTTCACAGCATTTGCCATTTAGGAAAAAAAAAAAAGTGAGAGAGAAAATGAAAAATTGAAAAAAAAAAGAAAAGGAAGAGGCTCTGATGAGGCCAGTTGTGTCTCTGCTTCGTCAAGGAAAGTCTTAAGCTTAGAGCATTCTGAGCTTACTCTCTTCCTCTGGCACTGTCTTGTTCAGTGCTCATAGAGCAACCTGCTCTCTTTGAGTCATGGGAGAAAAGAGAGGATCTGAAGGAAGAGGAGTTTAAACACACTGTAGAGGTAAGGTCAGAGGGGTGAAGAAGAAGAATAGGAAAGTTTTCTTCTGAGTAGACAGTCTAATGGAAATATCACAAGTCATTTATTATATTACTTTGTGGTTTCAAAGGTCCAGTTTCTGAAGGTGAATACAGAATTTTAGTATCTTCCTTATGCATACTCTAGTATTTCCTTGGTCATCTAACATAAGAGAGTAGCCAAGAATGCTTTAGCATTCTCCCAGAAACTCAATGCTCAAATGCCAACTAGCAGATAAGGAATCATCAGCTCAATCTATAGCCAGCTGGAGGTTCTGCTTTGCACAGACAGCAGATATACACTGTGATCACATGTTAGTGTTTAGCTGCTCTGATACGGCATCACATCTGACCCTTAAAAGTAATTTAAATACCAATGATCTTCAAACTCTACAGTCACCATTCTGCACTTCATTCATTCCTATCTGTATTCCAGGTAATGATGTGACAATGCTGCTCTTTATCGTGACTCAAACATGCTGAGTCTTTACAGTTATTAGGCATGTTAGAATCAGGTGAACATCTTGCCTACTTAAGTTGTGTCCAAACCACTCACTAGTAAGCTAATGACATGCAGAGCATGTTGTGAATCAGCTCATTCCAGAAGTACTGAATTTAGGGAATTTGTTTTGACAAACCAATACAGCTTGCTAACGCTTTTCTTTCAACTCAAGGGCAGAATTACTATTGACTCCAAAGACAGAAATTCTCTGATTCATAAAGGTTATATGATGTGTCAGTTTATATACATTGCTGCAGCATGCTGACCATGACTGGCCTGTCTGCTGGCTCAGGAAACAGTGCAGCCGTATGAGCAACCACCAGTCCATGGAAATGCAGCTGTTTTTTGGGAAACAAAAATTGTATTAGAGAAAATCCAAGCAGGAATTTTGTGGCTTTCCCCCAGCATACTTCGTTGGCTGCTTGGTACAGTCAAAGCAGCAAAATAATATCTCTGAACACTTCTTGTTTTGGGATGCGAGGGGAATAAACAGAGACCTGGTCAGCCTCCTTTCATTATTTGCGTTCGTGCCTGGCTGCTGCAGGATGCAACACCTCACCTTGTCTGGGAAGTGAGCGAGTGTTCGGAACACATTACTCACAGGCTGCAGCTTCTGGCAAAGTCACCTTCATGGCACATAACTCGCAGGTAGGGAATGCTGCACAGTGACTGCAGCTTATGAGGGAACTCTCCAAATCCATTTGTCCCAACTCTTGCAATATTCTGTTGATATCTAGTGGGCAAGATCTTGCTTGGGTACAAGTGCCCTGTTGCTTTCAAGGATGAAAAGGACCATTACAGCCTTGTGATATGATTTTGATATCACAAAATGTGACAAAAGGCCAACTTCTCCCTACTGAGGCTACTTTCTCCTTATGCTCCACCTACAATCAAAGGAAGAGGGCTCTTGTAGATTCCGAGTGGACTATCAGGCTCCTCTAGTATCCAGCTAAAAGTGCAAATGCAATTTGTATTCAAGACACAGTACAGAGACTTACTTTCTTTTGCCTTCTCCAAACATTTCTCACTCCAGTAATCTGTAATTCTGCTTCAAAGAACTGAATGGGTTATGGCAGTTTGTGCTTAACCAAATGATTTAAAGAAATAGGAGGCATCCAATAAGGAATTCCCCCGTGTGTAACTGAATGACTTGGCTGCATCATTCTACCTCTCAGCTGTGGTCTCAAGGCCTGCCCTGTAAAGATCATCCCTGGGCTCCAGCCAGTCCTCAAGCTACAAAATTATTTTTCATAACTCAACCCAAAATCTAGAGGAAATAAAAAAATAATTTCATTTTTCATGCCAAATTCCCCAAGGCTCAGGCAGGATTTCTCCTGGAACTCTTAAAAATCTAACCACAAGGTAACATAATTTGGTCTGTTTATAGTAAATCAGTTCACAGGAATGAAAATGCAGGTAACAGAGCTCAGAACAGTGACCAGTTTAATTTTGCAGCAATCCAAGTACAAGTACAGCTATGCTTTTGTCATATACAGTGTTGAAATTGGAAAGAATGAAAAAAATCAGAAGCAGACAAACTACCTGTTTCTTGTGGAACACATTGTCGTAGTTCAACTCCAGCTAGCAATGAAAACCTCAACAGCTGCTCACTCACTCCCTGCCTCCCCCACAACAGGGAAGAGAATCAAAAAAAGAAGGGAGAAAACTCACGGGCTGAGACAAAAACAGTTTAATAAAATAACAAAGTAACACAATACTACTACTAATATATATTAAATAGAAGTAGAATATAAAAGATACTCAATGCAACTCCTCATGAACTCCGTCTATGATGAGCAGCCAGTCCTGGGAAAAGAGAGAGCAGCCTGGTTCTGAACAGCCAGTCCCAGGGAAAGAAAAGACCAAAAAGGCAGAAAGATCCAGAGGCCAACTACAAAACAGCCAAACAGTAAAAGGCTGAACTAAAGGAACTTCCAAACACAACTCAACTGAAATGGAGCAGAACCACAACAGGTCTCTCCAGCCAGAAAACCCAGCTCACACTAAATATGAAGCATGATGCTACCAGCATGGAATATTCTTATTGATGAATCTGGATGTCAGTCAAGGTCTGCTCCATCCCTTCCTCCCTTCCTGGCCGCCTCACACCTTCAGATAGAGTGCCCAGAAAGACCTTAGTAACAGTGAATTCTCACATCCTCCTTGTTCCAACTCAAAACCACTGGAAAGTTACTTGAAGAAAAACATTAACATTGTCCCTGTGTGTTATCTTCTTACTCTCCAACTAGATCTAAACAACAACTGTGCTAGGTGTGAAAAAGAAGAGTTTCTATCTGCCTAAAGAAAATTAACTTGCTTTCATTTAAACCAGAACACAGGTGTTGATTTCTTTCTCTCCCTTCCAAAGGCAAACCCTAACCAGTCTGCCAGGTTCACAATCCATCCAGGTCCCTCATTACTGATTCTCCTGACATGTCAGCTTACAAAAAATTGTCTGTCTTAACTAAAAGCTAAGTTGATGATTGTCTTCTAAGAAGAGAACATCACATTTCTCCACTGTCTTGTTAGACACATAAAGGAGGTGCTATTATTTCCTTCCTAAAACAGCATCATAGAGTTTTCCAGTCCTCTTGACTTGAATGTCTCCGAAGCCAGCTGCCTCGAGAAGCTTGCTATACTCTGCTGCTGTTCGCTCTTTTCCTTCTGTCTGGACCAACATATTCATTGAATACAGCTGGGTTTCCAAAGGTCCACTTTTATCTTCATTCAGAAGCGATTCAACCAGCAGCACTCCACCACCTGGTTAAATTAAGAGAAATAAAACAGGCTGAGCTCTGAGAAGGTGAGGTATTTTTCAGCTGAGTTACTAGGCCAGATCTTAATCTTTAGTTTCAGGAAGAAGCAGCTTCTACATTAAGTCATATTCCAGCATCGCAGAAGACAAAAAAAGAGCAAAAGCATCAGAGTGTGTCTCTGCTTGGCTACCTAGGTACTGACGTGCTAGGGCTGAAGGGGATGCTACAGCTGGGATAGAAATTTCCCATTTTCCCCAGCTGAAATCCACAGGAGCCTACTGGCTTTGCTAAGAACCCGGCTCTGTAGGCAGTGTTTTCAAAGCACAAGGGTTCAATGTGATGTTTAATGGGATTTTTTTCTGTGACATGTACACCTGTCTATTTAAACAATACCCAAATCCCAAGTTCTTACACCTAAATGCCTTGAAAGACAAGTCCTTGTAGAGGACAAGGCTAAAACCGGAAGCCAAATAAGGAGAACTTTGATCAGGCTTATTAGCTCAGCTGCACATGGCTGATTTAGGAAAGAAAAAGACTAAACCCAGAAACCCCTGCACAAAACTCTGCCACCCAAACTAAGCATTAAGACCGGTGTGCTTCACATTACTGACAGGCATGAGTTGCTTTGCTCTTCAAGAGCTCACACTTACCAGGTTGGCAAGCCTTGTAGACTTTTGTCAGCAATTGCCTGCATTTGTCATCATCCCAATCATGCAGTGTCTTGGATAAAATATACAGCTCAGCTTCTGGAATTGAATCATTAAAGAAGTCTCCTGTAAAGCAAGAATACATGTTACACAAAATCCCCAAAATATAGAGGACTGAGTTAAGTAAATATTTTCAGTTCTGTCCAGTTCTAAAGACTCTGGGCTTACCACATCCATCACCCATACCAGACAGCAAGAGAGTTACCAGGCAAAAGTCCTCTGTGGCACTGAAAAGGGGATTTTATTCTTGTTTAGTCTCAATAAGGCCAGAAACATTTAAAAGCGGCAGCTCATCCGAAACAGCCTTTGATACACCAGAAAATATTTGAGTCCAAGTTTTCTCCAATTACAGGAATTCAGATTCATAAAGCGTTAAGAAGAGGAGACAGTTTCTCATGGTTTCTATCATGGAGAGAATGAAATAACTTCCCTTTATGTAAGCAAATTTTCAAAGAACTTCAGTAACCACAGAGGTAAATCCACAAGGAAAAAATACACATCTCTCACCTCCCAGCACTAGCTTCATCATCATGTCTTTTGTTCAGCACCTGGTGTACTGCGTTCAGTCTTTTCTTTCTGCATCTGACTTCATTTCTGCTCCCATTTCTTTGCACCGCTAGCACAAGTAACATTTCCTGTGTTTCTCCATTTTTGTATTTATATAACCACTTCCTTCCTCAAGGCTTCTTTCTGCTTTCTGAGCTTCATACAATATTGAGTCATTCCAACACTTTGAAGGCTTTTGTAACATTAAAAATTAAATCTCCCTACACTAATTTTCATAATAGATGTTGCAAAGACCATGAAAGATTTATGGACCAGGCAACAGGACTATGGGTTAGTTCTCACTCATTCAAAGCCTGAAATATCTTGACTTGAAAGTCAATCAGTCATGACCAGAGAAGGAAAACCCCTTCCTCAGAGCTGGCCTGGCATCCTGCACATCTGCCAGGAGGTCTTCACAAGAGAAAAGAGTGCGAGGAAGAACTATAAACTGGCATGACAGTTATTCAAAATTGCAGGACTTTGTTGTTGTTAAAGTACCCTTCTTCTGGAGAAATGAAATAGCTTTGTTCAGGAGTAAACATCTTCTGGGTTGCTGAATGATTGAATTGTGTCTCTAATGGAAGGTAGCCTCAGATACACAACTGGGACAGCCCTGTGGTAGCAATGAACCATAGACCTGGGCTGAGGCGGCTGCAGACTGGCATAAGGGGCAGCTGGAGACTGCAGTCAAAGGGCTCAGGAGCCACAGCTGTGACAACACTACACTGCTGTCCACACCTACCTTCATGGAAAGAGATACGATGCTCCTCATGGGGAACAAATTGCTCTTTAGCTACTTGCACAACTTTTGGCAGGTCATAAATTGTGACCATGGACTTCGGGTACAAAGAAACACACTCCTGGGCCAAAGCTCCACCACCTCCTTTAGAGAGAGCAAAAGAAGGTCAGTACTGACAAAAAACCAACCTGTTCATCACCATCCCCATGAAGTGATGCAGGAAATGGTGCATTCAGCCTCACGGAAGCTAAAGCAGAAGAGGAGGGACAGGAGGGGCTACCATCTCCACTTGCTCTGCAGGAATCTCCACGGCCCGCAGCACCCAGGCCTGTGGGCTCAGCCCCAGCCATACAGCTCTTATGCACCCCCTCAGACAGAATCAGAGAATCACAGAATGTTAGGGATTGGAAGAGACCTCAAAAGGTCATCTAGTCCAGTCCTCCTGTCGGAGCAGGAACACGTAGATGAGGCTACACAGAAAGATGTCCAGGCAGGTCTTGAATGCCTCCAGAGTAGGAGACTCCACAATGCCCCTGGGCAGCCTGTTCCAGTGCTCTGTTACCCTCACCGAGCCCCAGCTATAGGTACTGGAAGGTGGAAAATTAAAAACAGAGCCACTCAACCAGGCACTGGGGAAGCAGCAATAGAGCCCAGCAGGGAGCCTGATGAGTCCCATGAATCCTGGCAGCACTGAGCAGCTCTGGGACAGCAGGTGCTGCAGGGTAAGAGGCTGCAGGTAATATCTCAACAACACTGACTGAAGGGAAGGAGGTAAAGAGTCTGGTACCAGCAGAATGTATCAAGCAAGGCAAGAAAAAAATGCCAAAGCTGCCACATACACAGGGGAATAAGACACTACTCACACAAATGACACTCTGTAGAGAAAAACATTGAGCTTCCTAATACTCTCATCAGTCTCACGTTTCTCTTTTTAGCCCAAGCAAACCAGTAAAATTCTCTTTTTATTGTTGACAAATTTGTGAAATACGTCCTGTTTTCCATTGCTGTTCCCATCATATAACATAGGAGTTATTTTTCTTTTCAGAGCTTGTAAAAGAAGACAGTTCAAAGGCTTGCTAAAAATCTGACACTCACCTCCCAGGTCACAGATTTGCCTGAAAGGGGAAAGGTCAAATGCAGAAAGAACATCTCTGCCACATATACCCCATATTGAGTTCTGGCCAGCCATGAATTTCAGCATTTCTTCTTCTGATCTAGTAATGCAAACAGACACAGCACATAGAAAAGGTAACTTATAATATCTTTGGTGATTTCTGTCATACAATTATTGCAAGTTTTATCTTAAACTCTAATATCTGTTTTTAATTACACAGAATACAATCTCTTTGAACATAAAACTATGTTGAGTCTTACTGTAGCAGAAGGGTACAGCCATAAATTCACACATTTCAATAGGGAATGAATACTATTCAAGTCCAATAGCTTATTAAGCTGCTAATTCTCAGGCTTATGAGGGATTTTTTTTTTCCTTCAACTACCATTGCCTCTGTGCCAGAGACCTGAGATATGGTTTTGTCCCAGTTTCAGCTGGGGTAGAGGTAATTTTCCTCCTAGCATCTGGTATAATGCTGTGTTTTGGATTTAGTATGAGAATAATGCTGATAACACAGTGATGTGTTAGTTGTTAAGCAGTCACAGACTTTTCAGCTTCTCATGCAGTGCCAGGTGCATAAGAAGCTGGGAGAGGACACAGTGAGGACAGCTGACCTGAACTGGCTAAAGGAATATTCCATACCACATGACATCACGGTCAGAATATATTCTGGGGGGAACTGGTCAGGAGTACTGCTTCTTGCAAACTGGTTGGGTATTGTTTGAGGAGTGGTGAGCAATTGCATTGTGCATTGCTTGGTTTTTAATTTTTTATTATTATCCTTGTTATTATTAACATTTTCTCTTTCTGTCCTATTAAATTGTATTCATCTCAACCCATGAGGTTTACTTTTTTACCTGATTCTTTCCCCATCCCACTGGGGGTGGTGGTGAGCAAATAGCTGTGTGGTGCTTAGCTGTCTGCCGTGTTAAACCACAACAGTTTTTCAGAATAGGAAATTATATACTTCTATTCAGAATATCAGACAGTGTCCCAGTAATGGATATTGTTGATAATGGAAAATGCTACATGATGGTTCTGATGAGTGGGATTCTCCCATCATCATATTTAATTGTCCTGAGCCATAAATAAAACTTTTTTTTTTTATCTACAGTAGGAAGAATTCTATTTCTATAAATATACTAATGATTACCTGTACATTGCTCCAAAAGGGTCTTCAGATGAAATGCCAAAAGCTCTTTCATATTGGTTTCTTCCTTCTCTAAAATAGCAAGCACAAAAAACATGAGAGCATGGATTTGTTTTTCTCTTACCCCAAACACACCTTGGGACTGTAGTTTCAGCTAGTTCATCACTGTGGAAGGTGCTCAGCTTTGTACAGAATACAATATATGCCAGTCTGTCTATAATGGCTATGAAGGTACCCTCATTTGCCACCCCAAAATATGCTGATACATTTCTCAGCCTTTCACTAGTACTTTTCAAGGCCAGGATGGATGTGGCTTTGAGCAACCTGATCTAGTGGAAGGTGTCCTTGGCCATGACAGAGGGGGTTGGAATTAGATGATCTTTAAGGTCCCTTCCAACCCAAACTATTCTATGATTCTATGATTTATGGGAACACATCTCAAGCAAAGATACAAGACTAGTGCAATCATCACCATCACACACACCACGTTTGACCACGAATTGCACTGATTGGAACAAGTGAGACTGTAGCCCCATATTAAAGTACTTCTATACACCTTTGTAATAGAAGTATCCTTAGCCATGATTGCTCCCACTGTAATGATCAAGTGCTTTCCTGAAGGTCAAACACACAGAAAACTGATTCCTAGATCATCTCTACCTTCAGAAGAAAAAGGAAAACAAGAACACACACAAAGGGAAAATAAGAAAAAAACAAGAACATACATTGGCTGTGTTAACAACCAAAATGAACTCTTGTTTTTTTCTGAGACCCAGTCAACATATTAATCATGCCCTTCCCCAGAAACACACCACTCAAAGGAGCCACACAGATCCCTTACCTCACAGCATCAGCCAGGTAGTGCCAGCACAAGTAGACTGTATTGGAATAATACATCATAATATGATACTGAGACTTGGGACTTGATTTTGTAAGGTAGATGTTGGAAATGTCTGTGTTTCTGTAGAGAGCTAAAGGGTGAAATAAATACATTAACTAACAGGTATGATATACCACCTTGTCAAGACCATTCTACAGCATGGTATTTATCACCAGAAGTTGTCTATATGACCCAAGACACAACCAGATCACTTCTACAATCATTCCCTCCACTGCAATTAGCAGTGGGTGAGGGCTGCTGAAATGTGTGTTGCCCTATTCAGTGTGAGTAAACACTGTCTACCCACGCTTACACCAGCACTAAACATTTATTTCAAGAACAGCAAGAGGAATGCCTTATGAGGGTCATCATTTACCTATGGGTTTCTGCTATAAGAGGACACTTTTGGTATGCTCTATTTAAAGGAGAAGCCCTTGCAGACAAGTCTTTTTTCTCCTCAACAAGTGGGAGACAAGTCCCCAAAACAACATGCCAACCACACCTACCCTCTCTCAGTTCACTAGTGCAGGACCATCTGCAGACACATGAATGTCTAGAGGACTCAAACAAATCTCACCTACAGGACTGGCACACAAAAGGAAAACAAAAGATAGACCCTGCTCTCCCTAAAGTCATTGTGCAACTACAGTAAAAGCCCTAAAACAAGACAAGACAACACAAGCCAGAGCAAGGGACACAACTTAGAAGACTAGCTAGTCCAGACCAGTTTTCTGATGGCCACAGATGCCTTCTGACCACATGGACCCAAGGTTTTTGATGCTCAGGCAAACTTAAATCACCTGTCAGTTCAGATCAACAACCTAACAAAATACTTCACATGGTGGCAAAACATCAACCAAAAACAAAATACATTTTAAAATCATGTTGCTGCCCATTTACCCTTGCATTTTATCCTAAGGTTTAAAAATCACACCCACACCTCAGAGTTTTTTTGAGACCAGCTCTGCAGAGACCCTGAATATCTTCTCCAAGGTCACCTGAGGCTCCGGCACAAAGTTTAGAGACATGGAGCCCTTCACCTGGGTTTTACTTTATACTTTCAATCATGCTGATATTTGCTGCTTCTCTTTCAGCTGAAGAATGGATGGTGATTCTCTCCTTGTTTCAGCAACAGCAACTGACCTTACACAAGATATCACCTCTCCCCACACACCTTGCCTCACTTTCAAAACCATCAGAGGTTTAAGTCATTTAATTTCTTCCCCTTTTGCCTTTATTACCTCCTTCTTGTGTGAGCTCTACTGTCAAGAGCTTCAGTCCCACACAGGCATCCAGCAGCCTTTCCATCCCTGTGGTGCTGGTACCCAAACGTGCGGCAATGGCATCTGAAGAAAGAGGCTTTCCTGCCTCCAGCAGAAGATCAAACACCCCCAGTTCACAGGCAGTGAACATAACCTGGGGGTAAGGAAAGGTGAGAATGAGAGATCAAGTGAAAGCACCAAAGCCTACCGCATTTCTAAACCTGCTCTGTTGGAAAAAATATACACTTTATCCATGTAAAAATCATATTTCATATAAAGTCCAATGATTAAACTGAAGCTTCTCCAAACACCAATAATACCATACAGTGCTCGTAATGCACCTTTTTCATTTCTTTCCCTTTCCCGGCAAAGCTAACCAATGTTTTTGGCTAACAAAGGTTCAGATTTAGAGACTGAGTTTTGAGTGTGAATGTTCCTGCCTCCTCCTTAGTTTCAGAGAACATTCTCAATATCTCTTTCTTTTTGCCTGGAGACTCAATGACAAGACAGTGTAGTGGTGAATTTTTCCGTTGTTGTTTTTGTTCTTTAGCTAAGGGTCTAAAATATGCTCCAGTGAACTCTAGAGATTCTCCTGTAGGTTGCAGCAGGGAGGAATATTCCACCCTGTGGTCCCTATTTTCAGTGCTTGACTGCAGTGGTCTTCCTGAAGCAGGGAGGATCCTCTCAATTGAAAGGATTGTCTCATTCAGGCCAACAGAACTGGAGGTGTATAACATCTCTAGGAAGAAGCTTCAACCTTCAGACAGACATATGTAAATACACAGAAGAAAAACATCCTCCTTTAGCTGCACACAGTCAAGTTTACAAGTATTACCCTACTTATCTGGCCACACAAACACCCCTAAAACAGTAACAAATACAGGCAGTCAATTGAGTTGATGCATCTACAATGATTTGATAAAGTCCACAGGAAGGTCATTTTACCCTCAGTAAGAACATATTTAACCAAAGTTGAGATCACAGTGAAGTTCTCAAGCTCAGCCTTCTGCACAGTACATAGAGACAAACCATGGGAGAAGGAAGCATGCATATTCTTTGAGAAGACATTAGAAAAGACTTGTTTTTTGTATGGTTTAACAGAAGGGGAAAAGGCAACTGAAGTAAGCTTTCTGTTTCTCGAACTCCAAAAGTGAAAACTGGGAAGAAATACCACCACCAGAGGAACATCCCACATTTGAGGCAGTCAGACAGCAAGCCCTCAGCTATAAACTGTGTTTTTTATAAAGCCTCATACAGAGACAAGGCCTGCTCATCCAAGAGCCCAGAGGGGTCTCAATGC
Organism: Columba livia; assembly: GCF_036013475.1. Taxonomy (NCBI): domain Eukaryota; kingdom Metazoa; phylum Chordata; class Aves; order Columbiformes; family Columbidae; genus Columba; species Columba livia. The sequence goes on from NC_088602.1 coordinate 117,466,265, forward strand.
TAAGTCTACTCTGAGAAGTCAGGTCACTTTCAGATCTTTTTTCTTTTCAAATTTCCTTCCTGCCTAGATGAGCTGACAGGATGTTTTAATATGAGATGGTCTTCCTCCCAAAAAGTTACATCCTAACTCACTAACGTAAGATCCTTGAATATTTCTGTCTGCATCTATCCAAGACTGTTATATTTCTTACCTTTGAGACTAAAAATCCACTGCTGTATTGCAAGATGACTTGAGGATAGTCAAGGTCCTCTGCGGAACCCATTTTCATTCCAGACTGAGGCACAGGTTCTCTGGTCCTCTTAATTTAAATAAGCTTATTTCCACCAAGCACTGAGCACACCAGCTGATCCACTTAATCTCATTGCTTCTGAGAAACACACTGGTTACAAAACGCAGTAGCTGAGTTCTTTGGCTTCAATGGGTCTTTTTGCCAGATTCAGCTGTTTCTTTGGCTCTTCCATCATCAAGTACGAGGGTAAAGAAGCAGTGCAGATTCCAGCTTGTATTGTCAGTTCTGCAGTCAGTTAACACACTGGTACTTCAGAAGCACTTGAAAGCTTGTCACAAGCAAACCAGAATTCAGCCCAGAACAGCAACAAGAACCTGAATTGAGTGCAATATACTGGGAGATTATAAACCAAAGCAGAGTCTTACTCGGGGTTTGTTCAAAAGGAGCTCTCCTCCATCAGGCTGGCTTTTTGATGCTGGAAGACTTCCCAAGAATAGAAATCCTTACATATGTCAGTCAGTCCACTGATGTGACCCCAAAGGAAAGACAACAATTTGGCAACACAATTCTCCAAGTGAAATGTGGACATTCCCAGGGGTGTAAGAGTGAAGGAGTATCAGCTCAGCTGAAAGCGGTCATGGCATGCTCCTGCCCAAGCCTGGCATCTCCCACAGATCTAATTCCACCCACTCCCCACTCAGACATATGCACAGGACTTACCTCCACCATGCTGAAAAAGAGACTTTCTCAGTCTCTGGGTCATGTACCCAGGGGCTCAGACCTCACCCACACGAATAAAACAACCAGCTTAGCTACTAAGGAGCAGGCAAGAGCTGCCGAGGAAATAATCCTCCACACAAGGAGCTGAAGAATAAGAAAGCATCCCACCAGAGCCTGTGCCTGATATAATTTCCACCCAGGTGTGGAAAACCTGGGTGTGCTTCCCTGGCCTCATTTGCAAGCCATGCCCATGGAAAAGATAAAAGAAACAGAGACACATAGGCAGAGGGGAGTGGAAATGTGCTGTGATTGCACAGCTCCAGGTGACCCTGGGGCTGGCTGTGGGGTACACCCCATCCCTAAGTGCAGAAGCAGCCAGTCCAAAGAGAAGCTAAGAGTCTGTTTGTTGTGCTGCTTTGTTGCAGTGACTTGTTTGCACTAACGAGGATCACTCACGTGAAATCTGCAAGGAATTAAATCTTCTCTTGTTCTCTTTCTGTATTTTGCAGGTATCTCCTCACATACCGGCTTCAAAGGCGATGCCTGCTTGGCAGCTGCCAGTGGTGGTGGGCAGGGGTGTTCTACTTGTGCTTTGGCATGTTTTGGCAGAGCAGGGTGCTGAGGGAAGACAAATGGTTCTATGTTTTCTAGCTGGCTGCCATGGTCTTCCTCCCCTGCTTTGCAAAACTAATCAGAGGCATGCAGAAAATCCTTACGACGAAACAATGAAATGACTGCCAAGCACCAGATGTGGAATGGATTCCGACTTCACACAGAACATACCTCATAAGCCTTTCATCCAAAAGTTAAAACCCTGGATTACTTTCCTAAAACCTCTCTGCCCCACTGTTCATTGATCTGGCTTGTAAATGCCCAAAATCTTACCTTTTCAGGCACACACTGCAACTCTCAGGTGAAAACAGATGTCAGTTATCACCCTTTTTCCCCTCTATACACAACTCAGGAACAGTACTTGTTGTATGTTCTAACACCACTGTGTGTCCTGTTTTACCAGAACACTGGGTCCAAACACCTGGTTTACAGCAAGCACCAATCTGCAGAAACACTTAGATCGCCACACCCTGGCCAGTGTCGCCTGGAACTACAGTGCCATTGCCTTACTAGTGTACCACACTTCACTGTCTGGTACAGCTTAGACACCAATGTTCTGTTTATTTTGTGCTGTGGAGATTGGAGATCACAACATGCTTCTCTGCCGGAGTGACCGTGGAACCCATACAGCTTGCATTTAACAAGGCATGTCTCCTCTGAAGGAAAAGGCTGGACAACAGTTTCAAGAACACAATATTTCTCTGCCAAAGGCCAACTCTGCAACTCTGCCTGCCTGCTACTGAGAAACAAATTGGTGCAATTTTGCCAAAGCATAAACATTTGCCACTTTTGGGATAACTGATTTCATAAGAGCTATTCAGATCCAGGCCATAAGCCATGCTGGAAGCAAATGCTAGCCACACTAAAGTATACGTTTCCATTGGGCCAAACAAAATGACTCTAGCTATAGCTGCTGCTCACCAGCTTACAGACCGCTTTCCTCAAATGGCTCAGCCACAGATTCGTAATCAGATATTACAGTGACATTTAGTACAGCTACATTTAAGATTCACGATTATGAACATGCTCAATCCTTGATTCTTATAGTTTCAACTAAACAGCAGATGGTTATGTGCAAAGCTGTAGACTAGCATGTCTGAACGGGCCAGAGATTGACTTCACTTAAGGCAAACTTAGAGAGTACAAGAGGGTCTGGTAATCAAATGACTACACAGTTAATTAAACCCACTTGAGGTGCTTTTTCAGTTATGACTGAACCTGTCTGCTGAAGACACCAGATGTAATCATCTAATGGGATTACTACCAGTAGCGAGATACAAGGGATGAGGTTGCAGATAACTGACATGAGACTGATGCAAAGCCAAATGCAGTGTGTTGCTGTTTCCAAGTAAATAGTGAGGCTTAAAGCTTAAGCTCCTTTTAAGCTACAAATGAATTCATGAAGATGAAATTGCAACAGCTTGCTTTCTCTGAAAACTCCATCAAGGTTTTTGTCATAGCGCTTAGACCACGTCCAAGCTAAAGCTGTTACTTCACCTCCACAGTTTTATTTTGGTAATGAATTTTTCTTTGCCTAAGTGACTCACTACAGACAAATATACACAAAAAAAAAAAATTACTAAGTTTTGCATAGCATTTAAAAGTAAGAAATTATCTAAAACAAAGCAGATTTAGTAAAATTAATGTGTCTGTCAGTGAGAAATGGTAGATCACACATGCAGCCTTCCTTGTAAGCAACAATCTCAGGGATGTGACAATCATGAGTCTCAGTAATGCCAGTGCAGAAACAACTGTGCCTCGCTACCATTATTAAGCCTCTAAGTATGCCCAGCTTATGTCAGATGGCCTAGAGGTGCATTAAGATCACAAAATTTGTACCCTTTTTTTTTTTTTTAAGAATCCTAAAAAGCCAAGATACTCAGTATCATACTTTTTATTTGAAACAAAACATCCAGTTTTAATGAAATACTAGTTTTCTTTTTTATTACTTCTAATTCTTCTCAGCTTTTACAATAAAGGCATTTCCCTAGTAAGATAAATATTGTTTCTGTCAGCTTTTAACACCAACTAATTTTAATTTTTTCCTGCTTACATCACTTATGCTACTGGCAGACATTTGGAATGGGCAGGAAATCCTGTATACCCAGCTCATTCTCTAAGCAAACCCTCCCCTCTCAGTTTTCTTTATAGTACAAACTCAGACTAAGAATGTCTTTTCGAGACCATCACAAGCAATCCAGAGTTGTTCTCAGTTTAACTTCCTGGCGTGCAAACAATCTCTCAACAAATAATTCAACCAAATAGCCATGGATATCTCTGTCAGAGGAGGGTCTCAGCAGATAAGAGGCATAGTCTCCCTGAGGACAGACAGGTTCAATGGCTAAAATTGTACAGGTCAAAACTTTAAAGAGACAAAAAAATGAAAAGAAAGACAGCAGCTGAGTCAAGCTTTAATGTCAGAAATCACTTGTGCTCTGTCAAGCATCATAAAGGCAATCAGTGGACACACAATTGCCTTGCACAGGCCATTTTACACTTGCTAATCTGACAATCTTCTCCATATCTTCAAAAAGAGAGCTTTAGAAAGAAGTAGCCCCATGGCAAACACTCCAGGTGGCTTATTTCAAATGAGCCTTATGCTGTTTGACAGCTACGTCAGGTGTGGTGAGCAGGAGGTAAAGACTTTGCCTGCCTTTCCCTTATCCAGTTAAGGTAGAAAATAACAGAGCACTTACAGGCACACATCTGGGTCCACATGCAGAATTGCAGCGAAGACCCCATCTAAGAGTGATCAGTCCTTGCTCAGACACTTGGTTGGCAGGTTGAGGCTGCTAGCTGGGAGTGACAGCGGTGCTACCACACCACCAGCCCTTAGCATTGTCCTGTAAACAGGCCAGCTGCAAGGACAGCTCTCCTGGGTATCCCCTCCACAGCAGGCAGAGCTCACTTCACAGGTGCCACAGTGCACATGCAACTTGGTACCAGTTTAAAACCAGTTCTGGTCAGCCTTAGCACTTCAAAAGTTTTAGAACCCACTACTACAGAAAAGCATTTGTTTGGGTTAATCTATGATTATCTTTTTGGTGAAGCAGGAGATATATTCAGAGGATGCAGCCGGTGATGGGGAAGCAGATCAAATTGATTTTCTGTGCTATGATTACAAAGAAGAAAGTATGGTGGTACATACCATTTCAAACAAACCTCAAGAGCTCAGTATCAAATTAAGCACAAAAACACAGAGGTACATTTGCTTTTAACAACGATACTTACACATGTAGGAATGTAAGGCACAAGAGGGATCCATTCCGTACACCCAGTTCTGAAATATCAACTGCGACTAGCTTGCTGCTTTGTACAAACACTAGAGACAACTCTGCAAATTTATTGTGAGGCAGTAAAAGATACATTGTGCAAATACCATGTTAGCTGGGCTGAGGAATGGATGGATCAACAGCATACAACATAATGAAATGTATGTTGTATCCAGATTATAATCAAACCTCGAATGCAGGATACCAGATCAAAACACAGGCAATACATGTATTTCCTCCTTAATTTGTATAGCAATACAAGCTATCAGTGGTCAATTCTGATCACCATTTATGAATTAAGGCACCTGTCAAACTATTTAGTTTAATTGCTCTCTTATATAGAATCTAACATCCCTACCTCTGCTACATGAGCAGCTGCAATGGTCTGTTAGACAGTCCCAGATATGTTCAAGAACTGCCCTAAAGCTGACACTGGTGCGATGTCCAGGCAGCACTGATCTGTGATCAGCTCTCATTGGTTTGTGTTTTTAGCCTTGTGGTCCCTGCTACAGTACTGTGCTCGCAATTTCAGGAGCCACCACAAAAATTTCCATTTTCCCTAACAGCTTTTAAGATGATGCTTCCGGAGAACATATAAAATATTTTTATACGCATACCTAATCGTGCATATGCCCTTATTCTAGGTCATTTAATAGATTACTTTGCAAAGGTGGAGTCAGTTAGACAGAAACCATGGATATGGTCAAACAGCTTTGGTAACCACTTCTTACTAATGTAATGACTTTGGGCAATAAGACTTGTACATTATCAAAATTACCATAGGAGGCAGTGAGCAGATGGAAACTACCACAACAATCATACTGAAGGGCTTGGCCTTGCCCTTGTGGTGAAGCTGTAGTTTCTGTTGAATAAGCTGCTTCCTGAGTCACCTAGTGCAGGCTGAGGCTAGGAGATAAAAAGCAAACTGCAGGCTGGAAGGCTGGTAAGTGCAGAGACTCTTCAGCCCTCAGACAGAAACAGGAGATGTTCTTCTTTAAGGATGAGAACAGGACTGTGGGGTAACACTGTCCTTAGCAGCAGGAACTTTGATTTCTTACAATTTTGGAGGATTATGTTCTTCTCTGTTTAACAAGGGCTGCAGGAAAACCACTCCTAGCTGCTAGTGCCAGCTGCCACAGTGAGGCAACAGCATATGCAGGGACAGAACACACCAGCTCCTGCACAGCACATGGAGGCACAGGAGCTTTGGCCAACAACCTTCCCACCCCGTCCAGCTCAGACCCATCTGCGATGAGCAGGGTCCTCATCCTCAAACGGGACGAGGTCACATGCTGCCTTGTATCGTTAGATGATTTATACTCTTCTGAGCCCTACGCATCCTCAGGAGCAAGGTGGGTTCCCACTCTCCTGGAACCTCTGTGAGGACAAAAGGGAAGCATTGTGCTTTGTGGTGACAGACATGACATCTCTCCTGGAGCTGAGATCAGAACAGAGGTTCATCCTCACAACTGAGAAAAGCTTCTTCCTGTCTCACTGTGTGACTTAGGACTCAAGAATGGGAGCATCAGAAGAAACCCTGGGCATCTCTGGGGACTCAGTGGAGTAGGGCTCAGAGGTCTCACTCACTGCTGACAAGGTTTTCCAGCAGGCATGGACACATCACTGTAGCATGGAGTTGCCCAACACATGGCGCAATGGGATTTACACCCCATATTTACACCACACCAATCCTGCTCACAGAGGAAATTTTCTATTACTGAAGGAAAGACCATACTGGTAAACAGTGAAGCTGAGGTTGATTGGCTGATTGTAAAGTAAGCTTAAAATTAATTGACAGGTATGGCTGCCTGACAAAGAGCAAGAAGCTCGGAACTATTTGAGTATTCTGCTTTGCCATGGCATAGGAAGAGATACAGAGTTTGAAATTAGGACAAAAAAATGAAGTCAAATGCACGGGATAAGCTTAATGCTTCTGGACAAATTATTCCACTGAAGTCTTCCATCATCTTCAAGGATTTCTTTCCTCACCTCTAGCTTGGTCTTGCCATGTGTTCAGTCAAGATGAAAGCTGACATTCAGGCTCCAACTTTTCAATGGTAGCCTAACGAAGAATAAACAAAGACTTAAAACAGCCTTGTTCACTCAGATCATTGATGTTCTGGTATGAATAGTTAATAAATCTATAATTCTGCTTACAACCCTTGGGAACAAAGCCCCCAAAACAAAACCAAATCATAAGTATTGACAAATGGAATAAGATACGTAACTTTGATGCAATGGGACATAAGTAACATGCAATCCATGACAAGCCTAGGCAAAGAGAGTCAAGTTACTACCAGTAGATAATTCTCACTGACCAGTTTTACCAGTTAAATAGGCAGATACCTTTGCAGACATTCTCACTGGACTGGATTTCTAGCAGCTAAGGATCTGAAAGTAGAGGTAGCATAGCAGCTAAGTCAGACTCCATCCAATACTCAACCATATCAACATAAATTCAATGTTTCAGAAGTATTTATTTGTTTGGTATGTCTTTGGTAAGTGTTAGCTACTAAATCTCATGCTCTTCAGTTCCTTTAACATTTATAACAGAACCCGTGACTGCAGTATAATTTAAGCAAGGTAAATTTAATAATTAAACAAAAACAGTAGTATGGTTTATGGGAACTTCTTCACTAACTAGAACAAAGTTTGTTGATCAAAGTTGGAAGCCCATTTCAAAAGGACATTCCTTTAAAGCACCTAACCCAGCAAAGAATAGACACTGAATACTTTTCATATGAACTCAGGGTCACTCAACAGACATACAGTGAAATGGAAGAAAAGAGACCAACTAATTTTACCTGCTTTTAGACAGCTCCTGAAAGACAGTCTTGCAAATCCAAGAAATCAGGTAAGATTTAACCTATCAGCATCACAACATTCTTCCAGAGTAGGGAAAAATATCAGTAACTGCAATATTTCAGCTTCTAGAAGCCATTATTATAAAGCCTGCTGGTATCCTAGGTTCTTTCGTTTGAAACACTAAGACCCCTAGAAGATAACTGGTAGAAACATACTGACTATCAATACAGAACAAAGAGTAATTGTTTAGTATAAAAAATTACATTCTTTAAGTTATTGCATCAGTGAGGTTTTAGCAGTAGTACAAGCACATAACTCAGCCATAATAAAAACCTGAATAAATCACTTTGGGCACAGAATAATTTATATTTGTGACCTTATTGTAAGATTACAGTTTCAACTTTTTTCAAGTTTCCTTGCAGTTCAAAGCCTATCATCAATGAAGACCACAAGCAGACTGATATCCAGCCAGTCTTGGAGCAATGGCCACCTCAGAAAAACAAAATCCCTCATTTTTATTGTTGGGCATGATGTTACATGTCATAGGGTACTCCTTTGGTCAGTTGGGGTGAGCTGTCCCAGCTGTGTTCCTTCCAAACCTCAGCCTACCCATTCGGAGGGGTGCACACAAAATGGGAAACAGAGGAGGCCTCGACACTGTGCAAGCACCACTCAGCAATAGCCAAAGCATCAGTGTGTTGTCAACACTGTCACAAATCCAAAACACGGTGCCAGTGCCATACCAGCAGCTACGAAGAGTGTTAAGTCAAATCCCAGCCAGATCCAGTACAGGGACACACAAGGCAGTATCAGTCTCAGGGAATTCAAGATTTTGGAGAGCTTTGATGCAAAACACATACCTGAAGCAACAATACCGCTAAGTGTTTGAACAGATAAAACTCTGCACTGAGCAGTTACTGGGCAACTTTAGGTGCTAGCAGTTTGAACAGGTTTTGATTAGGTTCAGCTGGCCGACTGCAAGAGGACTTCTTCCACATTCCCTCTCCATTTTGGGATGTAAGCATTTGCGAGTAGCTTCAAGGTCCTTTCAGGCTTTTCTTCCTGAAGCTGCTGTGAAAATAAATAATATAAGCACTAGAAACAACTGGGTTACTTTGCGTTACTGCACTTTTAGGACACTGTATGAAGCCAGTGCTGGATATGGTGTGTTAAGTTGGAATGACTGTCACAGTCTGAGAGCTGAACATCCCACAGTTATCTTCTCTGGCCTCAGAATTTACCTTAAACATCAGGGAAACTCACAAAATGTAATCATTTCAGGGTGAGATATGGCGCCTTCTCTGGGGCAAAAAAAAAAAAAAGATCAAGAACAGACTTTTTTTCATATTAACTAACAATACCTGCTGGATTCTTCCAGTATGACTCATCAACACTTTTTGGTGAGTGCTACTGCTTTAACTGCTTCCACTCTTGGCAATGACACTGAAAATTCATAGCTTGATGACTTCCTGAAAGAAGCATTATAAACTAGCATCTCCCTGATTACTTACATAATGCATCAAGACCCTCACCCAACACATCAATTCCAATGGAAATCCACAGCAGAAATATACTGCAGAAATACCAGCAAGAATCTAATCCCAAGCTTAAAGACATTGGAAGTGACAGCCATCAGTTAAACTTCTAACATAACTGTAGATAGAATACACTTCTTCTTAAAAAAGTGGTGTTACCATGGGCAGTGTGTCACTATTTAAGAGCAGGCTAAGCAGAATTGCATGTATTCGCATCCCGCCAGCCTCATCAAATACTTGCAACCAACATAAGAATGGATTTTAGCCAAATCATTACTGAAGTTGAAGTTGTCTTCAGGCAGAAAGGCTTTTAGCACTTTGACAAAGATAACAGAAAAATAAACTCTCCACAGAAAGTAACTGCTCAGAATTCAAGAGAGCCATGATGTTCAGATTATTAGATAAATCAGTCTAGATCTCAACCCTAAAGACAATGGTGAAACTCATAAGAGAAGTCACAAAAACTTGAGAAGTAACATAATTGAGATCTTTAAAAACATGAATTGCCAGGAAAAGAATGCCTCTTTTTTTCCCCACAGCTAGTAGCTACAAAGATTTCAGCAGCATGATCTAGTAAGAAACAAGCCCCATATGGATTCACTGAAAGCAATGCAGACAAATTCAGCCAGCCAGGGATCCAGCTGAGCTGCAGCACCAATGTGTTCCTCAGGCACTCCAGGAAAGGGATGCACTTTGATGTGATGCATCAGTGTGAGGAAAACAGCATCTGAAGGCTGTAGATAAAGAGCACACGCTCTGCTGAATTAACAGCTGACATAACAGGACCACCAAGAAGCATGGCTGAGCTTCATTATTCCAATGTGTGAAGTGATTTTTTTCAACAAGTGGGTTCTCGTACAACATTTCTGCAGATTTTAATACACTGACATACGAAAACAGCAACTTCAGTTCACTGGAAACAGTTTTCTTTTTAATTTTACCATAAAAAGGCAAAATAAACTCTTTCACTGTAATGTCATAGCTTTTAATATTCCTGAGCTGCATTTTAGAAGCAAAAGTATTCTTAAATGGTTTTTACAAGATACTGCAGCCTTACTTTCCAACACAAGTAAAAATAATTTAGCAAGAAGGCCCCTTTTTCAAAAGACAATGGCTAACTCTGTATGTACCTGAAAAATGCTTCAAGTGGTTCTGTGCCACCTGAAGTAATTACAAAGCCAAATATGTCAACAAAATAACAGAACAACTTTTCAACCATTTTATCACTGCTTCTTACTTCCTACATCAGTGTGCCTTTCTCACATGGAAAGTATTATTCTACAAATGCCATTACATGCCAGAATAATTAGGGCACCAAAGCTTGGCACCATACAGACATGTGACAGAAACATAGCAGTTTAAAAGATAACCTGCATACCTTTATAGTCAGTTTTAAGAACCGTATGAAAGACCTGCTCTCCATCTCAGTCAGCAAAAACTCTTTGATAAATGTGATTTCATTGAATGCATCAGAAAGTATTTAAAATCAAACCTATATGTAATAGCTTGTCACATCTGGAGTTCCTATAACTGGCACCCATGTACTTCTCAAGCCAAATTAGGTGATAATGAGATAAAAACTAAATTGACTAAAATTATGGTTCAGAAAACTAAAAATCAAGAAAATAAGTTGGCTTTTAGCATTGTAGGAACTCAAGCACAAGCACAGGTGGTTATACCTACACTGTGGCAGAAACCTAGAAAGAGACAACAAAGCACGAAGGAACGTCAGAAAAACAGGCATCTATTGTCTTAATTTCAGGGACTAGATGCTAGATAAGCATTGGCTGAAACAAATGCAACTACAGCAGTCACACCGATGAGGTCTTGTTTACAACGTTCTGGCCCTTTTGTCCAACCACAGCCTTTCCAAGGAGCCAAGGCCTCCACTACCCACTCCAAGTACTCCTGTGCTTACTCAGTGATCTCCGGTGCCTTCGTCTCCTGCTCACGCTTCTGCGACTATAACTTCTTTCTCTTCTGTCTCGCTTACGTTCGCTACTGCGACTTCTTCTGTAACGTGAACGCCTGGGGCTTACACTTCTTCGACGAGGACTATGGCTTCGTCGAGGACTGTAACTTCTGCTAGAGTGTCTATAATCCCCCCTTTCTTTCCTGTACCTTTCATCCCGGTAACTCACATCTCTTCTGTGTCTGCTCCTCTCTCGTTTACCCTTACTCTCATCAGTGTTTATGCTGCTACATGAACGGCTCTTTCTTCTTCTTGACTCTGTGCTACGTTTGCGCGGCTCACAGTGAGAGTCCTTCCTGCAGGCATTCTGGTCATAGCTAGAGAGGCTCTTCTGCTGCTGATTACTGGTGGGAACACATGACCCAGAACTTCTTTTCTCAGAACACTTCTCCGAGTTTGTGGTATGAAGTTTCTGACCTTCTTTGACATGAACTTTGTCATGAATGTTGCCATTCAAGTACTTGCACTGAGTGTTTACGCTCTCAGGGGACACTGCTTCTCTTTGAGAGCCGGGAGCCAGTTTCCCTGTAACAGCCTGTCCTGAGGTAGAAGTGATGCAGCTGGATGACACAGTGTGTGGAGCACCACTAGGATCCTTCAGCATGTCAGACTGAGATGCTTCAGTTTCTTCTTTGTTTTGATTAATTGCATCCATTTTCTTGCTCAGAAGATTGTTCAGTAGTTTCTCCCTCAATTCCTTTTCTTTTCTCTGCAATCCTAGTGCTCTCTCTTTTTCCTCTTCCACACGTTTGAGCTCAGCCTCCTGGAGTCTTCGTCTCTCCTCTAGCTGCTGAAGTCGAATCTTTTCTTCATTATGCTCTTGCTCCAAAAGTTTTACTGCCTGAAAGATAGTCAAAGGGAAGGTAAGAGTAAACAAGAAAATATTTACAGACCTGCTCATGCTTCCAAGTTATACCATAACACAAAAGCAGCAATCTATCAAGAAAAGAAAATCTAACAAACAGAACTTAACCATCCCAAAATAAAACGGTTGTTTCCTCCTTAAAGCAAAAAAACAACCCACAAACTAAAACAACCAAACAAAAAGCCCACCAACACACAGCATTCGTAAGGTGCCACATTGGTATTAGTCCACAAACTCTTCTGAGTGTTAATTTCTCCCAGCTGTTTCACAAGGCAAAAACAAAGCTTGGTCTTTATGGCTCCTTAATATGACAAGACTAACACACAAGCTAGAAGAACATGTGAAATTTCAAGTATTAAAATACTTTTATCAGAGTCAACACCTGAAGGTTTCAGTCAAATTTAAAACATTAATTTGTCTTAGATGATTGCAATCTGTGGTTCACAGATGACTTTACAATGAATCCAAAAATCCAGCAAATAATTACACGTGTATTACGTAGAAACCAATCCTCTTTTGTCAACCACTTCAGAAACTCATAATACTTAAAAAGGTTCAAACCTTTTTTTATTCTAACCCAGACAAATGGCTTAGCATATACATCAAACAGTGCTCTATTTTATCAGACAACCTTTCTGTTTCAGAGCTGCAAAGTTACAAGCCCTGCAAGAAGCATTTCTCCCTTCTCCTAGCACATGACTGACCACAGAGCACTGTATGAGCTCTAATTCAAAAACACTCCTGAGGTACACTGGCATCAAGGAAAAAATCCTGTGCTTTGCCACACAGTTTTTCATTACCGCAGAAAATACTTAGTATACATTACATTACACCTTAACATGACTTTATTCAAGTCTTAAGCCAATGACATTCTGTTCCAGTGAAAAATGACAATATTGTTAGAGAGACCAGATCTAACATTCAAAACCCTAGCTGACAGTACTTTTTCTAAAGAAAAATCATTCAGCACATTTTCAAACATCAAACAATGAAGGCTCATTCTCTGAATCTGCAAAGAATAGTTAACAGAACCGCTGAAAAGCCAGAAGAAAAATGGCATCAAAACTGCAATTAGAAATCAGGAGTCTTGCATCTTATGCTCCGTGATTAGTTCCCTTTATCATGCTTACACAATCTTTTCCTGGATTTAAGAGCAAGCCTGCCAATTAGTTTATGTGTAAAAAATGCTATTCAGGACTACAGGTTCAAGTCCACTCTTCCATTTACCTATATGTGCATATTTTACCAATGGAGGAATACTCTTTCATTGCACTTTTTTGAATTTTTGGTCTAACGAATAGCATCTGAAGCAGTACTGAATCTGCTTTTTTTTTTAATTAACAGCACTCCTCACTCCCTCTCAAGTCAGCAAAAGGCTTTGCTTTGCTGTGTTCTTAATTAGCTTCTCAAAGAAATATTGAAATTACCTTTGCCCTGCTTAGCAGTTCTGCAATTAGTCTAATGGACTGAAGATTCCTCTGAGCTAACAGGAGCTTCCTTTCTTCTAACTTTATCTTCTCTTGCAGTTTTTTCTGCTCTTCAGCTTGAAGCTTTTCAAGTTGCTTTTTATTTCGTCGAACTTCACGATCTTTCTGTTTCTGTTCTCTCTTGCGCAACTTTTCTTCTCTTTTTCGCTCTCTCTCACGTTCTTCAAGCTCTCTCTGCTTCCTAAAAAGAGATTAATATTTTCACCTTATCTAGGGCAGGTACAATTTTAGACTCCTACTCTACCTAAAAAATGTATTTTCTACTTTAAGTAAATTTGTTTCTAAATAAGTCTTGTTGATTACTGGAAAACTGAAACAGAAAACAGTGAACATTTTAATCATTACTTGTGACAGCAAAAAATCAGCAGTCTGTCAATACTTAAAACCAAGTTGGAATCCAAACATAGAGCATGGCTACAACAACAAAAACATTTTTTTAAACCAACTTGACCAGAGACAATAACAATACATTAGGCAGCTGGGCAGTCAGTTGTCACTGTAAGAAAATTACCAAGCCAATTAATGTGTACATGGGTTCGTGATTCTTATTTCAGGCATTAGGACAAAATGGTAGCCTATGTAAAAGGCTGAGGGTTTTTGAGATCAGGTATCTAATAGCATAACTTTCAGGAAATTTAATATTTTGCAGATTTAATATTTTGAACTAAATATAAGCATTAGTGATAATATAAATAACCTTACTGTTTCATGAATTGCTTAATAACTAAACATTAAGCAATGAGAATTTATACACATCAAGGCAACTGGACACCAACATAACTGCTGAAACAATTTGCACCATTCATGTTTATATTCTGAACAGCTGTCTTACAACATTTGCATCCGTATACATTTTCTTAAAATGTCACTGTTAAGATATGCTTGTATCTCATCCTTTTCCTGGAAAAAATACTGATGTTAAGAACGAATGAGCTTTATAAAATGAAAGTTACTTACTAGTAGAACTAGTGCATAACTTTCTATTGTCTATTTACAGTGCTCATTTTTCCATCAGAATGACTATATCTCATGTAAATTTCCAGCTCCCGAAATTACAGTTCAACCCCCCCCCAAAAAAGTGTAAAAAACTTGAACTCTCATCATCCCTGAACCCTGCTTCCTCAAAAGGACCACTTCATTCTCACAGTTTTAAGTGCTTCACTTTAGCTACAGAAGTAGAACTTTGAAACAAAATTTGTCTTTAGTTATTTTCTATCTGTTGGTGCTGACATGGAGTAACTGCAGTTTTGTTACGCATGACTATTAAAAATATAACTAAGCAATATGCAATAAATACCTTTCTTCCTCTTTTTGTCTTTCCTCAGCTTCTTTCTCCTTACGTTTTTGTTCTTCTCTCTGTTTTTCAAGTTCTTGAAGCTTTTCCCTTTCAAGCTGACGCTTCTTAATTGATGCATCACTGAGATGTTTTGTTGAGTCAAAAGAAACCTTCATAGGATACAATTGAAAATAGTTTTAAGTAGACAAAAAAAAACAAAACAAAACAAAAAAAAAACAAACCCTACACAAACCCCAACAATTTTAACCCAGCACAAAGGTATGCAAACTGCAGCATAAGTACAATCAGAAACATAAAGCCTATAACCAGATAACTGGGAACTACCTGTCTGCACACTAGCACAATTAGGTAGCGGTTCACACTTTTGTGTGTGTTTGACATACAAAGTAAACCCAAGTGTGGTTTAGGCCCTGGGTGTCCAATGTTTTCAACTTGTCAGAACAGGAACGTACAGAACTCTTTCAACTCACTTCTGCTATCAGGGAATGCACAGCACTAGATAGAAGTGGGTCTTAACAAAGGCGCCGCTTTCTGTCTACCACTATGATCCTTAAGTTGAACAGAAGAAACAGTTCTACAACATTCAGTACCTGGTTTAAGCCTCTTCACCAATTCTAACACCAAGATTCCCAAATTGAGGTCCACTGAGCTGAAGCTCCAAGTTTGAAAGAGGGAACACAAGTGAGAGGGAAGTTACATCTGAGCAATGCGGCCAGGGAAAACATTCAGCGTCCAGGACATATGGGCACACCTTGGCCATGTCCAGCTGCACCTTGGAACAGGAAACCAGAAGACATCACACCCTTGGTGTCCTCATCTCCCACTCTAGATACCAATGCCTGCATAGGCAGGCAGGGTCCATAACACATTCCTGAATGGCTGCTGTCATGAACCATGGGGCAGAGAACAAAGAGCACATACTCTGCAGTTTAATTAACCCAGGCTCTATGTAAAATGATGTTTCACTAACAGGCTAAAATGACAGGCAGGTAGAAACAGACAAAGTGTTGTGACCTTGTATGAAAGAGATCTGTCCTGACAGCATACACAGCCCTCTTTCTTTCCTATCAGTCCCCAGGGCAGCTGTCAGGAAGGCTTCCGCTTACACGGCCAAACTAAATTTGGGAACCCTAATCCACCCCATGAAAGTGACAGTTGGAACTTCACATCCCCTTGAAAACATTGAGGGTCAACATTACAAACAGTTTCCATGCTTCAACTGACAAACTTTGATAACAAGATAAAAGATTGCAGTATATTACTTATACTGACTAAACTAAAACTTAAATAAATATTTGCATATTCCCACATTGCACAAAGGAATACTCAAGTTTTTTCCTGAAATACACTTTCTGATTTGATGAATGACTATACTCAAATACATATGCAAACATTTCCAATAACTAATATATAAATGCACAGACCATCTCCAAACATATCAGAGCAAGCTTTCTTCATGCCGTACTTTCACAGATACTACAACTGAACAGACAGCCTTGTTCTCTCCTATCACAGCTGTTTTCTTGGACCATCAGGTTACAGAAAAAACGATCTGGAAAACTCAGTAAATAAGTATTATGAATTAGGCATACTGCATTCACAGGAAACTGAGCTACAGGTTAAGGTTACCATTTAAATTTTTGTGGGGCCCTTCTCTATCTGAAATACACTAATGATTAACTGTGTATTCCACAGGCCTTACAGGCCACATGCTATTAAACTTCACAGTTCTGACAGTCATCTGGTAGACCTCGTTTTCCAAGCAGGGACAGGCTGTGAAACACTCCCTCAAAACTTCTAATTGTAGCCAACACAAGAGAGAACAATGCATGTTAAAGTCAGCCTTTTGGTGAAAGATGTCTGAACTTGTTCAGAATTAGAATTTTTAGTGATATGACAGGATTTATGAACACACATTACTTTTTTTAAAAAAAACAAACATTTAGCCAGTCACGTTCATGTACTTGGTCCTTCCATCAAGCAGGTTTTCATTTCATTTAACTGCCTTGTTAAAAAAAAAAAAAAGTCCCATCCACTTTGTTCAGGTAGTCTAACGTAATTTTTCTGCCATCATTTTTCTTTAAACATTCTATCATGGCTGTTCCATAAAACCACCTTAATGCTGTTTATGTCACCTGTTGTCACTGCTACAGTACATAGATGTAGGTTTTAAACACTATGGAAATATATTTAGTTATACTTGTTTTTTTGACTGGGTTCCCATAAAAAAGCCTGCAGTTTCTCACCTTTATATTGCAAGCCACTGCTTTGCCATCATCGCCTTTATACATCAGCTTCATCCCTCGCAGGGCATTCATGGCCTTAATGAAACCTGCGTACTCCCGATACTGAACATAAGCTTCAAAATTTAAATGGCCTCCAAAACTGAAAGTGTGAAAATTTCTGCCAGTCATTTCTTCTCTGTAAGGGTCCAGCATGGGTATGTCCACATTACGTATTTCTCCAAATTTACTGAATACTTCTATAAGGACTTCTTCACTGGGCTTTTCCGAGCCAGAGTCCTTTGCCGCAAACCACTTACAAGGCAAGCCCTCTAGGTGAATAGTATCTGGCCTTTCCCCTGGCAAAGTTTCATTCATGTCTTTTGCATCACGGAAAAATGAGTCCCAGTCATGTCTGGTAGGAAAGTCAATCTTATATTCTGCAGCACGGACTTTTAAAATGTCAGAGAAGCCACTCAGCTTTATTGTTTTGCCATCAAGGCACGCCAGAAAAGATTTAACCAAACTCTTGTTTTCAACCTCTCCTTCAAACCGGATGAAATCCATCGTGCTTTTAGAAATCCGCAGAGTGGAAAACTGATGAGTTTGCACCATCCCTTTCAATCTTTCCATCACTTCCCAGTTCGAAATGGATTTTCCCGGTTGTTTCAGCTGAGGAAGTGCCACACTGATGGTCATTTTTGTAATGGGTTTAAGGTATAACCCACAGGGAGCACAGAGCTCTACAGCTTCTGATGTATCATGAACTATTGTTGCAGCAGCCATAACACAGAAAAAGCATAGGATAAAAAAAAGATGCAAGTTTAAGTTGCAGGCCAACAGTAGTCAAATAAAATAGCCCTTATCCGTAAATAATTTAATTCTTTGGCCACTTAACCATTCCCAAGTTAAAACAGTATCTCCTAATACAAGAGTCAATTACAGAGTTAAAACTGAGTAGTACAAACATCTTAAATTACTTTATAACCACTAAATCCTGTAAGTAATTAAACCTCCTAAAGAAATACAAGAAGCTGATGACAATCTTAGGAATACATGAAGTTGGTATGTGATGGCTCAGAAAGCAGCTACCCTTTTTACGGGAGGAAGAGACAGGCGGAGCGATGTCACACCGCTTTGAAGTCTACTTAACACCCAGTAAACCCCAGCAGGCTAGCGCCGAGGCGGCCCCAACGTTCCGCAGCACAAAGGCCTGAACGGTGTCTGCAACGAGAGAAAAACGTCCCTTTGGTTTGAAAGCCCAACGCCCTCGCAGCGGCGCTCAGCAGCCTCCGCACCGCCAGGCGGGGGAGCGCCAGGAGCCGCACCGCGGCCAGCGACCACCGCCGGCCGCACGACCCGCCCGCGGGAAGGCCGGCAGCTGACCCCGACGGGAGGAGCCCGGGCGGAGGGCAGAGACCCCGCCGATACGCCAGCGCCGAAGGCCTCCGAGCGGCCCAGGCCGGGCTGAGCAAGGTTACCCGCACCCTCCCCCGCCGGCTGCCCTACGCGTTCCCCGGCCTCCCTCCGCCCCGCCGCAGGGATCCTCCCGGCGCCCCCCACCACCCGCCGCCGCGCTGCGGCCCGACCTGGCCCGGCCCCACCGGCAACAGCCCCGCTCCGCTGCTCCCTAGCCCCGGACCCTGCCCCGCCGCGCGCCGCCGGGACTACTTCCGCTTCCGCGTGGCTGCAAGGGGGCGGGCGCGCTCTCTATGGGAGGCCTCTCTATGGCCGCGCCGTGAGGGCGACGCCTGGCGGCGGGGCGGGAAAGTGGCTCAAAATCAGCGTGAGTGCTGCTCTCGAGTGAAATGCAAGCCCTTTTTGCTTGCTTCCCCACAAATAAAAACGCTCTTTGGAGCACAAGTCTGGTGAGGAGCGGCTGCGGGAGCTGGGGCTGTTTAGCCTGGAGAAAAGGAGGCTGAGGGGAGACCTCATCGCTGTCTGCAGCCACCTGAAAGGAGGCTGTAGCATGGAGAGTGCTGGTCTCTTCTCCCAAGTAGCAAGTGACAGGATGAGAGGAAATGGCCTCAAGTTGCACCAGGGGCGATTTAGATTGGATATTTGGAAAAATTTCTTCACAGAAGGGGTTGTAAAGCACTGGAACAGGCTGCCCAGGGAAGTGGTGGAGTCACCACTCCTGGAGGTGTTTAAAAGACACGCAGCTGTGGAGCTTAGGGACATGGTTTAGTGCAGGGCTGGCATACTCATTTTCACTGGGGGCTACATCACAAATGGCCGAATGTAATTTTAGGACCACGTAAATGTAGAAGTAGTTACATTTATACAGTCCTAAAATTACATTTGGCCCTTTGAAAGCAACCACAAGGTTGGTTCAGCCCCCAGGGAAAATGAGTTTGAGACCCCTGGTTTAGTGCTAGAATTAATAGAATTAATGGTTGGACTCTATGATCTTGAGGGTCTCTTCCAACCAATAAGATTCTATGATTCTGTAGTGGGGTTAGTGTGTGAACAAACAGTATGTATGAACAGGTGTGTTTCCCAGTAAGGTAATTTCCACCATTTCCTTCTGGCAGCCTGGGGCACGAGGGCACAGACACCCTGTCAAAAGCCACCCAACCGACTGGAGACCAGAGCTGTCATGTCTGAGGTCACCAGCTACCAAGGTGGATAGCCTCCTACTTGCTGCTTACCACCGATTTCCAACAGTTTGTGCTTTTTTTTTTTTTTTTTGAAACAAACCCAAAGTCTGTATTTATGAAAGAGTGGCACAGATCAACAAGACATAATTTAGTGGCATAAAAATCAAATCATAGAATAGTAGAATCATTTTGATTGGAAGAAACCCTCAAGATCATCAAGTCCAATCATTAACCTAACATTGCCATTGCCATTTCAAAACGCTGTCCCTAAGCACCACATCTACACATCTTTTAAATACCCCCTGGTTTGATGACTCAACCACTTCCCTGGGGAGTGCATCTCAATGCCTCACAGCCCTTTCTGTAAAGAATTTTTTCCTAATATCCAACCTAAACCTCCTATGGTGCAACTTGAGGCTATTTTCTCTTTTCCTATTGCTTGTTACTTGGGGGAAGAGACCAACCCCCTCCATGCTACAACCTCTTTTCAGGTAGTTACAGAGAACTATAAGGTCTCCCCTCAGCCTTCTTTTCTCCAGGCTAAACAGCCCCAGTTCCCACAGCCGCTCCTCATAAGACTTGTGCTCCAGACCCTTTGTAACCATTCTCTGAACTGTCTTCAGCACCTCAATGTATTTTCCGTAGTGAGAGGCCCAAAACTGAACACAATATTTGAGGTACACTGAGGACAGTGCTATTTGATATGCTGTAAGATGTCCAAGTTACATACAAGGGTCTAAAAAATATGCCACATGATGTACAGGAAACCTGACCACACTGTCAGCTGAGGCTTATGCTGGATACCCCACAGCATCCCAAATTGCATGTGAGTTAGAATGTGGGGGTCTGTGGGGTCTGGGTCCTGCTTGGCTTTCGCATGCTACTTTAGGACAGAGTGAGGCTCCCCAAATCCTGTGTTGAACCTACTGCACCTTGTGGCAGGTGCACTTGACGCCCCCCGGCCAAACCAGCAGCAGTTTGTTCCAGGCTCCAGAGGAGGTAAAGGCCTGAGCCACAGCCAGTCCAAGAACTCCTGCCAGGAGACCCACAGGGAAGCAGAACAGCACATTGAATGCCGATGTCTTGTGGGCATAGGGAGTCTCGTGCAGACTTTTTCTACTGTATGCAATTTGACTACGAGTCAACCATTTCATTCTATATATACGACAGCCTGGATGAGCCCACTCTGAGCTCTTCCTGCTAAATAAATGAGTTGTATGGCAATGGTTTGACTACTCACAGGTCAGTGGATGAGCACAATTCAAGTTCAGTATTGATCATTTAACCTAAGTAGATGCACGTCAAATGTAATGGATTGTTTAGAGATATAAGGTTGTATGATTTTTAGTGTACTCTTTGATTGATGTTTTGCTAAAATTTTAAGCTCGTATTTACCAAAAGCAACTGCAGAATACACTAAACACTTGCAAGACAAAGTCGAGCTTGCCTTTTTCTGGGAAAAAATTGAACTAACTGGGAACACAACGCAGAGACATCACAGACATCTGCACAGCAGGGCCTGTTTGCACTTCACTAAGAAGAAAGGATTTATCCAGACAAAATGATACATTCAAGGATATGGACCAAAGACAATGTCTACAAAACAGAGGCCCATGTGGAATCAGGGAAAAGGGGTTCAATGGGGAGCAAGGGACCTGGTGGCAAAATTTTTCTATTGGACTGAATCTTGGTGTGATCTTTATAGATATAAAAGTTTGTAGTTTTCTATGCTTGGGCAGACCTCTGCGTAGGTACCTGGCTTGAGTCAGCCCTTTTGTTATTTTACTCCATTAAATATTTTTCCTGAAAATTTTGCTTCCTGAAAGTCTACTTTGCATGTGATTATGGGTCTCCTCTGAAAGTTTTCCTTCGGAGCTCTAAGTACAGGCTCCAGAGCGAACGGTTATCAGGGGAAGAAGAACCCTGAACGTTTGCATCACGGCGGATGTACACATCGCCTGAGAGTTTGCCTCTGGAGCTTCAAAACACAGCCCCTGGAGTGAAGACGCCTGAAGGTTTGCTTCGTGAACAAATGCACGCGCCTGGAAAGAAGGTAAGCAATATTTGGTTTGGTATATATCTCCCACGCAAGTAAATAATAGAGCAAACCCGCCACCGAACTCTTAAAGGTTGCGCTTCTCTTTGAGAAATCTAAACATTGTTCTGCAGCAAGCAGAACCCTGAATTACTCCCCCGTGACACACCTAAGCTGACATCTCCATTACCCTATGGCATCTCAACAGAATCTCAGCCCCTATGCCAGGAAGCTGAATCCTGTTTCTAGGTTACAAGTAGGTACCGGCATGAAGACACATAGAATCATAGAATCGTTTTGGTTAGAAAAGACCTTTAAGATCATTGAGTCCAACCATTAACCTAACTCTGGCACTACACCATGTCCCTAAAAACCTCTTCTATATGTCTTTGAAACACCTCCAGGGATAGTGATTTAACCATGTCCCTGTGCAGCCTGTTCCAATACCTGACAAACCCTTCCATGAAGAAATTCTTCCTAATATCCAATCTGAACCTCCCCTGGTGCAACCTGAAGCCATTTCCTCTCATTCTATTGCTCGTTACTTGAAAGAAGAGACCAATGTTCTCTATGCTACAACCTTCTCCCGATGAATTCAGAGGTCTGAGTCTTTAACAGGATGACATTCTTGGTGTTTTAAATATCCAGGAATTGTTCATTCAGCTGGCACCCAAATGGGAAAATATTTTCCTTTCTTCTCCTCATCTGCATGGGGAGAAGAAATGGAAATATGGATGGTATCGATGCGTTTTTACATTATTGTTCACCAATAAATATTTAAGGCACAAAGCACATTCCTTGAATGCTCTCTCATCCTGCACTGGTCCTCAGTTTATAGCAGTGAAAAAAGGTTTTTAAGTTGTGATAGTGAGCCTGGGAGGCAGTTGTCCATTTTGCACTTCTTTGGTTTTTATGTTTGCTTTGCCCACCACACAAACGAGGCAAAGGATTTGATACACCAGCAGATCCTCAAGTACTGTTCTTAAGTGATCTTACACTATTTTGCAGATAACACATCAGAGCTTCTCACTGCAGCTTTGCTGCGAGGGTGAAAACTCATGGACTCCACACAATCCAATATGAATTGAAACAAAGCCATTTATTACAGAAACAAGCCTTCTTATATATGCAATTATTTCCTGATCACGTGTCCACACTCCAAGCATGCATTAGCTGATTGGATATTGCCTATGTTCGTGACCTCTCTATGTGCCTGAGTCTCACTGCTAATGGGTCTGTTGATTTACATCGTGTTTTCAGCTTTCTAAGGTGGCCTTGAAATTCTTTTGTGTGTGTCTAGTTTAATAACAAATCTCCATCTAATAGAAACCCATCCACACATTAACTTCAAGAAAATCCCTCAAATCTCCCACACTTTGCCATCAGCAGATTTCTCATACTTGGGTTTGCTGCAAGTACAGGGTGCAGAAGTTCCCACATACAACGAGGGGAAGTCCTGCCTCCATTCCCTGCACCACCACCCTCCAAGATACATGCTCCCACCTTCTCAGAGAACCCCACTTTCAACACTGGGACTGTAGTTGCATGGCCCTGCCTACCTCTCTCAACTTGCTGCCGCTCATCTCTTGCCCACCTGCTGCCCTCATCCAGCAGCTCGCCCTCTGCACTGCCTTCCTGCCCCTGTTTTAAAACTGGTCACTTGGATAAACCCCCACCATTTGAGAAGCCAGGACTGCAGCAACCTTCAGCTAACCACTGTGTGGAAATAATGAGTTTGAAGCATCAATTAAAACGCTCAGTGCTGGAGGTCACCATCAGTCTAGCAGCTGCAGCAAGACCACAGCTGTTGTGCAGAGGTGCTATTTCACACCGCAGATGCTCGTAACTGCAGGTCATACTCTGTTGTATGGTTTATTTAAGTACTAGTGTAAATGCAGAATCAGGAACTGCTGCTACTGTATAACAATTTGAAATAGTTAGTGTTTTATAGTGGGAGATCCTGAGTTTCAGTAACAGTGCAGTGGGACGATGCATGTGGCAAAGGTTTTGGATCCTGTTCATAGTGATAGCCCCACACCCTGAGATTGTGCCAGAAATAATTATTCTGTATTTAAAACTAAAAGAGAAAATCAATACTCTGAAAAGCTGCAAAATGCCAGAACTGAGGTTATCCATGCCATGATATCAGCCAAAACCATTACAAGTTTCATAGACTATTTTTCTGCTATACTTGAAAGAACTGTTACAAGCATTACATTTAATATTAATGTAAAAGATGTGGGCTGGAAGAATTAGTGAAAATGTACATAACTTTTAAAAGATATAATCAAGCATCAGTACTGCAGTGTGGCAAGGGTAAACAGTGTCTCTGCTCAAATGCAGTCCTCTGCTTTGGGCAGATGTATTGGTTTTATTATTATTTTTTTCACTGTAATGAGATACCTAAATGAGTAACTTAAATGTTTCCCCTTGAGTTGCACAATCTGAAGTGAAGGTCAGTAAAGCAACGTTCTCACACCTACCAGGAAGAGGAAAGATGAACAGGCAAAAAAAGGTCGATAAGGGGTAGTGTCCAAGTGCAACCATTTATGTAAATCTGGTTTTTTACTGTAAGACGTTTTCTTTCCCCTACTCTAACAAACACATTGTGCTAACGACCTTGAAAACCATCTAGCATGTCTGAAAGCTTGTACCTTTTTTCTGACTTCAACAGATAGTCTAGTAGAAAATTTCGATTTTGCTTATAAACTTTCTTATTCCTACCTTCAGTAGTAACAACACTGAATCCCACAAGAGTTCACTAGAGGGAGTGCTTGTTATTTACATATAAATAATAGATATATTCATCAACACAAATAAATAGCCTGTAAACAGCAGATACTAGGTTTTGTATCCATGCCAAAATACAGACCATTCTTCCTTTCTTGGAAGATGATATAATTCTCCCAACTATGCATGGTCTTATCCGTGTTCTGCTTCTGCTCTTCCTGAAATGCACCATTTTCTTGACCTTAATGGTAATTTGCAGTAATGCATGCAAGATGTTATGTGGTTGTTTACATAAAATAAAACAACAACCCAGTATAATTCAATTTTCTTTCCTTCCATCTTCCTTCCTCTGCAAAACACACTAAAGAAAAAACCCTCTTTTTTGTTTAAAACTTAGCTGTATCTGTCGGAGAATGATTTATCTCCTGTGCTCATTTAAATCTTTTCAACTATACAATATCCAGAAATACTCCTAGTACATGTCTTTTTAGAAGCAGGTAGAGTATGTGGCACCCTGTGGTTAGTTTCAATGTGATTTCTGTTTTCTTGTGTCACTGAACAGGGGACGTCTCTTTATTCTCTCTCACACAGGGGGAAAACATAATGATCCACTGTGCAATCAAACAGTTTATGGATGGTATTTGAAGGTGGAGGCAGCAGCACAGGAGAATCTCTCAGATGAAGAGATTACGTAACTGCTGAAAAGCCACTGCAATGTTTTCTTCAGACTATTTAGCCTCTCCCCACAATGCAAAATTAATCCCTGAAGTGGGTAGGAACAGAAGAGTGAAGCCAGAATATAACATTTTATATCCCGTGGTAAGAAATGGCTCTACAAATTGTTCAATTTCCTTTCATTAGTTCTACTCAATTAATTTTATTATTTTTTTTTTTAATCTAACTGAGTGCTGTGTGTCAGTGAAGTGTGATGGACTGGCTGCCTTGGAAAGAATACCTATTATTAGTAGAAGCTC
The DNA here is from genome assembly GCF_036013475.1 of Columba livia. Lineage (NCBI taxonomy): Eukaryota > Metazoa > Chordata > Aves > Columbiformes > Columbidae > Columba > Columba livia. The sequence continues at coordinate 117,491,620 of NC_088602.1, forward strand.
TACATGTGCTGATGTGAGGCAATTTTAATAATCACTTCCTGCGCCTGGCTCTCCATGGGCCTAATTGTTGCATTCTGTCTAAAGCAGTAGAATATGGCAATATAGAGAGAGACAATTTCACTCACCCTAGCTTATCTTTATGGCAGATAATTGGTCTTGTTAGCACAAATCAGGAGAAAGCAATGCAGAGCAGGCCTTTTCTACTAATTTATCTCCATGCACTGTGCCCACTGTCATCTATCTTAAACTAAACACAAACGGCAGAATTTCTGCTTTTTTGCTTTCACTGAGGAGGAATTGCATCTATAGTGGTACTGATTTATGAACTGTCTGGTCAAACTGTAGTGCTGTAACATATAAAACATAAAAATTAGATTCAGGTTCCAGAGACACATTGTGCTATGCTCGCTAGCAAGAGGTATGTTTCAAATAGTTGTAGTACCATGCTGTCAAATGCATTATTTCAGTTTCTATAAAGGCACCCATGAAATGCTTTCATATACTGATAGATTTCAGTAGCTATCACTAAAATAAGTCTGAATCTAAAAGACTGGGATTTTTTTTTTCTATGTTTTTCTCATTATCTGTTTAGGGGAAAATATTTGAATGTGATTCAAATTAACATTTGAAAATTAAGTATTTCCTCCACAATATTACATTTCAAATTTATACCTATCATAGAAGCATCTCATGTCTTTATGTACATTTTTTAAACCCAAACTTTTTCTTAGCAATTTTTGAAGTGAATTGCAAGAGATGTTGGCCTATTTCTTCACGTTTCTGAGGCAGAGAATAGCAATGGGTTAATATCAGTAACCTTCCTCACTGGTATATTTCTCTTTTGACAAAAGGATGAATTTCACAAGCTTTATTAATAGTGCCGTTTTTGACAGCCCAAAGATCTTTTTTTTTTTTTTTAAAGAGATGAAACTGCATTATGAAAATTGTAGAACTACTAATTGCTGAATAGCTTCTAAGCCGACAAGATCCCCTCTGTAGGTTCAACCTGCAGTGATTTTTCACCTAATCCAGAAAGACCAGAGACATTTGGGTAGATCTGGCATAAGTGTAAACAAGTATGGCATCAATTCCATGTTTCAGCCGCAGTGCCTGTAGCCCAGCCTTGCTTCCCAACTAGACATCGGGGAGTCAGTGGAGTTAGTGGCAGAACGCTGTGTTGGGTTTTCATTATTGTTGCTTTTTGCTCCTGGCAATCCTTCTTCCTTATTTTCCAGGGTCTGACTGAGAAATCTGAAAAGCTGAACACAGGGAAGATGACCAAGCTGGATCACATCTGATTTGCTCATAACACTGCTCTTTTCATACTGACAGAAACTGTTGATTTCTCTCAGAATGAGATGCCAGGGCTCATTCATTTTAAGGTTTACATCTCAAAAAAATGTTTTCTAGTAATTTCTGTTGCCCAGATAGTGGGTTTATACTAAGATGTGCATTAACCCAGCTGAAATAATCGTCAGGTGGCCAAAACCACTGACAAAATTTTATTAAAGTTTGTTTCTGACACCTAATATGTATTTACTTCCATATCTATCTCTACATACACATGGATACATGTGTACAAAACATACTATGCAAACTGCCCCCTAAATTCTCTCTGCAGCCAGGACAGACACGCAAGTTTGCGTAGGGAAAGCCCTCTGGTGTTCTGGTGCTTCTGTGCGAGGGGATGATGAACCATCCTAGGGATAATTTGTAGATATTGTCCTCCCTTCTCTCCCTGGATGTGTAGATGTGTAGGTAGAGAGACCACTTCTGAAGTGTTTAGATACGAAAAAAGCCTTAGTAGTCAGAATGAAATCTTATGTAGGTACCACATATGGCTGATATTGGACAACAATCAACTTCCAGTTAGAGACTGAAAGCTGCTGCCCTGGTTTCAGCTGGGATAGAGTTAATTTTATTCCTAGTAGCTGGTGGTTTGGATTTGTTATGATAATCATGTTGATAACACACCGATGTTTTAGTTGCTGATGAGCAGTCAAGGAGTTTTTGGGTCCTCCTACTGCCCTGCCAATGAGAAAGAAGGTGGGGAGTGCACGAAAGGTTGGGAGGGAACACAGCTGGAACAGCTGACCCCGACCGACCAAAGGGATATTCCACACCACATGACTTCATGTTCAGTATGTAAAGCTGGGAGAAGAAGAGGGAAGGGGGACATTTAGAGTGATGGTTTTTATCTTCCCAAGTAATGGTTAGGCATGATGCAGGCTGACTTTCCTGGAGATGCTAAACACCTGGTGCCCACGGGGAGCAATGAATGAATTCCCGGTTTTGCTTTGCTTGTGTGTGCAGCCTTTGCTTTACCTATTAAGTTGTTTTTATCTCAACCCACACGTTTTCTCACTTTTACCCTTCCAATTCTCTCCCCCATCTTACCTGGGGGCAAGATGAAAGAGCGGCTGTAGGGTCCTGAGCTGCTGGCTGGGGTTAAACCATGACATCTCCCCAAAAGATTAGGTTTCTGAACTTGCTGCAAATGAGTGGAAATGCAGGTACTGTTGCTTGAACATATCTAAGTGGTTATCAGGCAGCCTAGATTGCCTACACCTGAAAAGCTTCCATCACAGTCCTGGATGGAGTTCAGACTGTATGTTTCAGCAGCAGTGTTCTCATTTTGGGTTAACGCAGGACATTCATCCCACAATAGATATTTATTTATTATATAGAGTTTATATAAATTTATATAGATTATATAGAGTTTCCTATATCCAGATCGGACTGGCAAATGTGATGCCAGAAGTGTGGATTAACAACAGACCATGCTCAAAGTAGTATGAAAGTTTGACTTGCCACCAGACGCAAGACCTTGCAAAGATCCTTGTGCACTTTCCTGTTCCAGGTCTTCAACTGCGCTGACCAGCATTAGCTGGGTTCCACATTGGCGGATCTGCTGCCCAATGTCCATAGGTGAGGCATGGTGAAGGTAATCCTGACTTGTTGACTGGATTCCCAGATTGACCTTGGACTGGACTTGGCACCTTGCCCTGTCTGATGATCAGCAGGCAGTCAGAAGAGCCCGTCCCTGTCACCAGTCTCGCCCTGCCTGGGCGCTGCAGAACAGTGAGTGCCCTGATTCGTGAAGATGCTGCCACATGGGTGCTGTAGACACCTATGGCTCTTCTTGCCTTAAGGAGAAACCCTGATCCTGCTGTTCCCTGACAGCTGGCTCAGGCCTTGCATTTGAAATAAAGATTCTGGGAAGTGTTCTCAAAATAAGCTGTATCAGAAAAGGTGGGCATTTGGTGAATTTCACAACTGCTGTTAATCTTCTATTTAAGCTCTTCAGAGAAATGCATGTAATTTGTGAGCTGAAGATCTCTTCTGAGCCTTCAGCTTACTGAGAACAGCATGAAGAAATGACTCTGCTAAATGCTTATTTATGATACACAAATTCATAGACTACTTTCTCTTCAGCTCTCATTAGGATCCTTGATATATTTCCCACATATAGGTAATTCCACATAAGAGATAAGTTAAAACAGGATTCAGCAGTTTTCTAAAGTGCTGTTGCAACTACCTGGTGTTCAAAGCTTCTCATGAGAAGTAGTGACATCTTCTCAAAGAAGGAAAAAGAACCACAGTGGTGCTGACCACCTGCCATCTCTCTTTTCTGGGATGTTTGACTGCATTCACAGCAGAGGATGAACTCACTGTAGAAGTTCACCAGGCTACTGAACTGCACCTGGCACAGCTTCTGCTGGTACAGCCTCTGTCAGCCTGGAAGAACATCCCACTGCAAGCACTGACACTGTGGTCTACCTGCAGCTGGACATGGGAGCTGCTGGAAAACACAGTACCTAATTAGCCAGATGTACTGGTGGCCCATAATATGGACAGATGTGGCCAAGTTCACCTGGGCCTCTTACTTCAGTCCTTGTAACAAACAGCCTTCTTGAACACCAGAGTGTTGCTGCCCCTCCCCAGTCCTAGCTGTTCTTGGTAACTTGTGTCTTGATGGATTCAACAGCAGATTTGTAGCTCTTGCAGGGAGTCATCCTACTTCACCAAGGTGGGCCACTTCACACTCCTACCTCCCCCCTGAAAGAAGTTGTCTTGAACTATCTGATTCTTCCTACAACACTTTGAGGCTTCTTGCACAGCACCTTACAGAGCAGCTCACAGCCACATTTTAGAAGGAGGTCATGGGCCTCCTCCCCATGGAAAACCATTTTGCAACACCCAGAGATGAATAGATGGATGGAGAGAGGACTTCCTGTATTTATCTCAGATTTGGTTTATCACTTTGTCTTGTCTGATGATCACTCAGCATTTAAAGGAATCTGTCCCCAACCTGGCCCTGCTCAAGTGCTACAGGACAGTGAGGGCTCTACCTGCCTGTGAAGTCTGAGTTGACATTGACTGCCTCAACTTCAAAAGGAAAGTACTGCAGTCTCTTCATTCAGAGTCAGTTTGTGGTGTTTTTTAAAGATTTCAAAGTAGGACACTGGCACCATGCATCATGGAAGAACATTGACAGATAATGACAACTGACTCCGCAAAGTTTAGGTACTATTCTACCCAACCTCTGTACATAGAATAGCTGTTATACATGCTATTAAATCCCATTGACTAAAATACAGTTAGTAATTATCATCGGGTTTTTGGTTGCTTGCTTGTTTTTTTGGTTGGTTGTTATTTGTTTCGTTTGGTTTTGTTGGCTGGTTGGTTTTTTTAACAGTGGTATTCCTTCTGCAACATCAGGCAACATAATTTTCTGCAAAAAGAAAATCTTATCTTCTATTTCTTTTCTATGTTTTTCAATTTCTTTCCTTCTTTCTGTGGCCAATGTTCAATAAAGACTGCAGAAAAAAATAGCTTGCATTCCAAATCTAGTGTAAAAGTCATCACTGATGTGCTTACAAAGCATATTGTAGGTCATATTGTGTATAAGTACAGTGATCCTTGGTACCCATAGTATGAGCTGTTTCTTTGTTGACGTCTTTTAAAGGCTCTTCCTTTCAATTTTGTCTGCACCACTGCTGCTGATTCAAATCTCTTTGGTTTAACTTATGGCTTTCTGTAACAAGCCCAAAGAACAGAGATACTGTAGTCTGGGTTTTCCTAAATTGCTTATTTCTATGGTTAAAGAAGCACCTTTGATTCTGTTCCTTGTTTTGCAACTGATTAGCACGTGACTTTGGGCAAAATACCTGCCTATCTGAGCATTGTTCCTTACTGACTTTATCAACCGGAGTAGACCTGAAAGATGCAAATCAGAGGCATGTATTTTCTTCTTGCAGTTTACTTTGAAGTGTATAATTAAAATGAAAAATAAATTGGCTATCTAACATTTTTTAAAATGCTGATCTCTGTGACAAATAAATGATGGCATTTCTACAAGATTTCTATGATAAAGCGTGAGAAATCACCCATTGCATGCCCAAGCAACAATTCCTGCAGCATTCAGTAATATATTGAAGCCTATCAATCATTACTTGCTCGCCATCTTTATCATGGGACAGAACTACGAGGAAAGATATGAGTGCTGTAAAAATAACCTGAAGAAGAAACGATGTGTTAGCAGGAAGTGGCAGAAAAGATAAAATTAAGGAGAAATGAAATAAGGCTAATAACTCTGTTCTAGTGACATCAGCTTCATGTATATTGTAGTTTGTCTAGACCTGCACCACAGGATAATCTGACACATTGTCTCTGTATAGGATTTACTTATTCTGCCAATGTCTAGGTACTCACATATATCCTGGGAGTTTCCAGTATTTTAGCTACAAGACTCAAAACATCACTGCATGTGAGCTACTTTTCCTAACTGGTGATTCTCAACAACTGAATGAAATAAAACTTTTTTCATTAGTTTTCTATTTAACCTGCACTTTCCTGTTATGTTTGTAATAATTTTATAGGCATGATGAGAAGAGGAGACGGAAGAAGGAAGTTGTTGTAGGTTGTCTTTTATTTCAAATCTTTGGGCAGTAATAGTCTGTGATATAATGACAGTCCCATTTGAAGGATAAAGTGACAGTTTTCTGCAAGTGGGGAAGGAATAAAAGGATTCTTATCAATTAATTTTAATTATAAAAGAACTAGCGAGTTCTAACTTAACATTGTATTTTCCTCTACATATGGTACAGCCTAATTGTTGTCTCTCTTCTAATTCAATATGAAATAACCACATGAAGCAAGCTTTACACCGAAATAAGAGAAAAGTTATTCAGGTTAGAGCAAGAGGACCTAATTATGGGTCATAGGGCATGATTTAGAAAGGAAAAAATTAATGATTGCAAGATCCTTTGACCTATAAAAAGGGGAAGTCATGATAACAGCCAGATTGTTCTGTTTAAAAGACTTTATAGGAATAAATCTGTCTGGGAAAAGCTTCAAAGCCTAAGAACTTTCTTTCTGTAGCTTCAATTGCCCACTTCACCGTTTGCTGGTGAAAACAGGTGGTATAGTAAGTTGGTATCTCCACTAGATTTTGGTGATATTTCTCTGGCTTCACAAGCTTGCCAGCATTACAGAGCACTTGTTACTTTTAGAAAGCCTTTGCTTATTGAATTAAGGGCTGGAATTTTTCATGTTTCCTTCTGATTATGTGTTTGAATACTCTACATATATATGGCTCATTGTATATTGTGGATTATGGTATTGTAAGAGGACTTGAAGAATTTAAATTCTACATCAGTGTTTACATAAAATTCTATCATACTTGAAGAATTTAAATTCTACATCAGTGTTTACATAAAATTCTATCATACTTCCCTAAAGAGCTGGGCTACCCCAATTTTCTTTACAAAGACAGATGTTGTTCCTGTAATGTCAGCCAGTTTATCAGGGACCATGACTCTTCTTAAGTAAGTTATGTTGATCACAAGCTTGCAGGAAAGTATAAAGTTTTAGACAAACGTTCACAGCTGCCCCAGCTCTCAGCTCAGCACTCCCTTTTTGTGTTCTGCTTGTCTTTCACCGTCATTCTCACATGTTCTTACTAAAACAGTGAGTTTAGAAATATGGCTCATCAGTTTGATAGTAGAGCAACATCATTGTAAGAATAAACTCTCAAGGCTTGACAAGTCAATGTGCATGACAGCTCATAGTTACTCTCCACAGTACACAGAATAAAGCAATTTGATAGTTGAAATGATTATCCAAGAGAATTAAATTGAATCTCCTTCCCTGTCAAAACTTCTGTATAAAGCCATACTGACTAAAGGAATTAAACATGGTGAGGCTTAAAATTTAAGTGTAAAAGCCATTGCCCTGTATCAACACACCTGGCACACAGTGCATGAAGGGAGGTAGTGATAGTGATTACTGCTGTTCAAAATGGTCAGTTTAAAAGATAAAGGAAATCTGTTTTAGCACCTAAATTGTCCGTCACACAAAATTGGTTGTGAATGACTCTCTCAAAGGTCTGTTGCTCAGCCAGCAGTTACTGACCCCAAGGCATGAACCAGTGGATGACATTCTACAGCAAAGATGTCAAACTCATTTTTACCAGGCGCCACATCAGCCTTGCTGTTGCCTTCAAAGGGCCTAATGTAATTTTAGGACTGTATAAATGTAACTACCTTTATAAATGTAACTTCTCCTACATTTATACTGCTGATGTAGCTCCCAGTGAAAATGAGTTTGACACCCCTGTTCTACAGCTTGTGTGATGCTGAGGTTGAAGTCCACATGATGCTACTTGTAAGAAATATTTGCAGAAATTTTCATTTGTGTACACAGTGTTTTCCAATTATTTTCACTTCAGCATTGTGTCTTATTCAGATGTTTCATTTTAGACTGAGTCCAGGCATCCCTGCTGAATTCAGTAATGCTGGTCAAAGATAACTATAAGTGCTCTCCCATGCAGAAAGCAAATCCCAGTCAGCCAGTTCCAGCCCAGCTGACCCAACTGATTTTACCTGTGGTAATGGGGATTCTTGCCCCATACTTTCTTCCCCCAGCTGCTGACTTGCAATGGTGACTAAATCCTCAGCCAGAGTCAGGCAGAAGTCACTACCTGAGTTAAAGATGTTATCAGCTGCAGAGATTAGATACCACGTAGCAGAGGTAGGAAAAACAGATGTTTGTTTACACCTCTGCTGCCCTCATGCACAGCTCAACTTATTTAACTGTGCAGGAGCTGAGAGCAAATGCCATATTTTAGTCTGCTGCAGACAGTGCTACAAGAGGTCGTTTGTAACTCTTGACACAAAAAGTGCACTAAACTATACAGGGAGTAATTGAGGTCAGTGCTTCTGTACATGACTTTGGGTTCTGCACTGCTGCCAGATTCAGAATCACTTCAGTTAAATTGTGTGTTGGTGTAAAGCAAATCTGAGAAACAGCAGAAAGCCCAAACTTACGTGTTTCTTTTTCCATCTCCTTCTCACCACTTATCTGTGCAGGAAACCGACTGCAAATTTTAGTGCTGCACCAGAGAAAAGAAAATTGCTGTATAGAGTAGGGACTTTTAGGTATTCTTCTATAGATGCCGTATGTTGCTCTCTTTGTTGACCGCCATTTACAGTCTGAAAACCAGAAGAGTTCAAGCTGATTGCCCTGGAGTAAGGAGGCTTTCACAGCAACAGGTGAAAAGAGCTGCATCTGACATAATAAAACAAGAAAGTGAAGAGTAATGAAATACAGACAACACACAAAGAATTCATAGGTAATAACAGTATACAATTTATCTTATATGTATAATGCCAAGGAAGAAAACAAATATTAATATTCAAAACTGAAGTTTCATCTTCAAGATCACTAACAGGAGAACAGAATAACAGATGAAAAGTCAAATGTAACTTAAACTGAGAGACTGAACTTCAAAGAGGGTCTTGAGGATCACTAGGCATGGGCACTGTAGTGTAGAGACTAGCCTAATAAAAGAGAGAGAGGCCTATCTCCAAGCAAAGTACCTCTTTTACTAAATCAGAATGGTACTAATTTAGGCAAATTATTACTATTAACACCATTTTCAGCAAGTATTCCTAATTGTTATCAGGAGTAATACACCTAAAACTAACATAAGGTTTTCTATTCTATTCTATATAAAGAACACTAAATATCTACTGGTTTTAGTCATCACACATTCTGACTTCTGCTTCTTGGAAAGCCCCAGCTTACTTCTCACTTCTGGATCTTATCTCTGATGCTTTCAGGTTGTTCTGTTTCCTATTAGCATGAACAAAGGCAAGCTGGATGTATGCAATTATTTTCATTTTCACTAACGCTCTGAAAGCTGCTATGTATCTTACTATCCCAATCTATTTTGCTGCTCTTTTGTACTGCTTTATGTATGAAGTTCTTTTAGAGGAGCTCGTGTGAAATGATAGATCTGCTAAGGAGCAGATGGATAGCTGAGGTAATAATTTCTTTCAGCATCACAGCTAGGTCTTGTAAAGGGCATCCTCTTCCCAACTCAGTCATTTGCACCAGTCAGGAATGATTCTCACCTCATGTGATTAGCACGGGGCACTACTGCTAATGAAGGCAACTTCTCTGTTTTATTAAAAGAGAAAAACTAGCAAAAGCTATCTTTTAGGAAGAAACCTTAGCATAGGAACAAATTTTACAGGAACAACAGAGGTCTGCTGAGGTTTCTGGAGCCATTCTTGTCATTAACTAAAATGATATCTATGTCAGTGTCCTAAGCAAGCTATGCACACCCCAAGGAGTGTGAAGGACAATGCACAGAGGTCCAGGAAGAAAATATTTTTGTACCATTAATAAATAAAAAAAAAAATTTAAGTTTTAGAAATAGTCTTTATTTCATCCATTTTAGTTTCTATTTTTCGTAGGTTTTATAATGTACATGACATATTAATACACTAGTACATGTATATAACTTATTTATAAATAAACATGCATTACTGGGGGGGTGGGGGTGCATGCATTTACTGATAGGGTGCATATCAATGAAGTTTGGAGACCACTGCTGTGTGTTATATCAGAGCCACCTTGCACTGGACGTGTGTCTGACCAGCTGCAGGGTATGAGTCTCAGTAGAGTCTCGGACATCCTCATGTGGCTAATCTCAAATAAATAGCACTATTGAAACAGGTTACCTATTTTTTCCACTGTGGAAAATTAATCTTATGGCTGAATGACAGAGACAGATGTGGCTGGTAACATGAAGACAAACATATTGCAAACATGTTTGTCTTCTACTTCAATTGCACTTGATACTTTAAGAATTTCTATGTAGCTTTCTGTGCTTCAATTAGAAGGTGGATATATGTTGGAATGTCACTGTTGCAAAACCATATGTCCATTCTGGAAAAATACCTCTGGCAGTGACTAGTATTTGTGATGCAAGGTGAGTGAAACAGCCATACAGTAAGCCATGAGTAATGGATGCATGTTTCAAAAATAGATTTTTTAATTGAGGAAAAAAATACGTATCCTTTCAGCAAATATTCTAAAATAGAATTGTCAGTGGTTAAAAGAAATGAAAAGAGGAAGTAGGTGTTACAATATAATACATTTCTATTGGCATCCTACAGCAGAAATGCATTCAGTGAGAAAAGGCTGAAGAAATTCAATGTATGTTAAAAAAATCAGGTAAGAAAGCTATTTATTCATTAAGAATTCATAAAGTCATTTGGAGCAGAAGTAACTCTTTTCAATGTTTGTTTGACTGACAGGAGTCTTTGATTTGTGATAGTGTTTTTTCAGTCTTTGTAGTGTGAAGAGATTTAGTTTGTCTATCCTGGAGAACAGTGTGAGAAAAAGCTCATTCTGTGTATCCAGAGTATCCTGGAGTTCCAGGCCCCAGACTGAGTGAAAGCGTCACATCAAGAAGACTTTTTTCTTTGCTCTATTTTAAAGGTGGCACTTGAGCAAATTTGCATGAGGAAATTATACTCCTCATCATTCTTTCTAAGACGTTAGATAATCATTTTATGTCAGAAATTGAACTGATTCTGATATAGGGAAAGGATTTCACCAAATATGATGCCATCCAGCTCTATTTCTTCTGTGAAACTGTAATTGCTATTTCTTATATTGTATTTTGAGTTACGCAAGGCTAAATCCAGGTTTTGTCCTACCTTCATATTGTCCAGCAGTGAGACAAATTCCTCTTGAAACCCTGAAGAGTAAAACCCCCCAGATGAATATTTGATTTATAAATTCCCCAAAGTGATGTGCTTTTGTTTTTCTATATTAATTGTGTAATTATGTGAAACCATGTTGAACTGAGTACTATAACAAGATACATTTTCTTGAAAATGTCTGTGTGGCATTCACGCCTGACCATAGACACTAATAAAGCTGTGAAAAACTTCCCTGTTTAAGGCAACATCTCTTTTCTGAGAACAGGGCTTCAGTCTTATAAATATTGATCTAACTAATTTATTTAGTTATGTATTTAGCTCTTTTGCTTGGTTGCGTATTTCCACTCGTGTTTTATGATGCCAGGTAATTTACACACCTATATCCATCTCAGGAAAGGGCTGAAGTTTTCAGAAATGCTCATGTAATTTAAGAGCCCAAGTCAGATTTTGCCTTCTGAAGTCACTTGGACTTCACAAAGAAACATTTTACTCAGCATCCCTTTCCAATGTCCTGCTAGTGTGAAACATGGGCAAGGTGCCTGCAACAGCAGATGTGTCTAGGATGGGGACAGCATAACAGTGAAAACCAAAAAACCAAAAGTCAGAGAGCTGCTCAGTTTATTTTACTTGTGTCTCATAGGTTTGCTGCAGGAGAGGGGCTGTTCTTGGCCATCTGCATGCACATGCATTCAATGAGCTGTCAAGAGGGGAAGTGAAACTGGTGTGGTGAGAATGAGGAAAGGTGGATGAGATATAGACACTAGAGGGACAGTGGAGTGGAGGAAGATGACCTGTACTGGTGCCAGCACACCATGGCCAACTAGTAAACATAGGGAGAAAATGAACTTTCCTGCAGAAAGCTTTCACTGTCCTGGACAGACCTCTGTGACTTCAGGCACTGTGAAGAGGCTTCTGCACATTTGCACAAAGCTGGTGAAGATATTATTGAGATAACACTCACTGCATTCAAAGCTTATCAATATTTCAGGTAAAGCAAGTCAATTATAATTAGGCAAAAGGTTCTTTCCACTGAGAAAGGCTATTATGGAAGTGTTTTTTTGGTGTTTGCTTTTCCTGTAGAAGAGTTACTGAGAAAAAGTCTGGTTTCGGTTTTCCCTCGACTGTTTTCCTTGCAGGGCAATTACTCGGCATCTTAGGAGAAACCCCAGGAAGCCACTGGAAAAGTACAGTGGTTTTTGCCAGTTTCTATATGACTTTTTTGAGAAGGATGACATGGTATGTATGGGAATTAATATCTTCTGTAGAAAGTCCCATTAAAGGATTAAAGCAGAGCCTGAAGTCTTATGGCTTTTCCTCTCCACTGCTATTTGATATGATGCCATAGCCAGAGAGATTCAACATTATAGCCCGATACCCCTACCTCTTCACTGAAAGGATAACTCCTAATGAGAAATGTCCAAAATACTTCCTTTTCTGTTCGGTTATACTCTTTTGATCAAGTCCTTGCATCTTCACACACACACACACACACATACAGCAGCTGTATTCTAACCTTATTCTCAGTTTTGTGCCCTGACTTTTATTTAGGAAATTACTGGAACTTGTGAAACCATACACACAAATTTGAGTATCTGAGAAGTGAGCAGAAGAGCTCCCTTCTTGCTTTTGCTGTCCCGTAAGGATGTCAGAGGGGCTGTGAGGGTGAGCTGCCCCATGGGTGTGAGCCAGGAGCCAAGGGTAGCCCTGAGGCCAGCAGGGCCATTTCCTCCTTGACCAGGGTCCATTCATGCAGCATGCAGCGAGGGAGCAGGGATGGGACAGGGATGGTGACCAGGGCCAGCCCAGAGCCCTGCAACCAGCTGGCAAGGCCACAGTGATGGGGCTGGTGTGAGATCCAGCAGGTGCAGCAGATGATGATCAGCAGATGTGAGGTTGGGTGCAAACTGTGGTGTAGCTCAGGCAAGGACCAAGGCTGAGGATCTGGTCACAAATGCATTTCCCAAGAAAATGGGAGATGTAAAGCTGCCCCAGTGAAACTTCAGCTCTTCCTGCCCCTGCTTTTTCCAGAGGTGTGATCCCAGGTTACCCAGCAGGGCTGGCTGGAGCAGGGGCAGCCCAAACCCAAGGAGCAGCAATGGGTGGCAGAGCTGGGGGCTGCACTTGGGGCCTTGGAGAATGGCGGCTCGGCAGCAGAGCTGGTCTGAATTTTCCTTGCAAGTGTCACTGAGAAATGCCGTTGTCTTACCTAAAGTGTTTTCTTGGAAGCATATGGCATTATCAACAAAGTCACTGGGTCCCAACTGGGGCTCTCAGGGTCCTGAGGAGTGGGGTTGGTGGTGTGAAAAAGCTTTAGGGGCTGGCAGAGTACAATGCAGCCATGGCCTGAGGAGCCCGGGCTGGGAGCAGAGACTTCAACATATTTATCTGTGCAGCAGGCAATGGCCATACTCAGTAAATACCTCAGTAAAATCCTTGATGGTTTCCTTCACCAAATAAACATTAATCTTTCAGAAACATCAGTCTCTTGGAACAGGGGCAGCACCCAAGGTGTGTTTCATCTGAGGAAACATAATTTCTTGGAATTCTTGGTTTGTGAGGAATGAAAGAAAAAAAAAAAAAAAAAGAAAAAAAAAAGAAAAAAAAATGTGTATAGTTTTGTTTTGACTCAGATGAAAGACAAATCTCGAAAGTGCCCACACTTCCCAGAAACCTCAGAACTCTTTCTGATCATCTCTGGAAGGAAGTTTGCTCTGCCACTCACTATTTTGTTCCTTAGAAAAAAAAGACTGATTCCTGCAAAAGCCTTCTTCAGGAAGGACATTGTTCTTTCCTGCCTGTGGCTTAATTTATCAGAACAGAACATAAATAAAAAGATTTGAGGAGAGGAGAGGAGAGGAGAGGAGAGGAGAGGAGAGGAGAGGAGAGGAGAGGAGAGGAGAGGAGAGGAGAGGAGAGGAGAGGAGAGGAGAGGAGAGGAGAGGAGAGGAGAGGAGAGGAGAGGAGAGGAGAGGAGAGGGAAAAAGAAGTCTACAGCTTTAATGCAATAAGGTAGATTGGAGTGGGTAGAAGCCTGGAACATTGAGAACATCACCCTTATTTGCATTTACTTTGTATAGCAAAAAAATATGATGACTCTTTGTAGTGTGGTGTGGACTTACTGCTTTAGGGAGTGTTGAAAGGCAGACAATTTTGAAATGTCTCTCTATAGGCAGTGGTTAGACCCTAAGAGAAATACTGATAACAACAGGGCTTATCTGTCTTTCAATATGAAGTTTCAATGTGCTGCTTGATACTTCACTGCACTAAAAATATTGCTGAGGATATTACCGACATGAGCATGCAAATGAGCTTCATATCACTTTTTTAAATATTAAAGTGCCTTTCCAGGTAGTGATGTAGCTCAAGTTATACACAAGTAAAAGTTCTAATCTGAGCAATGTAGAGCTTTTCCACTTCTCCGCAGAGGAGCTCTTGTTTATTATTATTTATTTATTGCTATCTCACCATTCACACCCAAGCGTAGGGATGTGATTTGAACTAAATCTTCTGAGCAATACTAGCTGTCTTGCCAAAACCACCTCAATATAAAAGTCTTAAAGGATTCAAGGAACTGGTCTGTATAGTCTGGCTGACTCCTTTTAAATGGCTTTTACTTTTGGCAGTTCTGTACAGGAAGATGTGTTTAGCTTCAGCTGGGCACAACCAAGTGAAAATTAAGAGTGTCTGGTTTCTGGTGAGATCCTACAGGGAGAAACCAGAGATTTGTTGACAGTGTAAGTGCAGTTTCATTTATGGATTGAGAATGTGACCCAACCATACCATGAAATGAAAGCCAATGGACTTGGCTTTCTATTGCCTCATGTGTGCATGTGCAGTGGAAACTACCTTTTCTGTGTACAAAATAGGAAATAAATCATGCCTTAAATAAATAGGTTGAGTGTTGAGCTTGTCAATTTTTTATGGATCTTTGTTTGAAACAGGTTGAAACTGGTTCTGTGCCAGTGAAGCTGCTCACAGACAAGGATAGCTAGAAGTTTTAAACTGTTGGATGTTGAACTGACCTGGTAATAAATCAGGGTCCTGGCTGTAATTTATAGACAAGTCATCAGCTAGCTGTAGAAGTCAAGGACCCCATTGCTAAAACACAAGGAAGGGAAAAGGAAAGCGATTAATAATTTGCAAATCAGTGCTTCCTTTTGTTCTGCCTTCTCATGCAGGTGATGCAATGTCCATTTTTTCAAAATCTATTAGTGAAACAGCTGAAAAACCACTCATGGTCCTTACTAACAAAAGGAAATGAAAATGCTATTTTTTGCCTTGTGTTTTCTTCATGAGGTTAAAGTTCAGCACAAAATCAGTGTAAAGTCACATCATTAAGATGAAAAGACTTATGGTATCTGGTCTGAGTCAGAGCAAAAAAGACCCTTCCTTCAGAGGTGTTTCAAGTATTTTACTACTGTCACAAAAACAGTAATAAGGGAATGAGCTTTCAGTTACAACCCTCCATTTGGGGGTCAGAAACTTGCCGTTTCAGTCATACACCAAAGCCATGGCATTAAACATGTTCTTCCTGCCCTGTCTTGGCAGCAGTTCACTGGAAATGAGCAACAGGGGTTTTCAGCAGGTGCTACTGCCTCAATTTTGGGAATTCAAAACTGAGTCAGCAGCATCCCTCTCCTATGACCCCACTCAACCTGAGGCAGGTCTCCCCCTAGCCAAGACGAGGGCACTTGCCCCTCTGTCCTCAAGTCTCTGTCATCTTCATCCAAAGGTCTCCTCTGACATGAAACCAAGCCATCTGCACTGAGCCCCAGGCTTGGGAGCCTGTCCCAGGAACTCTGAGGCAGGTGCAGGTGTTTTTCTACCAACATCTGGAAACTCTGTCACCCCTCACCTGGGCATTTTAGGATCCTACATAGAATTGGCTATATTCATGTTATCCCAGTGGCTTACATGAGGACCAGCTCCGTGTAGTGTTTGTGAACAGGACTTCGAAGTTGTTCCTTGGACAATACTGAACTTTGATAATAGTATTGTGGGCCATTGCTTCTTGGGCTTTCTGTATAAATTTTAAAGCTGTTTGAATTAGACTTCAGGGCTATCTGGGCAAAGCTATCAGGACTCAGCAATTTTTTCCCAACTTTCCACTTCTCACTTGCAACAAAGCACCAAACAGCCCAAAGACCACCCCAATAGTGAGGTGTACGGAGAATCCCTTCTCACCTTCTGTCTATACTGCATTATTTATCTCCTGCCTCCAAAAGGGCCAGATTTTCCTGCCGCTTGTGGCTCCTCGGCACTCCAGATGAGCTCCATCCAGAAAAGGAAGTCAGACACAGTATATACCTCTGCAGTTATGAGTCAAGTGGAAAAGAGACAAAAGACAATCAAATGTCCAGTATAGATGAGTAAACTATCCTTCTTAGGGAGATCAGAAAGTAGGTGGGAGGCCCAGGGATGAAGATAACCTTCTTTTCAGCTTCTTGCTGTCTAGAAAAGATCATTAAGATAAGTGTGGGGGAAAGGGCATGCTAGTAAAAGTGTACTATGAATACAAGTGGAAGAAACAGAGAGTATTACTGCACATTAGAGCTCACCTCACACTATAGGACAGCAGATATATGTGTTTCCATTCCAAGATGTGCTGTCAGTTTTGATACCTGCTGACGAAAACCCAAAATTTTTCTTTTTTGTAGCACCAGTTTTTCTGCTCATTGCTGATGAGCACAATCTTTTCAGCACTGAAACATCAACTGAAACTTTTAGCTCAGGACTGAATACATGCTTTTCAATTCCAAGGGAAGGAAAGGTCAACTGAGATAGTGTCAAAAAATGTACTAATTATATCAATAGATTTTTTTCCTTCTTTTTTTTTCTTCATGTTTACTTTACATTGTTTCTTGAAAAACAGAATACTGCTCAAAGGTCAGAGTAGCAAAACAGTGGCAAGAATTATCTTCTAGTGTTGTTTTCTACTACAACAAAGAAAGAGTGCTTGTATGTGAAATAACTGGGATTTCTACAGAGTTTGGATAAGGGCAAGGATACCACTGTAAACCAGTGGTGATAACTCCTTGTACTTGCGCGGCACCCTCTGGTTGGTAGTTACACATCACTACAGCTGCCATATCCTACGTGCATGGTGGCAATTGGTGAACAAGGGTTTCAAGTTTTTCTACAGTTGGATTTGTTTTCAAGCCCAGATGCACCCACACTCCAGCCTATGGTTAAGCAGAGGTGTAGGTGAGTCCTCAAGCCTTTATCCTAATGTCCCTCGCTTCTCGGGGTTTCAAAAGGATAGGACGCAGGTGAGGTCAAGTACGGTCCAGGCTCATCCCCTTGCAAATATTTGTTTCTGGTTATCCATAAATAGTTATCCCAGAACTTTGACTAGACTAATGGGCAGATACGATAGAAATGGGGTACGAGGGCTGGGAATGCATAAACCCATCTTCTGCTTTGATGAGCAGTATAAACAAAACCTGTTTTTATAGCATGCATGAATGGCATTACTAGTCCTTTACATCCACACAGGCAGTAAAGCCGAGGTAACACAGCTACAGCAGCCCCCTGACTTAGGCAGACAAGGCAAAAGTGGGAATATGGTTATGTAGTTAAAGAGGAAACTTTCTCACAATGTTTACGCAGAGGGAGAGTGATTTTCATGCTATTATCTCTTAGTTTCCACAAGTTTGACATTCCAAACTACTTTTAAAAAATGTCATTTAACATTTAATACATGCTCGCCTTCCTTTTGGCTTTTCCTGTTGATCTGGAAACATTTAGCTTGCAGCCTATATCTTCATACTGCAGCTGCAACAATATCCTTCAGAGAAGTGTTCACCTACGTCTTGTACCAGCAGCGTGACTCTTCCCATGTCAGCGCAGCTGCCTGGGATTCTTCCACCTGGTCATATTCAAAACGGCTGATGATGCTGGTTTTCCCTTTTCCCAGGAGGGAAATATTTGTGGATACATGGAACAGGTTTAGGTTCAACTCCAGATCACCTTAGATCCTTTTTTAAATTTAATTAATTGGTTCCTTTTAATTATAATTTGAACCTTTTTCTTCTCCATTTTTTTGCTCTTAAGAGAAATTTTTTCATCCCCACAGTTGCAGAAAAAGGTTTGAAGATATGAATCTCAATGAATGACAACCCATAACGCAAGTATTTAAAAAATAATGAGATTTTTCAAACAATCTCTCAGCATTTTTCGTATTTAGTATTTCTAAATGTGTGAGACTGGCAGTAGGAGCTCCAGGTAAAAGTGATAAGGAATAAAAATACAATCTTGCTTTCTGGTCCCATGATCTAATTCTGCTACATTTAATTTGAAAGGTCTGTACGCATAGATAGCAATAACCTAGACTTAATCTGCTCGACCATCGGTTGCACCAACTGGTACTATCTTGGATTCCTGTTTTCAATCGTTCTAACCTGTACACCCACAGAAATGAAACAGTTATATCTCTTTATGAGAAATGGTGGGGGGAGGGAAGAGGGAAGCAAATCACTTTTATACCGGTCTGTTATCAAGTTACATCTAAGCTTTACTCTGAAATAATTTAGTTTCATATACTGAGTATACCAAGGCCCGTTTTGGGAGGCTACATGTTGAATATGTGATCAGCAATGGCAGTAATGACTTTAACTCATTAAAATATCCATGATTTAAGAGTTGTATTTCTGGAGTAAGTCACAAAGGGTGGGATTCGGCTCATGTAAATTAAACAGTCTAAAATGTAGGTGTCTGGGTTAATCTTGTCAACTTGGTAGAGATGGGAGCTTATAGAAAGAGATTTCGTTTTATTCCAGGACAGGTATTTCAGAGAGATGAGACAGACCTCCCTCCAGGCCATGCCTCTTTCTTCAAGGACTGAAATCTAGCCAGTGAGGCTTGTCAGCTTTTACACAGCTAATGTGATTCTTATCCAGAAAACTGTTGTGCTGTCAGTTGATTAGCACTTGAGCTTTAAACTCACACTTATCTGGCTTGACAGGGTAGAGGAAGATGAAAAGGAAATGGTATTTCAGCCAGCAAGACAAGGGTGAAGGTAGCTACAAACTATAGCTGAGCCTGAGAGAAATTTGTCACTGCTAATCCAACTGTTTTTTACAACTGACCAAGTCTGAGTCAAATAAAGTAACAGTGGCAGTGAAGAGGAGGCCAAGAAAAGTGTTTGGGTTGCAATTGCTTCTGCACATAGAATCACAGAATCATTTGGGTTGGAAAAGACCCTTAAGATCATCGACCCAGCACTGCCAAGTCCACCATCTGCAGTTCAGTGCTAGCCTGTGTCTGGGCTTTGGACAAGAGGTGTTAGGTCCCTGCCAGCAGTCAAAGCTCCATATTTTCTGTTGCATCTGAGAGGCTGGACAGGTCCTTGGAGACCTCTCAGGCTCCATGAGTCACAGTCTCAACTGCCCTGGGAACATGGCACTTCAGTTCTGCAATGGGTCAGTGGGGCAGTACGTGCCCTGCAGCAGTCTGAAATTGTATTTCCCAGGACAGAACCCTGCTCTGCATACAGCCAGAGCCTGCTGAAGGGAAAGAAGTGGGAGAGAAGGGAGGAGAAGGAGCAAAGACCTTGAAATCAGCAAGTTTGATTTTCTTGAAGCTGACCTGGCATAAGTTACAAAAACAGAGGAGCATTGCAGGAACTTGCAATAGGGGCTGAGTTGGCCGTCCCTCCTGCTGCTTTGCTTCCCTTCCCCGGGACAGCAATTGTTTGCTCCGGCAGGAGCTGGAGGATGCTCATGGTGCCAGCTGTTGCTGTGAGGAAACTGACAGCACAGCTCATATCAAAAGGGGGGACCTGGGGACTTCTGCAGTGAAAGGAGATCTTACTACATGTGGAGCAAGGGTTTCATGCTCATAAAGGTGCATGCCTTCGCATGAGGGAGGAACATGGTGTCAGCCAGGGCTTCTACATTTGTGATGGAGAAAATTGGCCTACCTAGCAGTTAAATTTAAATGCATTCAATGTAGCTCAGCGAGCTGCAGTTACTGATGTACTAACCTTAGTTTTTATTCTGTTTGCTCAAATTCTTTTTTCTTTCTAAATGTTGATATTCCCTAATGCTTTCTTATTAGAGGATGCAAACTAACTGTGTCATAAAATTGCTGATTTAGAAAACACATTTCATTTTTCTCCATTGTTATGAAAAACAATAGATGGAGCTGACATCTACAGGAAGTATCCCTTATCATTCCCAGCCACGGGTTCGTTAAAGACTCAGCCTCTCACATTTGAAGCTATGTTTATAGAATCAGAAATTACAAACAAGTCACTGATATTAATAAAAGCTGAGGCTGCCCCTCATCTGTGTGTGTGGGTGTCGACAAGGAAGTTGAATAATATCCCCCATGTCTGAGGTGCTGCAGGAGGAATCTACAGGATAGGAAATCCAGTACAAATTAGTTCATGCTGTGGGAACCGAGGAAACCCAGAATATTTTGATCTTTTGGAGACTTACATGTGCTCGGAGACTTGAAAATCTACCTGCTGCTTGGCTGCCACTGGAAGTTCATAATCAAAATCCTTACATTTCCCAGCAAGGCCTTAAGGTTAAAGATACTTCAACGTTAGATAGGGAAAATGAAATCAAACCCAGATAAAAGTTTTCTTCAGGTCCTAGAAGGGGCCTTTTCTTTTCACAAAGCTGTGGTACCAGACTACATAGGAAACAAAGAATTCCTGGAAATAATTATTTTTTTAAAATTTTCCCGTTTATTACTTGGCTCTGTGCTCCTTCTTAGGAATTTGTTCAATGCTGAATTGGTCAGTGAGGACCAAGGAAAATGCTGCTGCAGATGCTTTTGGACTGATTTTTTTACTCTCAGTCAGCCAAACAGGCTTGTTTCTCTGCCACTGGATCCAGCTTCCCCAGAGGAGTCCAGGTCATGTCAAGTGGTAGGACAAGAGGAAATGGCCTCAAGTTGCACCAGGGGAGATTCAAGTTGGATATTAGGAAAAATTTCTTCATGGAAGGCTTGTCAGACATTGGAACAGGCTGCCCAGGGAAGTGGTGGAGTCATTATCCCTGAAGGTGTTTAAAAGCCATGTAGATGAAGTTCTTAGGGACAAGGTTTAGTGCCAGTGTTAGGTTAATGGTTGGACTCAATAATCTTGAGTGCCTCTTCCAACCAAAATGATTCTATGATTCTATGTAGGAGAAGAAGCAGTTCATAGCAGTCCAGCAGGCTAGCCACCTCAGGTGGAATAACTACTGCTGCTTTCAGTGTCTCCACTAGAGCTACAGAAATACGCTGGGGACTTCCTCCAAATGTCTTCAGATTTCTTTGCTCACTATGGGTATATTTTACTGCTCCTGCACTTGCCACCAGTCAAGGAGCTGTGAGCCCTGCTTAGTGACCTGCTCCCTTGCCTTCACTGAAGGAAAAGGGGGTTTCAAGGTGTCATTTGGCTGTTGCCATCAGGCCTGTAATATTTGCCTATGACAGCATACAGCCTGTGGGAGGATTTCTCTGCCTGTCAATTAGTTGAGAATACTGGCGTTCATTGCTTCAGGAGCTTGGCACCATGGCAGAAGTCACCAGGAGGCACTGTTACGTATCTCCTCTCATGCTGGCCACATCTCCACTCTCTCCACATCTCACTAACTGCAACAGCAAGAACCACGGCAGGTGCAAAATTAGATTTGCTGAGGTGATGAGTGGGTCCTCTTGGGTGGAGGGACAGAAAAGGGAAACCCCACATAAGGCACGGGTGAGAAACCCAAAGAGGGAGGAAGCTTCACTGCATTCGTGCAGGGAAAGTGTGTTTCAGCCTCCAAATTCCTCCCAACCCCCTCATCTGGTTGCTGTTGTGGCAGGCTGTGGGGTGGAGAGCAGCAAGCAGTGACCCCACACACCTTCAAGGGGGTGAATCAGCGAGGCTGAGGTAATTGCTGAAAACAAGCAGCTGAGTGGGCTAAAAGCAGAGGTTGTCTTTAGGCTGATTGCCCATCTCTAGCATCAAGTGAGGTACGTGCTGCAAAGGTATTCCAACAGCTGTTAGCAAGTGGTCCCCCATCAGCACATTAACTGTCAAGACCCCAGAATAGGCTGGTGCTGGGGCTGTTTGTTCCCCCCGACTCCCTCTGTTTCCATTTTGCAAGCTGTAAAGCCACCCATGCTCTGGTGACAGGTGGGAAAGAGGGGAAAGGGCATCTTGCAGGGCTGCCTGTGGCACTGATGCCCCATGATGCAAACCAGGACTGTTGAAGTGCATCCAATTCCTGTGTAAACAGTCAGGGTTCCACCCCCATTTGGAACAATATCCCTTCTCCAAAAAAAAAAAGCACAGGTTTAAGTCCAGCTTCATTTAAGAAATATAAACATATAGAGCACCTTCTAACCAGAATCCTTTTAGCAAGAATTGTACTGAATCTGAGTGATAAGAGAAGATGGGACTGGGAGAATGGAGAATAATAATAACTGAGTGGGGGTAAAAATATACATTAATGGAAACATTTATTTGGTTGAACAGCTACTCAGAGCACCTAAGAGAACATCCTTTCCTGATGTGTTATGTACAAATGCCTAAATTGCAGTTACAACTGGGAGACATACTAAACACTGTAGAAAATAAGTTTAAAAACAATTTTGTATGGATGAAAATTCATAGTATTTACTTAGATGAAAATAAAGAAGTTAAATCATTTCAGACATGTGAGGGAACTTGCTGCTTAAATATATAATGTATAAATTTAAAAGATAAATAAAATGGGTCTTTATCCATTTGGCCTTCTTTCATTAAAAAAAAAAAAAAAAAGAGTATTCTAGAAGAGTAATGTCAGAAAAGATCACCAAATCCATCCTACCTCGGTGGCATCATTAGCTAGCAAAACAGGGGAGGTGTCCAAGGTCTAATGCTGCAGGCTGCCCCACCAGCCCTCTGCTTGCTCACTTCCCTGTCACCTGGGCTCCTGGCAGGTCCCCTGGAGCTGCTGGATGCCCTCGGCTCCCTCTGTAAAATTCTCCCGTAGCCTGTCCAACAGCTCTTTGCTGTGTAGCATGAGAGACTTCGCTGCCAGCCTCCCACAGGGAACAGCTGGCTCTTTGGCTCCGCTCTCTGTCACACTGCCGCTGTTGTCTTCTGCAGAAGGAGGTGATGCTCCAGTTCAGGTCACATGCAGCAGTCCCGGGTGTTGCACAGGAGCTCGTCCACTTGACATTTCAAAGGTCTGAGATGTTCAGGACTGCTCCTGTGGTGTGTGTCTTCTTCAACTCCTTACTTCTACTTCGGAAGATACATGCACTTTTCATGACAGGAATGACAGACAGCAGCTTGCTTTGATTTGTTTGTAACCCCAGCCTATGTTTTCCTTAAGAAACACTGCTCACTTTAAAGACACTGTTTTGGCTCACAGGTCTTTTCTTGCTTTCTCCCCCCTCGCTAGCAATAGCATCACAATTATTCAAAAACTTCTTACTGAAAACTTCGTACTTCCCATTGTACACAATTTGGGAAAACCAAAAAGCACACTAGTGCTTTCAAGTCTGTTTCATGTAAGATTTTTATGATGTGCTATATGCTTGATACAATGATAACGGTATTCCAGTTAGCCTATAATGTCAAACTGAAGAGTTTGTTTGGGATTATATAAGCTTTCACTGGCATCAAACAGTCTCTGCTTTGATCCTGTTGTTTATTGTCGTGCTGCAAAGAATTTCAACAAAAAGCATAAATAAAGATCTGCAGATGCATTCCTGAGGCATGCAATGGAAATGAAGATATGCCAAGAACTTCCTGAGAGAAGAATTGCAGAACTGAAAATATATTTAATCTGGAAGAAATACACATCACAGTTTTATTTGGGACCTGAAAAGACTGCTATTTTAGAGCTCAGATTGCAAAAATCACAAAAGAGTGTACCCTGCTCTCTGCCAGAACACAATCGCAACTTCTTTGGGAGAAAACTGATGGCACTAAATACAGCTCAGGGTGAACAGCAAGAAAGGAACTGATCTTCCTTGGCATCAGAATACTCCAGCATATGAATGTCTCTGAGTTAAGAATGCAAGGTATATGCAAGTGCAGGGGCCCCGCACCCTGTTGGACTACATTTCTTGGGCTTAAAAAAATCCTTCTAAAGCTTCTTTCCCATTCACACTGTTGAAAGAAATGACTGAAGACAATACAATAAACATTCAGTCATGCAGCTAAGACCAAAATTAATTGTTGCCTGGGTCAAGGGTAAGTACAGATGAGTTGGCAAAGCCTGCAGTTAAAAACTGAATGATAAAAAGACCGACTTTAATCTGCCTACTTAAATTTGGTTTCCTCTTTGCAATCAGTATTTGCATTGTTGATACATTCAGTGTTAACACATTGTATGTGTATTTTCTAATAGAATCATAGAATCATAGAATGCTAGGGACTGGAAGGGATCTCAAAAGATCATCTAGTCCAATCCCCCTGCCGGAACAGAAACACCTAGATGAGGTTACACAGGAACGTGTCCAGGTGGGATTTGAATGTCTCCAGAGAAGGAGACTCCACAACCCCCCTGCACAGCCTGTTCCAGTGTTCTGTTACCCTCACGGAGAAGAAGTTTCCTCTCAAGTTTAAGTGGAACCTCTTATGTTCCAGCTTAAACCCATTACCCCTTGTCCTACCATAGTTTGTCACCGAGAAGAGCCTGGCTCCATCCTCGTGACACTCACCCTTTGTATATTTGTAAATGTAGTGGCGGTGCGGAGCACAAGTCTGATGAGGAGCGGCTGAGGGAGCTGGGGCTGTTTCACCTTGAGAAAAGCGAGCTGAGAGGAGACCTTATCGCTGTCTGCAACTGCCTGAAAGGAGGTTGTAGCATGGAGGGGGTTGGTCTCTTCTCCCAAGTAGGACAAGAGGAAATGGCCTCAAGTTGCACCAGGGGAGATTTAGATTGGATATTAGGAAAAAATTCTTCCCGGAAAGGGTTGCCAGGCATTGGAACAGGCTGCCCGGGGAAGTGGCAGATTCAACATCCCTAGAGGTGTTTAAAAGGCATTTAGCTGAGGTTCTTAGGGACATGGTTTAGTGCTAGAGTTAGGTTATGGTTGGACTTGATGGTCCTGAGGGTCTCTTCCAACCAAAATGATTCTATGATTCTGTGATTTTATCAGCCGTTTATGAATATGGACATTCATGTTATGTAAGCCCCTAGGATCTGAAGTACACGGCAAAGCACAACACAGCAGAATATAAACCTGATGATTTACATCCCTCCTGCCTCCAGGCACGGGCCTCACATCCTCACCTGCTGCCCCAAGTTTGTCACTGGGTACGTGTCCACTGCCCAGGAGCAACAGCCGCACGGGCAACTCCGTGGGCCTGGGCTGTGCCCTGGGGGAGCCCGAGCCGTGTCGCAGATGTGGCACTGCCAGTGGCTGAGTCAGCAGGTTTGCATGTGGGGAGCTGCTCCTCTGGAAAACTGCAGCTGAGGGTACACCTGCCACAGCGAGCACCCCACACGCTCTCCCCTCCAGCTGCCCAGGCACCCCCATAAAGGTGTCCTAAGCCATTCCTGCTTCCCTCCTTGCTTCTCCTCCCTCCCCACTGCCTCTGTTGCTTGCTGTGCATCCCAAGGTGCTGCACCCCTTGCATTCCCTCCTAATTGGCTCCCTGACTCCTTAGCACCCCAAGAACCACCTGTGAGCTGGGTTCTTCCCTGAGTCACCCCAAAGTACCTTCCCTGCCTGGAGTGGGAGCATTTTGCATGCACAACTTTGCAAGCAAAAGCAACAAGGACATAAGGAGCAAAGCTTTTTAGCAGGGCCTGTTACAATAGGACAAGAAGTAACAGTTTTAAATTAAAAGAGCAGAGATTCAGGGTAGACATGAGGAAGAAATGTTTTACAGTGAGGGTGATGGTGAAACACTGGCCCAGGTTGCCCAGAGAGGTGGTAGATGCCCCATCCCTGGAGACATTACAGGCCAGGCTGGACGGGGCTCTGAGCAACCTGATGTCCCTGCTCATTGCAGGGGGTTGGACTGGATGGCCTTTGAAGGTCCCTTCCAACCCAAACTATTCTATGGTTCTATGATTCTGTGAAAGCTGTAGCCCCATAAGGATGGCAGTAAGCGTGGAATCATGCCAGGAGCTATAATGGTTTTACTCCCACCTCAGCAGAACTGGCAACACAATTTGATCCTGACTTTTTTAATTTGATGGTCCACAGGAATAATTACAATATTGACAGTACTGACTGATGCATGTATCGTAGGAGTAGGATCCGGATTTCTGATTTCAGCTGCAATACAGAGCCCTTTGGAAATATGAATCACTTAACTTCTCTCTCTCTCTCTCTCATGCCATTTCCTTTCTGCAAGAAAAAACACTAAATCTTTTTTGTATCTTGCTGAAAGAATTTCTTAGCAAATGAGCGGCTGGAAAAATCAAAAGCTTTTCTGGGTATAACTGCCATACAATTAATAATAAATGAGCAGCAAGTTCATCAGATTTTCATTTTTTTTTTCTCCCCTTTCTTAAAAAGAAGGGGAAAAAACAGATTTCTGTTGAGACACTTATGACACCTTCAAGCAATGGTGCATGATAAATTAAGAAACTGGGTGGAGTGCTTCCTTCCTGTAATCCGTTTGAAATCAGTGAGAAGTGAGAGACAAATAGGACGTCTCACATAACATCTGAAAAACAACTTTCTTACAGTTAAAAAAAAAGAGAAAGAAAGAGGCTCTCGCACCTCCCAGGTGGGCCTAATCCTGGGTGCCCTCAGAGGCCTGGATGAGGGTCTCCCTGCCTCAGCAGGTGGAATCACTGATGTTGGCCAGCTGGTAACTCTTTCACCTTTTGTTTTTCCTTCTTGTTCAATAGGCAGGCTTGTTTCTTGCACACTTAGTGTTGGGAGTAGAGGTAAGCATGCCTTCAAGGGATTTTTGGTGGCAGTGAAGACTTGACAGCATCTGCTTACCCAAACATGGGTGAATATATTTTCCCAGCAGCTGTGTCATGCAAGAATGGGACAGAAGGATGAAAAAAAAAACCACAAAACCAACAAACCCACAAACAAAAAAAAAATCCCTGCAGGGATCCCACCATCCTGTATGAGACAGCCACAGCCTCATTTTTCAGCACCTGCTGCTATAGAGCTGATGGCTGCTCCAAAACATCTACTTCACATATTCCAGGTTGTCACACACCACACCTGGGCAAGAAAACCTAAAAAAGCTGCTTTCCAAATAGGTCAAAACCAAAACTGAAACACTTCAGTTGTTAAAAAAACAAACAAACAAGGAAAAATCAAAACCAAAATCCATAAAGCATTAAAAAGCTATTCTTTTTAACCACAAAAAAATACTTTCCTTCCATAAGATGAGTGTACTGACTTTTTGCAGGAGCTGACCACTTTCCTGCATGTTTTGTCCAAGTGTTAAAGAGCACGGAGTTGCAAGGAGTTAGGAAGCTGGGCAGCCTGAAGAAAGGCTTTCCCACTTGCGCATCCTTAATTTGGGATTGGACTGGATGATCTTTAAAGGTCCCTTCCAATGCAAACCATTCAGTGGTATATCCATGTGATTGGTAAATTGGAGAACAGGCAGACAGGAAGCACTGGTTTCCTGCCAGTCTGCACACCAGTCTCTGAAGTGTCTGGGTTGGCTGAAGCCTGGCAGAAAACAAACCTTGCTTATGGTGAAGGTAATCAAACAACCTTGATGACCACCAGCAAAGGTTCTGCCCCTAGTAACATAGTTTTTGACCAAAGTCTTGCCGCTACTGACTTCAGTTGGTCAATGCCCAGGTGTTTCAAGGCATGTTCCCAGAAACTGAGACCAAACAATGGGTCCACTTTGGGAAAACTTTGATTGAAGTGGTCTTACTAACATATCCCAGGAACTATGGGGCAGAGGACCAACACAGAGTTCAGTTCCAGGGCATAACTCAGTTGCTTCAACCTTAAGAGTGTAGAGGGACCACTAGACCACTGCCTTCTCCAGAAACTTGGAGATTTGCCTCTCAAGATGATCCACTCTTTAGGAGGGCTTCAGAGAAATGGGTGTGTGGCCATGTCAGCAGAGAGCATCATGTTTGTCTAGTCCTGGGGTCCCGGCTCAAGCAGGTCCTCAGAGAATGGCAGCGAGTGCATTTTCTTCCAGACCAAGTCACCTGAGCTTCTTATCACTCTGCTTGTTTCTGTCTGGGAGAAAGTTCCCTCTGCAAAATGCAATAACCTGATGGACTGAGGTGGGGATCCTGCCTCCTCCTAAGCCTTCTTCCACAGAAATAAAACTTGAGGTGCTCAGTCCTGAGTCCAATTCTTAGGCTGAAATTTAAATATATTTTTAACAAAGACAAATGACAAACAAAATTGGACTTTATATGACTGGTGGAAAAATGACTCAGTAATTAAATACAAAGGAAGACATTCTGATCCCTGATTTATTTATTTTTATTTTTTTTTTTAATCCTTTACACTGCCTGGGAAAATTAAGGGAGACCCACTTAGGTGGGGATCATGCCCTGAAACAGAAATAATAGCAAGAGGAAGTCACTTTTAAGGTCTGACTGAGTATCAGGATTATCAAACTGAAATCAGCCTGGTAGGGGTTAGTCAGACCAGCAATCAGTCAGCAAACACACAGTTTTCTAAACGATTTCAAAAGCAGTCACCAGTTTTCTCAAAGCTGAGTCAATTCAAGCTAAGGCTCTAGCCACTGTGTGCTGTGCAGGTGGTTTTATTCAGAGTTTGATTGTGTCCTGCTGCACTTCCATGCAGTCTGCAGTGAAGGCAATGATCAAAACTGCCAGAGTCTCGTAGTCAAAACCTTAAAATTCCTGACATAATGAGGAACAGGCATAAAAATGTCAAGAATTTTCAGTGAATCAAGAAAGGTGTATTTTATTTTGAGCTGATGAAAAATTTATTTCCAGCCCAAATGCATATTTTTGTTTGGCAATTTTTTGGTAAAAATGACAGTGCTACATTCACAGGGGTGCTGTGAGCTGGAAGCCACGGACCTGGAAGCAGAGCTCCGGTGCTTTACAAAATAGGCTTTAGTTTCAGCTGCAGGAAACTGACGCACCTCTTGGTTCTTTATCCGAGCATCACCTCTCTTCCAGGAACAGTCACCTGTCACCAGACTGCAGATCTGTTCTGCACAGAGATTAGGTCAATATTTATACAACACAGAACAGGAAAGACAAATTCTGATCTAGAGTTGCACTTTGACACATGCCACAGTGCATCTGAGAAGCCTGGTTATTCCTGATTTGGAGAATGTGCCCCTTGCCTACTCCTACTCTACTTCAGGCTAGACATGAGGAAGAAATATTTTACAGTGAGGGTGGTGCAACACTGGCCCAGGTTGCCCAGAGAGGTGGTAGACGCCCCATCCCTGGAGACATTCCAGGCCAGGCTGGACGGGGCTCTGAGCAACCTGATCTGGTTGAAGATGTCCCTGCTCACTGCAAGGGGTTGGACTAGATGAGCTTTGAAGGTCCCTTCCAACCCAAACTGTTCTATGCTTCTATACCTAAGGGCTCTTTCCCTGATCCCCTGCTTCTCCCTCCCCCTCACACATCATATTCATTCCCCTCTTCCATCTGTCATCACTATTCCTCTCTTTTTTCCAGACTTTTTTGCACCCCTTGCTTGCAATAAGGTTTCACTCACCTGTTCCCACTTTGTCTTCAGACAGCACAGAAACCCTTGCTCAGACAGCAAGAAAAACACAAGCCAGGAATTTTGTTAAGAGAATGCCTCCAGTTTGGCATAAAAATCAAGGGGCATGTGTGAGTGTGTTTAGAGTAAGAGGAGATGTTGAGAATCTGAAAGTCTTGAGACAGTTCAGTTCTGGTGTGTAACACTCACCTCAATGTAAATAGTAGGAAGTTTCCCTGGATGTGATAGAATGGATCTATTTGGAGAGATCCTTACCACAAACTACGCTGCAGTCCAGTGACTAAAATTAATGACCCATATCATGCACTACTACTGTTGCTACCGAATTAGGCAGCTCTCATTTCCTATGACAGAAATTTCCTATGCTGACATGAGAATATGTCAGTTTGAAAATGCTGAAATGAATCTTTTTGGCTTTCAGTTTTTCCCTTCATTTTCTCTTAGGCAAAACTACATGAACCTGCAGTTTTGGGGATGAATAACTTAGTTGAAATGTTTTGACCCTGTGAAGGCTCTGCCATTGAACAAGGAAGCAGGTCACACCTCATTGTGCAAGGAAAAACGGTTAGGTAGTTTTTCTTTTGCACCATACCATCCTTTTATAAGCCTAGAACAAGGGTGTCAAACTAATTTTCACCATGGGCCACATGAGCCTGATGGTTGCCTTCAAAAGGCCGCATGTAATTTTAGGACTGTATAAATGTAACTGCTCCTAATTTATAAAGTTCTAAAATTACATTTGGCCCTTTGAAGGCAACCACGGGGCTGATGTGGCCCATGGTGAAAATGAGTTTGACACCCTTGGTCTAGAACATTGGGGTACTGCATTAACTTGGGAAGTAATTGCCCAAGATTGACCATTTATTCCTTGGAGAGTTAAGAGGAATGTCTTCTTTCTGGAGAGCTCCACAGGTGGCTGCATGTTAGCACTAAAATGGACAATCAGTTGTAACTGAGGTCTGGAGTTTCATCAGTTGTGTAAGAGCATCATAACACAGCCAGCAAAATGGCATGGGCAAAAATGAATTTTGCCACCTGGATGATGAACACCAAAGTAATGTATTCTGTTTGTCCTTGTCACTGTGGCATCACAACTCAGTTCTGAGCTCTAGAGGTGTTAGGGAGCTTGGAGATATTAGGATGACTGTGAGGTGAGGGTGTTCTCTTTCTTTTCACTGGTTGACTGCCTTTCCCCAATCCCTCTTCAAAGCTCACCCTGTTGTAGGAAATGCCACAACATGATGATCTTGCCTGACTAGAATGGACCAAATGCCTGAGCCCTGGAGACCTGCCCAAGACCTCATTGTGTTGGATGACAGAGAAGCAGACATCTCCCAAAATACTCTTCTCCTTTCCTTCCCCTCTGCTGTGATACAGGATGGATGTCACCAGACCCTCATTCCTCCCCTCTATTCTGCTCCCCCTCCTTCCACAGTTCTGGGACTCATTCTTTCAGCCTTCCTGGCTCGTAACCACCTTCCCTCCCTTCTCCAGCCCTCACAGCTCCTCCTTCTTTCCATACAGATAAATGCTTACATGTTCTTATTCCCAAAGCACAGGATTTCTGTCTCAAGGTTGCCCACCCTCCACCACCCAGTTCACAGTCCCATAGCACTGTGCTTACAGACCCCTACACCACCACCTGTGCAATTTCTCTTTATCTCCCAATGCATCCCAAGCTGAGGTGAAGAGCCATGTAGGAGGAGCACAATGACAGTTTGCCTCTCTTGCTTGTTTTCTTGTCACAGCTGACATGCCCTTCAGTGTTTAAACCCTCCTCTGTGCATTGACTGCCAGGCTTGGTCCATCAGAAGGACCCAAAGCAGGTCCTGTATTTAAACTGCAATAGTGCATTACCCCAGACCCTCCTCAGCTGTAGAAGAGAAGCTAGTGTTTGCTTCTCTGGGAATAACACTGCTGTTTACGCATAAACACATTTAGCCTTAGTGCAGCTCCTCAAGGCCACTAGTTTTTTCTTTATTTTTAAGCGAGGGGTTGGTATGTCCTGAGGCTGGGGACCCCTCAGGGACTTGGGCAAATTAGATCCCATCTGCGTTTGCTTCCTCCAGGCACCAGGAGCTGGAACCACATTCAGGTCATCCTCAAGGTTGGTGCAGATTCACCCTAGAGGAGATATACTGAGGAACTTTCTAACATCACTTAAAAAAAAAAAAAAATATCAAAAATATTACCACAGTAGTCTAAAATATCTTACGCAAAAGCCATGTCACTGTCTCCCAGGAGAATATAATCAAAGTGCAGAGTCTTACCAACAAAGGCAGGAACCCAAATACTCATAAACTGCTTGAAATAGCCCCAGGGAGGACTCACAAGATGAACTCTTGACCCTGCTGAGCTCAGTAAGAAGCTGACTATGGACTTACAGAGGGCTAGAACTTCACCCAGAGGAAACTGATCTATAAAAATTCACAGGATGGCTCATAATAGTTCTGAAATACATGATTAGTCTTCAGAGTGATGCTTTCTTAGTACCTAATTGCTTTCTGAGGAAATTTTAACATGGCCAAATGAGTCTCATCAAATTGATCGCCTTGGAGTAGTAATAATAATAATTACATCTATTATTACTAAACTTAATTTTAATTATATTATGTCACAATATACCTGAGTATATTGTACAGCAGTATTAATTACTGCTTATAATCATGATACCATATAATACTCAAGGACTCTAAAATTTCATATTTCTTTACCAAAGTAAATGCTGACTTTTTGTTGTTTTGTTTTGTCTTGTTTTGTTTTGTTTTGCTCTGAATGTTCCTTCCCTTGCTTTTAGAGATGAAAGGTTCTTTAAAAATGGTAGTGAATAAAAGTTGTAAAATTTTAAATACTTATAGCCTTAAGGATCAAAAAGTGGGAACCTGCTATATTTGAACTGAAAGAAGATTGTTGTTAAAAAAATACCAACCTAGGAAGAAAATCAAATGTCATTAGTTTTTAGGAGGTCTAATTCAATATTTTTTGCATGTTTGAGGTTGTAAGACTGAAACTCCTTCCTGTTTACCTGTAGGCTCATGGTGAGAAGCGAATCTGGCAGCTGACAAAGACTGACAGTTGATTCAGTTCTTGTATGTAAAAGTGAGAGGAGTTAAGGCAAGAAGAACTTGAGTTTCTGTCCTGCAACCGTGTTCAACGTCAAACACCCCCTTCCTTCTGCATGTGAAGCCATATAATAAATAGCTCTAGCTCGAGGAATCACCCATATGTTTTGGCCTTCATTCAAAAAATAAAAGGAACTAAGCACCTGCTTACACCAAGGATCCTGAGTATCCATGTTATTTTTGTAGTGGACTGCAAAAGGATGAACATCAAGTGTAGATCACACTCCTCTGTCTCACAGGAGCGTGCCTCAGGAGTCGGTATTACTGGAAATAATTTCTAGGAAGACAATGGAAGAACTTCAAGAGAATAAGGATTTTATTAATGGTTTTTATAAAATCTTAGTCGCATAAAAAATCTTACAAGCATATGTATATATATATAGCAGAAGGAACTCCTACTTGCCTGTTAAAACTCCCAGATAAAGAACCTTGCAAAGGTCTGTTTCTCTGCATTGCCTATATTCAAGAGTGCTTTGAATATCTCTGGTGTAAACACCTGCAGTGCAAATGCCCAGAGCTAGGTGAGACAACCCCAGCTTTGTCTCAGATAACCCAAATAGGAGGTCCCTCCACAGCCTCAGAAGCTCTGCCGGCTGAGGAACCAGACCTGCTGTTGTCTGGGGAAGGAAGGAAGCACCCTGCGGTGTCTGCCTGCCCAGAGGAACCTGAACCCTGTCCAAGGCAGGGTGGCTGTGAGCAGTGCCAGGGAAGGTGGTCCTAACCACCCTCGGTGCAGTGATCCAGAATACTGGCCCAGGCAGTAGAACACACTCAGTCTGGACAGGTTCAAGCTCACTATTCCCACTTTCTGGGATAATCCCCTAAGCACACAGCTGGGATGTGTACCAGTTCCAGTCCTTTTGGTAAAACTGGAAATGGAACTCTGCTGAAAGGAATCCGAGATGTGAGTGGCCAGGTCTTGTAAGTAGTAGTAATCTAAGAAGCCACCTTCTGAAGCCCACCATCCATCGAGAGCTGGACAATGCCAAGACCTAGTCCATGTTACTAAAGTCATTTATGTAGTTCACACAAAGCCTTTCCCGTGGAAAAGCCTGTGGAGCACAGGCTCACTGACACATCAAGTCCTGCTTAGTCAGCTCAGCTTTGCTGAGAATGGACTAGATCCCTACTTCTTCTGGTTTCTGTGGACTTTTGACATGCTTTATACCCAGAATAGGGATTTAGCTCTTCTCAAAGAGAAGACTCAACACAAACCATCAGAGCTGGATGCTTGAGCTGTGAAACTGTCTTATAAAAGTGCATGTTGGTGACATTTCTATTCTCTCTTCCTCTACTTATATCCCACATACAAGGAGTGACACTTGCCTCTCCTTTAAGGTTTTTAAAATAAAACACACACATGCCTAGGCAAAGAGACTTCAAGGCTGTGGAAAGGATGCATGTACACATATGTCCAGGACTTGTTTCCTAAATCATAAAACAAAGAAGAAAGGCCAAAATACAGGCGTGGCTTCAGTGTTACAATCTATATTGTTGGAAGTGTTTTCTTTCTCAGCCTGCTATTTTGTTGGGGGGAATCCACTTTGGGTGCTGATCCCCCCTTCACCTGCACACAGAAAGCCCAGGTACCACCTTGTGTTCAGTGTGGAGGCACCTGTTCCCCAAAGGCAGCCTGTGCTCCTGCCTGTGCTCTTGTGTGGAACTGGCCTTTTCTAGCTTTCAGGCTAACGACTATATATCGCGCTCAGGCTCAGAAATGCTTTTCAGTCCAACGGGTACATTCAGCCAAGGGACACAGGCTTTTAGGGGCAGGAGGTTTTTATGTGCAGAGAACCTAACTCCTGATATTCCAGAATGCCTGACTTTCAGCTAGAGAACCTCTGTGCATAAAAGTATCATACAGCATCTGTACATCACATACCTGTCCAGAATGCAATGGATGCTGCTCCTTTAAAATAACTTTTTTTTTTTTCCTTGCGCTGTTGGGCACTACAACACTGCAGTAATGTTGAGAATGTTGCTCTAAGCTTCTTCTAAAAATGAGACTCAGGTACTCAAACCATTACTTAGTCATTTCTGCACTTCATCACGTAAGCTTCACTCAACAGTGAAATGTACTTGGTCACAGTTATGCAGAAGACACTGTAAATTCTCTCTTCCATGGAGGTGATCAGAGTAATCTCCTCTGGCCACCTGCATATTCTCAGTGTGAAACAGAAATCATGTATAAGGCATGGCATTAGTTGCCAAAACTGCAGTGGAAGGGTAAGATGGATTTTTTTACCGTACTTAAAGACGTTAAAAGTGAGGAAGGAGTTAATCGTTGCAAAATACACGGTCATTTCCTGAGCCCTGTGGTTGGATGAGTACAAACTTTCAACTATTTCTAATTCTTCTCTGTCATTTAAGAGGCTTTCAAGGTGCACTGTACGCCCCAGACCAGGTAAGGAATACAGCTTTTCACTTCTTGATTGTTAATTCAAAGTTGTTTTTCAGTGGAGTCAGACCTGATCAAGACTGATTTGTTCTCCCTCCTATTATTTACATCTGAAGGGAGAACTAAGTTCATTGCTATTCGAGAAGTACATGCGTCTTTCTGCCAGATGACTATGAGCTGTAGAAATGATGAAAGAACTGTATGGGTTAATAATAGAACAATAATAATGAAGTTATATGACACATATTCAGAAGTCAGAACTATGACAGCAAATACTGCAGTAAAAGAGAAAGAAAACCCTTACCGCCAGTTGTAAAGAGTTCACTCTGCACAAATCGCTATCAAAATAAGGGTTTCTCAGGTGTACAGTTTGCTTTAGTAAGGAGAGTAGTAAAAATCATAGTGTGCCTTCAATGATATTTTTAAAATGAAGAAGAATGACCTTCTACATATTGGGGAAAAAAAAAAGCAAAACCAACAACCAGATAATTTTGGACCAGTTCTATTTGTAAATTTGGACCTGATATCTATCTTTAGCTATTGCAGAGTCACGTATTGTAGTCATCCTGAGACTGTTCCTGAGGTTTGCAGCAACCAAACACATACACAGAAGTGACTGTGGAACCATATCATAGAACAATTTAATTTCGTTGGGGTCTTTTGATGCATAAAAACTGAGCTCAGACAGACGGGCACCAGAAGGAAGTCTTGTAACACAGTGCACTCTTTCATACTGCATTTGTTGTCTCTTAATAGGCAGGGAGAGAGACTATTTGTGTGAAGTTTTTTTTAATAGTTCAGAAATAAGTATAAAATAGCCATCTGTAGGGAAGTTATTGTAGGAAAGTGCTGTCATCAAGTTGCTCTACAAAAAGTGAAATTATACATGCTATGAGGATCCCTAAGTGAAGCTTTATGCTGGAGATTCAGGTTTGTGGCATTTGCTTTTTATCTTTTCTTTTTTCTTTTTAAGTTTTGCTTGTAATCAGTTTTAATGTTTGGACGTTGGCTCCTTGACTGCGCTCAGTGTTTAGTATAAACACTTTCTGGATTATATATGTAGTGGCTGGGAAAAACTAACTGGGGTTTTCAAAAGCATTCGTTAGGTCCCATCAGTGTTTGGACTTGTTTCCCAAATCACCTTCATCTTACTTGTGAGATTGCTACTACAGTAGCACCTGGACCTCTGTATTGAATTTTCCCCTTAAAAGACTCTGAGCCACAGAAGTTTTGTCACTGCCATCTACAGTTGAGGAACTCTGGTGAATCCCAGTTGAAGCCAGACTTATGTCCTGGTTTTCAGAGTTTCCCAGCACAGGCAATCTGATCAAGAATCCCAGGTCTTCCCTTGCACACAGCTGTACATCAGTCTAGACATGGCCAGAGAGATGTCACCACTCTGCTAGGGAAGATGCTATGGCATGGGTAGGAACACTTGTACCAGCCTCAGTCTTCTCAGTTTGAGTATTGATGCCAAGCAGTTTGCTGTTCCTTACAGATTTGTGTGCTCTTAGCTGCTAAATATGTGCAGCCTATGCTACATCTTGCTAGATGAAAGCTGGGTGGGGTACGCCTACCCATCCTGCAGTTGCGTTTCCCAGATACTGCATAGACATAGCTCAAGGGACAGAACTCAGCAGCTTTGTGTGGGAAGAGCAAACTGAACCCAGGCCTCCCCTCTCACCAACGAGCAGCTTGCCCATTGATTCTGTCTTCAGTTTTCAACAGCCCTTCAGGTACATTTATTGCAAATGGCCTCCGGTTGCACCAGGGAAGGTTCAGATTGGATATTAGGAAACATTTATTCACGGAAAGGGTTGTGAAGCACTGGAACAGGCTGCCCAGGGAAGTGGTGGGGTCACCATCCCTGGATGCATTTAAAAGAAGTATAGGTGAGGTTCTTAGGGACATGGTTTAGTGTTAGAGTTAGGTTATGGTTGGACTCACTTGAGTGTCTCTTCCAACCAAAATGATTCTATGATTCACCTTCTGTCTTTCAGGATGGGTTTGGGTTCAACTCAGATGCATCTGCCTGTGCAGGCAATTTTGATCTCACTGATGACTGCAAGTGCAGAAAAGACCAGCTTAGGTGATTTTAAATGTTTCCCCTCAGTGGTTTCTTTCAGCATGAGTATCATTTTTTGGTGTGGGAAAAGAGTGTACTCCTCCGCTCTGTGTTGGAGGGAGGTGTACCTTTTGTGTTGTGGCATAATAGGATGGAAAAGAAACAAGCCCTAGAAAAAACATTCCTTGTATGATAAATGAGGTCTCCTCCAGTAACTGCTGTGTTCCGTCCAAGTGGCTAGAGGGGACAAACCTGGCAGCCCACAGCCCAGCCTCAAGATTTATCTTGTGGTGGACTCGCTCTGCCCTGCTCAGCAATGAAGAAACACTAGGATATTTTCTCAATGTGTTTAAAAATGTGGTGGTGTTCTGCACACAAGTTGCCACCTGACAACTTTACTTCATATTTGCATAGTTTCCAGATAAAAAGTTGTTTTGAAGCAGAAGTCTAGAGGGCTTCACCACTGACAACCAAAGTTTGCAAAGCCTCCAAATGGACAGATAGAGATTTTTCTTATCGGACTGATTTATTGACGCTGTTCTCACAATTTTCACAGCGTGCAAAATGAGCCTGAAAATGGACCTCTCCTCTGAAAAATGACTTTATAGAAATTAGAGTGTTTGGCCCTTGACTACTGCCTCAAAACTTCATGGGTGAAATGAGCCAATTTCATAAGTAAATGTCTTTGGAACTGTTTTTTGGGCTTGTTTACTCTTACTGCCATCTCTCAAATAAGAAGGTCAAGCTGGTGTTCCTCCTGGGCTTACTATTTCTACACAGGAAACCTGAGAGGGACTCAGCCTGAGAGTCAGTGTTGCTATTTTAAATTAGGTTTGAAATAGATAATATAATCCAATTTTTGTCTAAATTTAGGTGCTAATCAATAGGAAATATCCCACAGTGTTCATTTTCTACATCCTTTGAATCTGGTAATGTCAGTTTGATCTGGTCTCTTTTCAGATATTTTTGATCCGCAACCTTCTGTCCTTACCGACATTTTCCATTGGTAGTCTTATTTTTCATTTCGTTTTCCAACTAAAGCTAAACACTCGGAAAGAGAGAGAGAGATCTGTATTCACCTCATTCAACAGCTCATTTTTTTAAAATGCTGGATTTTTGCTCTCATTGATACCGTAACAGAGAGATTCTGCCTTTTTGCGCACAGACTGATGAGGGTCCGAGAGTTGTTCAGGCTGGGGCGAGGCATCTATAAGCTTGTTCAACAAGAGCTGCACATTTTTGTCACATTTTCACACTACTGCATGAGGAATTCAGGCTCGAGAGTTCATGAATTGAAAAGAATTTTACCCTCATATCCTCTCTCTCCCAATTGCTGATTAAGCCTTGAAATAACAGCAGAAATTACACACCGGTACAGTCATGATGAAGTAGCTAGAGTTACTTACTACCAGATACACTGCATCTGACTTAGATCTGCAAAAATAAGAAGAGAAAATATCAAGTCACCAGAAAGTATGTGTTCTTTTATCTTCTCTTCATCTTCTGATGTGGATTTTATACATCTTTATTAATCCTGCACAGGTACATTTTACAGCTAGTGAACTTTGTTTTAAAGCTGTGAAAGGCAGTGTTATCAATGCTTGTTACTGTTCAGCATTATCTTTAGATGTGCTCCTTTAAAAAAAATTTGTTTGTAACAACTGATTCTTAAAAGATATTTTTTTTTGTCATTTCTGAAGCTCTTACTCATAGAGGAAATCTGATCTGCTACAGCACGGAAACATCAGCGATGACCATGGCGAGACAAATTCCTTAGGGATCTGCCTGTAAGTCTGATCAACATTTGAGATGAAAAGTTTTGCATTTTCTTTGACAGGATGTTACATGCAGAGTTTAGCTATATGAGGCAATTGCTGAGGCAATAAGGGAATATGCAGGAACACAAGCCTCTTCTTTGACTAAGTGAGTAAGCACAAAGAAAGGAATAATCTTGTAAAGAATCTTTCTTTTTCTTTTTTCTTTCTGTTTTTCCCCCACAACTTCTCAAAAATATGATCAGTCTTTGGGACTCTCTCAATCATGCCCAGTTGAAATGCTGTTCTTCCGGGATCCTGGGTACACTGAGTAGACCCTGTTTGTGGGCTACAGTAGTTCAGCAGATGAAGGCTTTGTGCTTTTATTACTTCATCTTGTTACAGTCACGCAGTGCAGGGATTGAAGGAAAATCTTCCTGGAGCACAGGGTGGTGGCAAGAATTAGGGTAGGAAACTGTAGATAAGCAGAAACAGAAATGGTGAGGCAAAAGAAAAAAAAAAAGAGAGAAGAGGAAAACTAATAAAATGAAATTGCGGTAGACAAGGACAGAGGGCCATGTCTGGACAGCGTTTAAGGGCAGAAAGATGGACTTTGGGTTACATGCTACAGATGATGTAGCAAACTAAAAGAGGGAGATTCAGGCTAGATATGAGGAAGAAATTTTACACAATGAGGGTGATGGTGAAACACTGGCCCAGGTTGCCCAGAGAGGTGGTAGTTGCCCCATCCCTGGAGACATTCCAGGCCAGGCTGGACGGGGCTCTGAGCAACCTGATCTAGTTGAAGATGTCCCTGCTCAGTGCAGGGGGTTGGACTGGATGGCCTTTGAAGGTCCCTTCCAACCCAAACTATTCTATGACTCTGCGATTCTATGTGAGTTGTGGAGGACAGTATGATGCAACCTTCAGCAATTTTCCTCAAAGAATCTGGAGAAAAACCTGAAATATCCAGGTCTCAGTAACTGAAAGGTCAAAGTAGGTTTGTCTGCACCCTCTAGTGGTCCAGACAGAAAACACGTTTTTACCCAGCTAATTTTGCATTACATGCATTTGCTAGGTCCCATCATAATCTGGTCTTCAGCTTATTTGACGCATCTGTAACAGCAACTCTTCTCAGCCTCTGTAATATGATGGCTGCATCCAAACCCTTTTTTGGGAATGGTCTTTGGT
Source organism: Columba livia (assembly GCF_036013475.1). Lineage (NCBI taxonomy): Eukaryota > Metazoa > Chordata > Aves > Columbiformes > Columbidae > Columba > Columba livia. The sequence continues at coordinate 117,531,762 of NC_088602.1, forward strand.
CTATGATAACTCCTAAATCACACAACATGATTGTGTGTGGCCCAGAGTTGCTTGAGGGAATCAGAATGGGTGTCAGAACGGTAACAGCCCAAGAAAGTGGATTTCATGGCCTAAGCCCAGGTTCTGACAGGATTTAATTTACTAATATTGACATACTCTTTATCTAGTAACAGCTCCCCTGCGCTTGTGGACTATGGTATAGCCCTCAATCATCTAAGATAACAGAAGAATAATTACATTACAGAAGAATAAATCAGCACACACACACACACAAAAAATCAATCAACAGTCCATTCAGAGGGAGACTGTTGCCTGACTGCCTGGTCAGCCATGATCTACTTGCGGCTGGAAGACACAAGTTAACTAAGCAGTTGGACTGCAGGAAATTACAAAGTAGCCCCATGATTTTGGTGGCTGAGTTATGTCCTATGAAATTAGGTTATGCCTTGTGTGATGCTGAGAAAAGGGCATCTCCATAAGAAATGGATACATGAGAAATGCCTGAAATGGAGGTAGGGTGGAATTTCAGAGCTTCACCTCCAAGTGGGGATGACTCTCATACAGCCTTTGACTACTAGGAAATTATACCCTAGTAGTTGTGTCTCATAACACAAGATTGCAGTACTTAAGATAGCAGTACTTAAAGATACTTAAGGACAAGTATAGAGCAGATATCCATTTGCAATTACAGAGCAATTGGATTTTGACAGGACTGAGAGAGCTGGCCTAGGGCCAGTAAGGAGCATGCTTGAAGCACATCAGATCAACAGAGTTTCTCCTTTAGAAACATAAATGCTTTGTTTTCAAACACAGCCAAGGATGAGGAAATAGTGTAACTCCTCCTCCAGGGCACACTCCCAGGAGAAAGAACATACACATTCAACATTCTCTTTGGAAAATACTTAAAGCCTTATCCAGCTCCTTCCTTGCTAGCTGGTTAGTATGCTGGCTACCACAGTCTGGGCTGATTTTCACCTGGCCAGCTGAAGCTGGCAAAACAAGCAGTGGTCATTGGACAAAAAAGGCGCAGATACCTGAAATATTGTTCAGGCAGAAGGAAAAAATACCTGATCTCTAGTCTCACCTTCAAAGACACTATTTCACACTAAGTAGTCACTGAATAACCCCAAAGGCCAATCTAAAGAATAGAGACCAGGCCCTCTCTACTCCCTTACAGATTACTCGCCCTTTCACTAGGCTAGAGAATATGTCACCCTCCTGTACAGTGTTTTCATTTTTTCCTCAGTTTCCATATCTATATTTTTTTATTGTACATCTTTGATGTGAAATATGGGCAGTACTCAACAGCTTTGTGGTTAAAACAATCTCCTGCTCAGATAATAAGTCCCATGGTCAGACTTGGGAGGCAACTTGAGGCATTTATTTCCTGACCTTAACCGCTACTTTAGTCAGGGAAGGGAAGTGTTTCTCTTCTATCAATCAGCTTAAAAGATTGAAGCAAATCATATTCAGTCCCCAGAAAGAAAAGGCAACAGGGAATCTTCATAAAAGGAAACTTCACTAAATGGTTCAAGGCTCAAGTGTCCCAGTAGTTTTCCAGCAAAAGAAAGGATGTTCTGTGAGATTCACAGAGATTCACAAAGATTTTTTTGCAAGTTTTCATGTTTCTAAGACTCATCCATAATCTCCTCCAGATGATGTTTGTGTGTAGCATGTAAAGAGTGCTGACTTCACACTGTACCTCATAATTTTGCTGACTATTTCAGATCTCATTCTGAGACACCAAAGAATTCATTAGTGCCTTAATCCTTTCATCCATGTGATACCCATCTTACAGAGCCTGAAATCCTGTTTCAGATCTGGCTTAAAGGGGTTAAGCTTTCAGAAAAAGATACCAACTATGAGTTCCTCATTTTCAAACGCTTCTTAAAAGACACCTGGGTCTAACTTGCAGAAGTATTGAGTACTCACAGATACAGATATAGTCAACAGAAATGTGACTTTTAAACAATAACATTTTATGTAATGCCAAAAGCTCTTAGGAATGAAGTCCTAGGAAACTCAGGGCCCCCATTCCTCACCTTCCTGTTTCTAATATGAGGTTAAATAATCTTCATATTAGAGGAAAGCTGCAAATAAAAGGTTTGTGGTTCTTCTTGAAGCACTTTGATGTTACAACACTGGATGCCACAAAAATGCCCACAAATTATCTATTTGTTATTGAGGACAAGAGTTTGAAAAGTGCACTCTACGTAGGACATAGTGTCACTCATTGAACAATGAAGATAAGAGTCTAAATGTTTCTGATGGAGTATTTTGCCTTTGGAAAGTCGCTGAGAGGGCATCGGTTCCAACAAAGTTCAAATGGAAACAGGTGGGCTTGAACTTGTCCATTTTTCAGCCAGGTGACTTGTAAAGTTTCTTGGCAGCTGGGTTGATATGCTCTCTTCAGCTGGTTGATTTCCAGCTTTTCACTGGTAAGATAATTAAACGACAAAGCAACCAAGGGAACCTGCTGAAGAAATTCTGGCTCCCAGGCTCTTCACCTGCTTATTTGTCCAGGCTGCTAGAGCAGTAACTCTCCTGAGCTATGTAAGTATTGTGAGTATTTTGACAAGGAAGGAAAAGACAAGATATTTTCATAATGAACATCCTCCCCTCAATTGCAGGTCTCTGCAAAGTTGATGATCTCAGTTATTCAGTACTTAAATAATCAGTGCAATGATCAGAGCTGTTGTGGTCATTAGAAATAAAGTCAGTCAAAAAGTTTGCATCTTATCCATGATTGCAACTAACAGAAGTTGACTGCTAGTACAAGAATGTGAAACTGAGTTAAGCAGGAGCAGGATCAAGTCCTTAAAATGAACTAGACACTACTTTACACATTGCATACAACATCTCCTTATGAGCCAAATTCATGACCTAAATCTGTACGTGCTTGTTAAAGAAAATATCTGGAACCCACTCTTTCACATGAAGAAATGCCTTCTCAGTCATTCATTTCTCCTGTGGGACATAAAGGTAGCGTTAGCACCTCTGAGAAATGAAGAATGACATTTCCTGCTAGATGTCTGGCTTTAGCGATCTCAGCAATTTTCTTCTGTGTTGATACGTAATCTTAAAACCTGTTCTTGGTGGATGAAATAGCCTCAAACTTATGACTGAGATGTTTCAAGTTCAGTGTATGTTAAATGTTCCAGATTTTAAATAATATATACTCGTAAAAGCTTTTTTTCAGACCTTTAAGTGAAAAGTTTTCTATCAACAAGAATTCTCAGAGAAACCAACAGGACATGGCAGAGTTTAATAAGTTATAAGTAGGCTGATAGATTTGCTCAAGTCACTTCTATTCCTGCTAATATTTGTGTGCTCTCTTAAATGGGTACATGAACCCCCATATGAGAGAGGCAGAGATCATAACCAGTCTGGAAATCAGTAACATAGATGGTTGGTCTATCCTCAGCTTGAAACTGTTTACATTGAGTAGGGTGGATTCTCAGCACCTCCCAGTTTTTGCAGCTGCAGTGAACTTCAAAGTCTCTCACAGCAGTGTCTGGGGATCACTTTGTTTTACGGAGAACATGAGCAAGTGCAAAGATTATTCCTATGCCAGTTAGCAGCAGGAGAGCAGAGAGACACAAGTCGTACTTCAGAAATATCGGCTCCTTTGGTGGTGCTTACTCTTCTGGCTGCTCTAACTTGTCTCTGGGACTAGTGTAGTCATGAGTGTAGAAGGAAAAATAGGTGATCAGAAACATCCTTACCTGCTTCTAAAGAGCGTGGGGGTATCTGGGGATTTGACTTCCTCATGTTTGAAATAAAAACCATAGTTTTGCATCTTGCTATTGGCATTGATTTCACAGTTCAGACTCACATGTTACAAGAGCTGTAAATGCTGCTTTGTCCTCACCTGTCTCAGCAAAGTAAAACATTCTCACCTTATATCATCAGCTTTAATTTTTCTAGTAAATTAAAAAAAAAAAAAAAAGTAGAGGTTTGTTCACAAAGGACTGGTGAGAAATTAAAAGTGTGCCAGGCATTAGAAACAAAGTTACGCTTCTATATCAAAAGATATTTTTGTGTCCAGCTGTGGGGCCAAGAGAGCAGAATGTTAAATGCATTCTTCTCCTGTTCACTTCAATGGAAGATACATACATTCATTTGCTCTTGGCTCATTCATAATTCAGTCTGTCACGTTGAGTCAGGCAGGATTTGGTGTAGGATTTACAGACTGTTTTTTATAATCACATGAAATACTCTGCCATTTATTCTGATCTATGTTTTTCTTGCTTTGATCCCAGGCTGAAAAACGGGTGGGTAAGAGGCATTTTGAGCAGTTAGCATGAGACTTACGGTCACACTCTCCCAAAAGGGGAGACAACACCAACAAGCTCTCTGGTGGCTCTGTAGGCAGTAGCAAACACTACCCTATTTTCTTACTACAATTCTGTGACTTCCAGTGGATTACTATGTAGTGAAGATTGTCATTATTATTGTTGCACATGTCCACAACCTCCTCCTGAGTTATTATGGCCATGACACACAGAAGATGTTATGCAGCTGCAGAAATCAGGGAAAGGAACTAAAAAACACTGGGTGGAATTATAAATGTCTGAATCCCAGGCTTTCATCCAATTGGCCAAATATTTTTATGCAATGCACAGAAATTTAGTTAATCTTGGGACCTACACCCTTTATCAAATTTGACTAGAATTAACCAACACATTCATGTTCAGTGAGGGGGAGGGGAGAAATGTGAACATAGACCAAAGATCCTTTTCAAACAAAGCTGAAAGGTAGCTGAGCTTAGTAGTTGTTTGGGTTTTGTTTATATTCTTGCTTCTGAATTAATGATAAAGTGATGAAGTAGGAGTGTTTGATGCCTCTGGCTGACAGTCACCCAGGACTCCCACATCCCCTTCTGGATTCTCCCACATCACATCCTTGTCCTACAGATGAAGCCACATGCCCATCAACAAAACTTCATTTGTCAGGTAAGAAGGAGGACTGAAAAATCCGAGTCTTTCACTTTTAGGTCCAAGCAGACTATGCTGTTTCTGTGAAGAGCATTGATTGACTAGTTCATAGAAACTATTGCCTGGCCTGTCATCTTAGTGTATGTCATCCCCACAGTGGTCTACAGAGGCCTGGCCTTCACCTTCCATTTCAGTAGCCCAGTGTCATTATGTTTTTTTACTTTCTTCTGAGAAAACGACAAACATAAAATCCTCCCCTGAAATAGATTCATCTGCATTTTCTGTGTCAACATTAATACTGAAATGTTCTCCTGCAGAGGAGGAGAAATGCATTGTAGAGACTGCCCTGTGGGTGCTTGTTTCCTTTTTCAAGGTCTGAGCCAAAGGTTAGTTTTCTTGATGTGTAGCCATCAAAGACAGTGAAGACAGACAACTCACAGTGACACTGGTAAACAAAAACCTTACAGACTCCTACGTGCTGTCTTATTGCTTCATGCACAAGTGTTAAATGGGATTCTATAGAAGCAGAAAGTTAAGCTTGCAGTAATGAAGCCACTAAATAGCTCTGAAGGTCAAGATGAAATATTTTCAATTTTATCTATTTATTTATTTTCTATTAATTTTATTCACATTCATTTCACTTGTGAAATAAATTAATCCAAAACCATCCATAAACTAAGTCCTTTTCCACGACAACTCACACTGGTGAAACATGGTGCCATAGATTTTGGCAATGTTCTATGTACAGACAGTTACAAATGACAGCACATTTTTGAACACACATCTGCAAGACACAGTGACTTCAGCGTTAGAACATTTTTTTCTATCTTAGGGCTACAAAGATTGTACTGCTGCTGAATGACTACTTTCAATGATGAAAAATGACAAGAGTGTTTTCCCAGTGGAGAGACAGCCAAATATATGTTTTTAAAGCCAGCATAACATTCTTAGATCAGAATTATAGAGTATGTAAATGTTCTTTGCAAATCATGGACACTGACAGTCCAGCTGTCCTTAGTGGCAAACCTCAAGGTAAAGTACTTAACTTTGCTCTGTTTTATATATTTTTGATCTAAAATATCTCAAATGAAACAATTGGATAGAAAAAAAAAATGGTGCTACCCTACACTGGAAGGGTTTGGAAACCAGCCTCTCTTCTTGATATTAGAAATAGCCCCTTCACTTCATGTTTCAGTCTGGGTGGTGAGAAACCTGTATTTGTTCTTTAGCTAAAAATGCAAAGTTTCCGTGCCTGAGGTTCCCGTTACAGTTTCAACTAGTTCTGAAAGCCGGTCCCCTACCACCTCCCCCCTCAAAAAAACCCCAACACCTAGTCTGGGGCTCTTCTGTGTTGTTTATACACTCTTTCAAATGTTATCAAGTCTTTTTTAACTTTTTGTATGCTTCAAAGCAGATTGTTTCAACCACTACTTCCTTATTTCTCCTCCCTTCCTCTTAACTCTTTAATATACAATCTCTTAGATATTCTCACTTTTCTCCTTCAGTTACAGTCTATAACAATAAGTTGATATATGCATCTTCCCAGCCAACTGGGAGTATGGAAACCATGGAAATTTTCAGGTAGCTTCTCATTGGAAAAGCCAGACAGGGTTGAAAAAGTGACAACAGTTTGTTAGGAGTGGGGTTTTGTCAGGCTTATACCACTGAGAATCTTAAGGTCTTCTCATTCATCCTTGAAATAGTGTTTTATTTTGATGAGCCTACATCACACATTGCATAGGATGTATCAGGATTGCTTGCTACCTGCCATCACACAGGACTAAAAATGACCTGATCACCTGCTACTTCCCTCAAACTGTCCTTCGCAGTGATGACTCCACATGCCCACTGATACGAATTAGTCATACCAGCGATGACAGGATGTCACAAGAGATAGCTGAGGTCTCGTGCTGGGGTGAGGAGGTGTGTGTACACTACTCCATGTGTGTCCCATGAGCCTAGATCTGTTAAAAAGCACTAGGTTAGTCTCCACTCTGAGGCCAACCTGCCTCACGCTGTAACTCCGTGAGTTCAGCTTTCATTTTTATCTAAGTCCTTTTCTCTGGCCTTAAACAGAGGAAAGCAGGTTCCTAGGTATCTCCCTGTGTAATTGCTCCTCTTATCCATAGTAAGTGTAGTAATTGTAGTAGATAAGTACAATCAGTGTAGCTGTAGGATCTTTATATTGTTCTTCTCCCATCCCAGCCTGGCAGGGGGGTGGGATACATAAAGGACCTCAGCAAAAGAGGTGGAGCAAGTAGAGACCTATACCCCTGTGAACTGAGGCTCATCATCCTTCTGTGAACAGCGCAGGAAATTAGGCATGTTCATGCAACAAGAAACAGCCCTACTTCACTCCTGCCTGTCAGGAGGGAAAGAAACACGAGTACTCAGCCTAGTGATTTGCAGTGAAGGCACCATAATGACCTGCCAGACTCATCATCTTGCACCTCCACAAGTCCCTTATATCCAAACAATTCTATCTGGGAGAATGTTACAAAAATTCAGAGCTGAGCCAGGTAGCTTTTGTCTGATGGATGTCTGTCCTAGTCTACTGATACATGATGTATGGACAGGATATCTCTCCTGAAGGTGTTTGGCAAGGGAAAAATTAAAATGTCTGTGGACACACAATGATCTGGGATGACTGGTTAGCTGATCGAGCAATGGTACAGTATGGGATACCTGCCAGGGCTTTTGACCTAGAGAAGAACTATTGGGACTGCCACAAAGGCAGGAAAGGCAAGTACTTTTACTTGACTGCTACTGAGGTTTACAGCAGGCAGCACAGGCAATCTAACAGGGCGAGGGCACACTCACCACAGGATGATTTAGCTGCACAAGTCAAGGAGGTTTTTCTGCAAAAGGGTCACAATCCCAGAAGGCAGAACAAGGCAAATGTGCATTTGTGGCTCACATCAGATGCTCAGCATCAGGCCTCTGCCTGACATACTTGTCATTCACCCCAACCTCTACACTAAAGGATAAAAGATTTTTTCACAGGTGGAATTTCCAACGTATGACCTTAATGCTAGCATTGAAAAAAGGGCTTTAGGAGCCTAAATATTCTCTTGTTGTCACTCTAAGTGCTAAAACTCAAGTCAGAGGTCTTTAACTGCTCAGCTTTTGCTAAGGGTGCCCAATATCAAAACTATGGAGCCCTGTCACTAACTGGTCAGAAGCACATGTATCCTATTATCCCACTCAGACTGAAAGCCTGAAATGATCCACGGTTGTGGAGTGGGTAAAGACTGCTTCTTGTGCTGTATCATTTTGTGGACCAAGTATTCCATAAATAGTCAAAGCACTTATTGGAGACTTACTGGAGTAGACCCTGCATGAGATACAGCCAGAATAAAGGTGGAAATGCCATAAACTGTTTAATCCTCTGGATGCTTAGAGTAGTCTCTGCAGACTAAGGATGTTTATCTAATCTGATTGGAGCCAACCATTATTGCATAAATGCATTAGCCACCATGTCAAAGTTATTTATCTATAATTTACCTTTACCACTGCACCCGAATTTGTTGCAGTTTGCATGGTGCAACTGGCATACAAAGACCATGGGTGAAAAAATGACTGTGGTGTTTTGTTCAGTACCTGAGAGGAGAAGACACCAAAATTTCAGTTCCTATTTCAATGTAGTTTATATGTTATATGAAGTGACTAATAGAAAACCTTGGTGGGAGTTGTAGATTCAAATCTCATCACTCTGAAGTGAGAAATTAATTCATATCTCCCACATTCGCATTGAGTGGTACTTGGGAAATGTGAGCATTACTGTTGTTGCTGGTTTGGATCCTTCTATATTTTGTGAGATAAGACTGATGCAAGCACCTTGCTTCAGGAGAAAATTTGGTCATAATGTATGGTTGTAGCTAGAGGTCTCCTGAAAACCCTCAGCAAAGTGCCAAAAGCTGCTACTTTCTCAGGAACCAAGGCATTTCATGTTGTCTAGTTTTCATGCTGCTCAATGTCCTGGTTTTCTGGATCTCATTCTAAAGTGCCCAGTTGTGAGCTGATGAGGTATGGGACAACTCAGCTGGGGCCATGGAGACTCCTGGGCAGGCAGGTGCCTCTGTCTACTTGTATTTCTACAGCCTGGGGTAGAGGAAGTGTGGATGGTAGATGCTGCAGGCTGTCTCTAAGGATTTTCATTCTGTATTAACTGCTTCTAGGTACTTTTTGCTTTCCTGTGTCTCTGTCTTTTTTGTGATTAAGCAAAACTAACCACAATCGTTTTCTACACCCAGTTTCTAAAGAAATTCTTTTAACTGGTTTTCAGCTGAACTGTGGCTTTCTTGAGCTTGACTACTGACAAGAACAAGACATCAGAAATCCTGTATACAAAGTCATACCCTGTTTTTTGTGATATGAGGTATTCAGTTATTTAGGAACTAGAAAATCCTGTTGTAGCACGCAGTTTGTGGAGATTTTTCCACTTAGGATGCATTGCATTATAATTTGGGGAAAATAAACAAACAAACAAACCCACCCCACTACCTGTAAAGAAATAATTTTCTGGTTTTACAATTGATTTGGGAAGTCTCATTATTTGGATATCACAATTTAAGCACAAGAAAGTGCTCAATTTAAAAAGAAAAATATCTGAACACAGTTTTGACACATGCAGTCCCTTGAATATGGCTTGAACTAGACGCTCAAAAAGATGACACAAAAACTCATTCAAGAGCTTTCTGTCATAATTTTAGATGATTTCATCAAGTTTACTGCATTGTTTTAAGAAGCCACTGAAAGGTTTGTAGAGGTTATAGCATGAGAGATCTTGGTGCCTCGTCTAGGAAAAACGTAGTTACAGACCATGAGAACAAGTCTGCTGACTCCAGTAAACTAATGTTAATTAATTGGATTAATATTGTCTGTAAACCAGGATACAGAACATATCTAACTTCTTAAGGTATTCTAGAAAAGAATGGAAAACCTTCTAAGTAAAAGCATAGTCTATTGCAGCAAGATTTTTCATCTTACAGTAAGCAGGCAAGTATAGTCTTTACGTATTGCTTCTTTAGTTAAAAGCAGCTACTGTGCCAGCAATTTCAAAAGCTGCTTGTTCTCCTTATAATACTTGGAACATTTGCAAAGCAACACTCTAATATTTCTTAAGCCATCATAAGTGAAGTAACTGAGTAGTGTAAATATATTAGCACAAAAAAAAAATAAAAAACAGAGTAGGAAAGTGACTTTTTAAAAGGTATCGAGCAAGTGAGAGAGCACTAGAACTGAAGACAATCTGATTATCATCTTCAAGGAGACAACTACAGTCTTATCAACTCTCAGAATAGTTCTGCTTCTTAATCATCTACCTCTTGTTATTGCAAGGAGGCTTTTTCACAAAAAGATACAGAGAAGTTGATAACATTTTCATTTCCTTATTGACATGGCTTTCTGCAGGAGTGACAACGAGGAAGCTCATTGTGGATGTTGTCCTCAGCCCCTTCAACCCAGCACTTTGGAAGTGCTCCTGGAGTGCCAGAGCCATCCTTTTCCACAGGCATGCTCAATAAGGTGGATCCTTACTCTGATCTAGAAAGTCATAGCGTTTTGCTTATTGTGCCATTTCAGAGAGGTCACTGACATACTGATCTCCCAGTCAAAGTATCATTACTACTTTTTCATGGATAGTTTTGGCAGCAAGAGGAGAGCTTGATTTTGCTTTTGGTTTTGCAGAAAGATTCATGGAAATCAGTCAGGAATGCTACTGCTAAGGACTGATTCCTTAAAAATATCTGGACGCTTAATTCCTTTTCACTTCTTAGGCCAAAATTAGCACCTTTTCCAAACATTGTTTTGCTGCAGTTGCTTAAAGAAAACAAGAAAAAAAAAGGCAATAACTATGACACAAACAAAAGCCAAACAATTAAATGTAAACTAGCTAGTTCTCACTCTTTGCTTCTATCAGATTCTGAATTCGAGTATAAAAACTAAGAACAAAGCAAGAATGAAGTATGATACTATTATCCTTGAAGACAACAGAAGTTATTATTTCATCTATAATTAAAATACAAATGGCAACGACAAGGAGTTGGCATGTGATGGGACCTAAAAATAGGAGACTGGTATAAACACATGTTCAGCCTAAAAAGTAGTCTGTCTTGTGATTAGTGTGGCTATTTCAAAATATTTCCTGTTGTGATTGTATAGCTTTATAAAAAAAAAAAAAAAAAGGATAGATTTTAGCTGATTAATTGCTAGGGGTCTTCTCTTTTTACTAGTCTTGGTAAAAGAAGGATAGATTTATTTTACATTACAGAAACAGGCAAACAAAACTAAATAACAAGCCTCAGTTTTTCAGGTAGAGTAGTTTATAACATGATGTAACACAAAGGTCTAAAACCTATCAGACTATACAGTGCAAACACAAGTAACTTTTGTGTGCAGTTTATAGCATGTCTTAGAGGTAATACCTATAGAGATGGTGTGGGAGTGGTGGGAGGTCTGAACTGAGGAAACCACTTTTGAAATTTGTTGGATTTTTTTTTGTTTTTTTTTTTTTTGTATGTGTGTGCATGTAATTTTTTTGAAGAGTTTCAGAGAATTGAAAGAGGAACCTGCACTGAGCAGCTAGTCCTAACTTGCACAAAACTTTCCCCACATCATGTGATGAAATGGCTTTTATCATTGCACTCTTATCTTTAGTATCTGAGATGTTAGAACACTATGGTTTTCATCACCTACATGGCTGGCTGGATGGTTCTAGAAGGGGTTATGAGGGCTCTTTTGTGAAAACGTGATCCACAACCTTTGTTAAAACCCAATCCTCAAGAAAATTGATTTATTTTAAAGCTCAAAGCTCTGCTTTCCTTTTCTCCCACTCTTCCTTTCTGCATATGTGTATGACTATGCAGGAGAGCAAGAGACAAGCACACAGAAAAATAAAGGATACTAAAGCTTCTCTCATTGCCTTTATGTTTTTTGTAAAAGCCTTGCTGAGATGTTAAAATAGAACAGAATTGGACCTGTTTCCTTCAGTTCTGTGAAGGAGCTTCTAAACACTGTTTTTTTCCATCACTTGCTTGCCAAACCACATCAAACCCCCGGCGGGCTGTAATGCTCAGTGACTGTCACAGGCACCGGTGACTCCATCTCGCATGCCCTGCCAGGCTCTCCATCTCCTGGCTGATGCCACATGGAGGAGCAATCTGGCCACCATGAGCAAGTGGAGGAGCAGTGCCCTGGCCCTAAGTGATTTCAGCAGGGCTGGGAAGAGCATAGGCTTGGCAGGTCTGTGTGAAAACCCTGAGATGGCCACGAGCCACTGAACTTCCCATGAGCAAGAACGAGCCATAGGTCCCAAAACAGAGCTGGGAACTAAGTACTAACAATAATTAAATGAGCTCTGCTATTCTCAGAAAGAGAAGTGAGAAAGTAATTGGTTCCAACCTTCCTTCACAATGGGCAAGGGGGACGGGTTGTGTTTTCAAATGCACCATCCCATCTCTACTCCCAGGAAGCTGGATGCATCCTTGGTGTTTCAGAAGAGAAGGTGGCTGCTGTGGGGGCTGCAATCACATTTCAGACACTGCCAAAGTATCAGGTGCCTGCCAGGGAAGGTGCTCCCAGAGGCAATTCCTCTGCCAGATCTATGGCACTACAAGAGACTGAAAAAGGGAACCAAAACTTTTCAATAGGGAAGCCCTCACGAGAGCTCAGTTTTCAAGCCTGCCGTTTTCTACCAAGTCTCATTTCTCATCAGATATTTCCATGTATTATGCATTTATTTGGGGCTAAGGAGTTGTATTTTTACATTATATCAATGCCAGTAGATTAATGAGCTCCAAGGAAAGGTTTTGGGCACTGGAATGTGCTTCTCTGCACCGTTAGCTCACAAGAAGGCTCCTTGATGCAGATACAGTATGTGCTAGCTGATTTCTCCCCACTGGCTCCCAAGCAGGGTTCAGCAGTCAGGACCATTGCGAGCAGGCAGGCTGCACACCATCACCTGCTGAAGAATCCTGACAGTGTGGGCAGAGGCTGTCCCTGGCCAGCCAACCTCCACAGCAGAGAACGGTCCCAAGTGCACAGGGTTTATTAGCACCAAGTAACACTCAAGAGTACAAACTAAGGGCTCTCTCTACCTTCAGTCAGAGCAGCTGCTCCTCTGGGGACAGGAGGAGGTGCTTTTAAGAAAAGGGATTCTTTAATGATATTAGAATTTCCTTTGGTATTTCTCCAGGACCTAATTTTGTACTGGTGTAGCTCAGGGCCAGGCTCACCAGTAGGCTCCTTTCTTTGCTGGGCTTTGCAATAATCCAGCTCTGATTGTGCCAATGGCCCAAAGTGACAGCTGGGACAACCTGCTGTGTATCTTCCAGCCAAGCACTTTAAGGATCCAGAAACAAAAGCAAAGGAGAAGGTCTGTCTCCTTAGACATGTCCACTAAACAGTGGTAGGGTCAAACTTCACACAGAGACGTAGAATATTATTTTCTTTAATCAAGCAGCTGAACTTGTAGAGATGAATTTGCAAGAGGCTACAGGCCAAAGCTGTTGGGTGTCCTGATGGAGGAGCAGGAGACCCCAGGTTGTTGTATCTGCTGCTGCTGAAGCTCAGGATGACAGAGGCCTGAGTCGAGAGCTGCTTCTCCTCATCTTGCAAAGAGCTCCCTCTGGATCTTGAATGGATGGTTTCCATGGAGAGTTGCACTTGTGGGTGCCTGAACACACACATCACACCTCAGTGCATTTTCCCAGATTTTTTAGAGGTACTTGAAGGGTTCTCTTATTTCCCTATTTTTTGCTCTCACAGGTGTTTTTCTATCCCAAGCACATTGCTGCCACATTTTCCACCTTCATTTTGTGACTGATGATAGAGTCCTGCAGTTACAGACTTCAGCCCATGGAAATTCTGTCTCATTTGTTGATGCAGCTGAATTGTTTACTGGATATGACACAAAGCTTTCTGTGATACAATAGTACCGATTCTTCAGAAACACGGCCTATTTCGACAGGGCTATACCAGTGTGTGCCTTGACCATATCATCTCCAACAGTTACTTTCTTTCAACAGACTTCTTAGTTGCCAAATTAGGTCAGATTCACAGCTGAAAACCAGCGCAAGCTGCCTCAGCAGTTTTACAATTTTTACGTATCTGTAGAGGCACAAATATCTCTTGGGGTTTTTTCTGTCTGTTTTACATGATCTGCTTCATACACTTCACACGTAGAAACTGTTTGTCTTGTTCCTTCCTGGACTTTATTAATAACTCTTCCTGTCCTTTTTCCTAATAATACAGTGGATTTAATAACATTCCCACCCCTAAGTATGCGTCATCTTGAACTATATGCTTTTCTGTGCCAGCTGGCTTTCTCTAGTCTTTTGTTTAGAAACTATAACATTAACGTCTAGTAACAGAAGCCTTGCCCTGTGTTGGTTTAGGGCAAAACATATTTTCCTGAATAGGCACCATCTGTACGAAATATTTCATCCATTCTCAGTACATTTATGAAATTTTCCTATGCATCTCTTTTCAAGTTACACATTGAAGCTGCAGGAGTGCAGTAATATTTCAGAGCATGTCACTTAGAGGTTTCTAGGGCCCCTAACACCTCAATTTTTGCTGCTAGAGAACTGTCTCCTACTGCTCTATTCCTATTAGTATTTTAACAGAGCATAATTGTACCAGTTTTCAAAACTACCTTAGAGTTTGTCTTTACATATCCCATGAGTTTCACAGTCTTCATCTCCAATGGGCTGTTTCACACAAACTGAAGTATCTATAAAGCCCATAATCAGCTCTCCAAGGGCTAAAATTTATGTCTTTTTATCAGCTGATATTTTACTCTGTGCCATTGAAGGAACTTCCATCTGTAGGAGCTTTTTATCTAGCTTGCCGTTCCTCTGCCAGTAAATGCCTGTTTTCCTCAGAAAGGCAGGAGCTGCTCATCTGTGTTGAAACTGGTTCTTTATGGTGTGCATGCAAGTTTCTTCATGGTATTTCTTTTTTTCTTTTCCTGATTTTTTGCATTCATTTTACTGTATTAATAAGTATTAGCAGAAAAAAGAAGGAGTTTCATTTCTTTTTCCTTTTAAATGATTCAGGTGCAGGGAAGAGTGGTTGTTTTGTCATTTTCAAGTTCCAGAGGGTAAGAATATTGTGTTTTCTTTTCCCACACCTGAATTCTCACCACGGCTCCTGTAGATTCATTTTAAGATCTCATGCCACCCAGGGGCCCCCTTCTTGTTCTGACAAAACTATACACTTTGTTTGAATTTAGACCCCAGCCTCCACTAGACCTCAACTAAAACTCAACAGTTTGATCCACAGCCGGGAGATGATTAATTAAGGGCAATTAATTGGCTGCAACAGTGAGTGGTACCCCACTAAGGACTGAGTCACACCAGACCTTATATATATAGCCATGTTTGGAATCACCTTAGCTCGCATTTAAAATACATAGCTTTGTTTTCCTGTCTAGGGATTAAGCTAAACAGATTTTTAAAAACTAATGCAGTTTTGTGTATTTGTCCTTGTCACTGCATTTCATAGACTTAGCATACCTTTCCAGGTGCTGAAATTGTAGGCATCACCTTAAAAGGAAATTCTCTTTAAGACTAGCTGAGCTCTGGAGCCTGCATTTTTCTTTATAGTGTTTCGGACCAAGTGAAATTCAAATTTTAAATTCAGTCTGAGCACTTCTTATATTAGGACTTGGAGCTCCTCTAGTGTAGGATTGTTTTCCTGTCATTTAAATGTTTATCCTACAAACACTTAATCTGCAAATAGCTGAAATTTCACATGTATGATACTATATCAGTATATTATCATAATAATATCTCATACCCAATATTCAGTGTGTAAGTTGGATAAATAAGAATGCTTACCTGTCCTGGTGATGGCTTCCCACCTCTCCTTTACTTGGCTGGTGTACCCTGTCCTGAGGTGGTGTCTGCATCAGAATCATGCTAAGGATGCTCTTACGCTGTACCAGCCTGTGCTGCTTGAGTGTGGCCACCATTTGAAATATCTCATCTGTGTTTATTTACCTTAAACATATGGACAAACAGACAAGACAAGCAGACAACTCATGGCAGAGACAAAGTAGGGCATAAGGTGGTAGTATATTGGATGTAGTATAACATATCCTAAGGTATAGTAATTAATATACTTTCTCACATGGTAATCTGGAGCTATTTTGCAAAACTTTGTCCCAGAGGGGTAAGCAACTTTGTATGAGTGAGATCAAATACATAGAGTGGCTGGTGAGATACATATTCATACCTTCGCTTTGTAGGAATGCGTTTGCTTGCCTTTAAAATAGCAGATCACAGATTTATGTTGTAGAAGAGATCGTGAGATACAGACTGCTCACACATGTAATACTCAGAATTAGCTCTATTAAGACACAGCTAAATGCCGAGGTCATAAAAGTTATAGTTAAGAGACTAATTTTTAGTGTATAGGTTGATAAATAACACCCTTCAAAGCACAGTGTCTTCACTTTCATTATTTTTTCTCAAGATGGCAAGATTCAAGTAAGGATTTGCAGAGCAGCAAAGGTCCAGATATCTCAGGGCATTTTGCTGTCAATGAAGAGGGACTCAATTAAAGCCAATAACAAGCTGTTGCCATGTATTTTCTGTTGGTAAAAGCAGAGACTAGCTCCCCCAACAAAACCAGCTGCAGAATACGTTTGACTTCTGCCTGTGACTTCTTTTACAGGTATCATTCATATAATAATACATCAGTGTATATCTTGACTATAATTAGAGCATCTATGTACTTCTCAATGCAGACAAAAGTATGTCAGACAAGGATAGAATCCCATTTTTGTCATGCATTTAAGTTACCTAAGTGTAGTAAGGACTTGAGAGGAAGACCAAACCTTGAATATGAGGGCATTTACAGTTTGGTTCAGCTGAAGAGCTGAAATTTGAGTGTTCTCTCACCTGCACTCGAGGACTTTCAGAAGAATCAAACAATAGCAGATGTGGTTTCAGGGTGCTATTCCTGTTGTATCTCTTTGTATTAGCATGATAGCTTAAGTAGTCACAAAGAAACTGAACAAGCGTGAAGCTTTTGTTAGAAATCTTTTTCTTTTTTTTTTTTCCCCGTTTTATAATCTCCACTACTTGTATGGTACCAGCCATAATCCTAAGTGGTACCAAGTTGCCAAACAGAAGAGAAGTCAGGAAAAAAGTGTTAAGTCAGGAAAAAAAAAAAGACTATAATTATGCTGGCTCTTTCTTTTTCCTTTGTATATAACACTCCTTTTAAATCTAGGTCATACAATTTATCTGCTCGTGTAGTTAGCTGTTTGTGAGGTTCCTGTTAAATGTACATTGTACCTTTGGGTACATCTGCTCAGCACTGTTCAGGCATGTGTGAATTTATACCATGCCTTGTGGAAGCCACAAGCAGCACAGCTGCAGCTATTGATGCTCAACAGTAGCCCTGAGCTTTTGCAGAGAAACCAGCTTTCGGTCCTTTCGTCACATGAATGACATGAGTTTGCATGAGCTCGGCCAGGGTGACCTGGCTTCCACCTACCAAGCAAAGAGCTCTGAGGTGCTGTACACATAGCAGACAGAGCTGCCTCAGACTTTGGTGGGAATTGCATGAATATAAGACCTGCAGGACTGGTCCCGAGATAAATGAATCCATCTGGGCTCCAGGGCAGTATAGCATGTGCCCTACGTTGCTTCTCCCAAGAGAGATGCAGGTGACATGTGGCCATACTAGTAACACATGCCCTGATCATGATCTGACCATAACTAGAAGGCAGAATCAGCCAGAGCACCCCAAGATCATAGCTTGAATACTATTGACCGATGATGGCAACATTGAAAAAAAGGAAGAAACTTTCTCTAGCAGGGAATCACAACCACTCTAAGACCATATATGTGAGCAACTGAACATCACTCAGGAAAAATACAATGATACATAACTCAGCAGTATGGCTACAGTACAGGGTTCACAGTCTGAGCTGTGATGATTAGCAGCAAGAGAAATTATGCAAAGGGGAGTGTTGTGACAGTGCAGGATTTCTCATGGAGATCACCCAAGGTGAGTCCCAACCTCTCCTCCCTTCAGGCAAGGCTGGGAAGGATTGTCCAGAGTGCCAGGGAATGAGAAGGCAACCACAGAGCTCACACGTTTCCCACTGCCTTGGATTGCACACATCGCTGCCTACTTGCCCATTGTTAGCCTGGGCACATCCCTCCTCTCGAAATACATGTGGTCACCTGTTTTCAGTGGGTTTGAACAGGGTGTCCAGGGGAATGAGTAGACACAATACCAATTCTAGCAGCCTATTTTTTTATATCAAAGCCTTCCAGTGAGAGGCACAGTTTGGCACAAAGCAAGGTTCATTCTTTCTGTACATCTAGTTCTTCTTGCCCTTTCAGGAGCAGAGAATCAAGCATGCAATAAAGCTGCCACTTGAATATAAATTTAGCTCTTACAGAGCCCCTGATCTCATGTATTTTTCAGCCAAGACTGTTTTCACTAGTGCTGATGTGAGAATCAATTCTAACTGCTGTGTGAGCCTGGAGAACATCCAGTCTGCCAGGAGTTCACAGCCAGTACATTGCAGAAGGCACCTGGGGAGAGAACGGAGCAGCTGGTCTGTCAATAAAGGCTAAGTGATGTGTGCTGAGCAAGCACAGCAGCAGGACCAACAGACGACAAAATCATTTTTATTCTGGGTCCCAGAATCTTCACTACACAAACATTTTTACAATCATGTAAAACAGACTGTAGCTTTTGACATACTGGTGGAAGAAGGTGGGTACAGGTAAAATCATGCATTTGATCCTATTCTGTGGCAATTCATTTTCACACAGAAGCTGACCTAGTCATTTTAAAGTGGCAGCTGAGTGTTCCAACTGTGAAAGGGGACAATTGCATTTTAGTGGACTAGTTTCAGATTTTGACAGAAACTAGGCAATTACAGGTCTCCAGGAAACAAGGATCCGAATCAATGGGATGTTTTAAATGGGCTGGATTCAGCTTCAGACATGTGCATTTGCAGTGGAAGTGACTACGTATGAGCCTGGTATAGCCGCTGGAGGTCTGCCCACTACAGTCAGTGGCATCCACGCTTTCCAACTCACCCTAAAATAGACACTTAGATTTGTACAGATGCTAAATCCATGGCAAAAAAAGGTGCTAGCTATTCCCAAATACTGCTACTTAATGCTACTGCTCTGGAAAAAGAGTGATATATTCAAATATATCTTAACAAGAAGAACAACAATTTAGCCTGTATTTACATACCATCAGCTGTTATGTATCCAGCAAGGGATTTCTGGGACATGTCTATTAATCTAGGAGGTAGTAAGAGGTTTTGTACATAACGACACCAAATAGTGGAAGTAGTGGATGAAGGCCTATCTGGAGATGGCCTACATGCTCAGCCAAGTTCTTTGATTCACTCCTAACAAAACTTTTTCAAATTTCTGGCCGCAGTACCTTACATGAATGTTAGAATTACCCTACATTCATTTCTCAAAACATTTCCCAAATACCATGAGAATTTATACTTTTAGCTACACCTGCAAAACTTGGTTGACTGTCCTGTTCAGGGACTCCATCATATGTGAAATCAATCAACAGCTACAGACTGCCATATCCCTAATGCAAATGCAAGAAAAAGCAATGTGTAAGCTTTTTTTCTTTTCTTTTCTTTTTTTTTTTTTTAATCTCTAAAGATAATCTTCAAAAACAAGCATGCAGCTCTGCCTCAATTCCTTTGTGGACTGCACAGGAGAGGAAACATTCAAAAAGAGTTTCACAGAAAAGAGAGATGAAAAGATAGAAAGTACAGATTTCAAATAGAACATATATATGCACACATATGTGTTTATATGTGTGCGTGTATATATATATATATGTTTGCTATAAAATGTCAATCAAACCATACAGATTCAATGTAAGACCATACAGCCTTCTGAAATGTGAGGGATTCTGTTTTGGGAGTGTGTTATTTTGTTTACCATGAGCAGGTTGTGTCACCAAACTGTTACTTCTTTTCCTGGCATTTGAGGTCAGAAGGGAAATTATCAGCTATGCTTTTTCCTTTGACTTTCACAACAGCTATGTGAGGCAGTTACTTGTAGTAGGAAGTAATTGCAGACCGGAAGCCATTGTCTGTCAATCCTGGACATAGACAATATTTGAAAGATTTAAAGTTATAAAATAAATCAGTTTATGTGTTACTTAAATTTAGCTTTGATCGGGTACTTTCTGTCACCTAACTTCTATAAAAACATAAATGTTTGTCATCTTGATATAACTCAATATTGTGTGATAATAGTTTAGGGGCAAGCTACCTGCAGGAGGGCCCTCTGGCACAAGATAACTCCACACTATCCGGGATGTCCCCCAGAGTTGTTAAAAGGAGCTTTCTGAGCTGGTTGTCCACGGCCGTGCACCATCTGACAAAAACTGTAGTCAAGTGAAATCAAGGTTCCCCACCAGACATCAGCAATATTTCAGTAATCACTTGCATGCACACTCTTCCTCCATGATACCTGCAAGTTAAGTAAGTAAGTTAGGTAAGTTACCTTGTGCTGTTGGGAAGCAGGAGCACGCACATGGGCAGTGACTCCAGAGGAGCGTAAGTCATGTAGAATGAATTCCTGGGCTGTTATGTTGAATTCTATAAAAGGGTTGCCTTGGTATTGCTAATCCTTTTAAAAATATCAGGCTTGAAAAAGCTTTAAAAGTCTGTATATGTAGGAAAGACCAACATATATATAACATTCTAGCTATTAGCCCACAAACTTGAACCTTTTTAAACACAGTTTAGGATGCTCACTCTGACTGAGATTTAAACCAGCCTAGAAAATCTGTCAGTGGAGTTGCACAAGTTTGGTTTCAGTTGACCTAAGATTTTGCTTACAGAATTTTTAAAAGCTGGCTATACTGCATACCAATAAAGAAAATGGCAAACTGCTTCATTTTATAGTGTTACCAGCACTCGAAATGCTTCAGATTCTGGGAGATTTTTTGTTAATACTGGCCCACAGGCTTATTATTTCCATAAACCTGACTACTGCCGAAATTAACTTTTTAAAAACCACATTGACTAGTTTCACTCTGAACAGGATTATTGACACAGATGATAGTGGCTGAGTTTATGTAAACCTTATCTAAATTAGGATGAACGTTGCTAACACCAGCACAGAATCCTGACTTTACTAACTTATGGTTAGAAAAAGGTGGAGGTTCAAGTGAACTAAAATTCAACTGCCAGCAAAACTTCATAGTCCAGGACAGGCATAGGAAATGTAAAGGTAGCTGTGTACAGTTGATTTTACTGCTTGGCTAGTTCTGGAGAACCAGTACAGTATTTCCTTGTGATTATTTATTTATTTATTTATTTATTTCCTCATTAGCTGTATGTTTAGATTTCACACTTAGTAAGACTACCTTGGCTAAATCTTGAAAACTGCCTGCTTACACCCTCTCAGGCTGGAGAAGTGCTCTCTAACAGGTAGAAATTATAGGATTAACTTTCTTTGCTTTTGAATAATGATGCTTTCATCTAGATTTATATACTTCACAAGCTCAACAGGCTTGTACCCCTCTGCTACAGTGAACTTGGTAAAGCTTATATGTTTTCTTACTGAAAAAATAGAGGTTTTTTCACTTCTCAATGTGAAATCCTTGTGGACAGAAGACACTCTTGTTTTACCTTGCCCTAGCTATTTGAGGTCAGAGATATAACCACCATTGGGTTAACTTTGACTAGATGTATTAAGATAAGGACTGGAGTCTGTCTCTGCAAGAACTTTTCATTATTTTAGCAATTC
Organism: Columba livia; assembly: GCF_036013475.1. NCBI lineage: Eukaryota > Metazoa > Chordata > Aves > Columbiformes > Columbidae > Columba > Columba livia. Next base: position 117,553,474 of record NC_088602.1, read on the forward strand.
TAACGTAAGTCTTTCATTGTGAAAGTATCCCATCTTTCGCAGTGAAGGCATACATATGATTTTCTTATGTCATTTATCTGAATACCCTTTGGTGAAAAATGAGATTTTTTTTTTTTTTTTCCTAAAGTAAATTGACATAGAATGTCAGGAATATTGCAGCTAGTTAGATGTTTTTAGATTTCTTTTGTTTTCTCAGAAATACTTGTACGCACAAGTGCATAGAGGGTAGAAGTCCCACTTCCCAAATGTATTTATTCTTAAAAGAAGATAAGCTAAAGCCTAGTTTGAAACAGGACATTTGTGATAACATAACTACAGGCTCAGCAAGAATTTCTGATCTTTGTAATAATGATACTCAGAACAAAACAACAGAAAAACTACAAAAAAAGTATCAGTAGAAAGATCAGGGAAGGCCCAATATAAAAAATTTCCTTAGAAGGGTTCAGATGTTGACTGAGTGAACCAAAGCCTTGGTTTTTAGAGATGTAGAGATGTAAAACTACAATATAAAATTTGCATGAAAGTTTATTGCAAGGGTGAGAAAGAACCATCCAGACAAAACCTGCAGCCTCTTTCGGTAAAGCTCATGTTCAGTTTAAGGAACACACAAACAGAGAGACACTCATTTACATTCCTCAGCTTGGTGAACTCGAACATTTGCAGAAGTGTTTCTCTGAATCGCATCAATGATGCTTTAGGAACAATAACTGAGTTGCACTTTAAAAGGGTGCTTTTTCTTCTTGTTCCTCATAGTAAAACCCCTTACTCTATCTAAATATCAAAGTGTTCCCTTCTTTTCCCACAACTGAAGATGACGAGCTCCTGACTCCTTGACTTTCTGGCTCCTTCTCCTCATACACAGCCCATAATAGCAATTAAGTGTCTGTTTTCTGTTCTTGTCTAATATTCGTTCATCTCACTAGCAATTCAGGCAGGCCAGGAGGGGCTGAATCCCTAGCAGGAACACTGCACGCTGTTGATCCCATTTTTCACCAGTTTTAGCTACATTTAGGCAGACATAAGCTATCCTAACCCTTCAATTATTGTTACTGCTTTGTAATAGTATTAAATTGAGCAAGTAAAAAAAAAAAAAATTATTTTTCAGAAACTGCAGTGTTTTGAGAAAAAAAAAATACATTCTTCAATGACATGTACATTGATTAAAAACTGTTCATATTATTTCTCTATGTGCTGACAATAAAATCTGTGTTTTAATTTTGCTTCATTCTGAATCAGTCTGCAACTGAATTGAAATTGCATTTCAGTTTGGTTTTTCTGTACTCTGAAATACGCCATACTACATTCTTCAGTTGGAAGGATATCTTTCCAAAAGTGTAACAATATCAAAGAATTTATGAAATAAGGCATTTTTATTCTACACAATCGTGCTTTGACAGGTAGTGAACCAAAAATGGTGAAACATAATAGGTTTTGAAGGGCTTTCTGATGCATGATCTGTTTTGAGATTTATTTTTCCATCTCAAATCACAAAAAAACCAAAAAAAACACACAAAACTTTTTGTAAAATAGTAATTCTGGTTTTCGTTTGGCACAGGCTTTTCAGTGTTTTTCACAGGAGCACTTGACATCAACAATAGAGAATATATGTAAGAGAGGAAATACACCAGTTTTATTTAGGAGTCCCCTTGAAAGAAAGTTGACACATCTCTGTAATTACTCTTCCATGGCAAGGAAATAACACAGTCCTCTTCCGATTTTTTCCTTTTGATTTTCAGTATACCCTTTAATATTTTATTCATCATCTCTTGTCAATGGAGGGGATTCCTGTCAAAAAGGCATGAAGCAGCAATCACCTTTGCTTATGATTACATCTTGGATGAAAACCTAGTGTTACTGAGTTTCCAAGTGAGCTTTTGGTCCAGGTTGCCAGTGAGTACAAAGAGGAGCAAAAAAATCCCACCCGGATTTAGCGAGAGTTACCGCAGAGGATGTAGGTGCTCTTAGCACCTAATGCAAAACTAAAATACATCCACTCACTAAAGTTTTCAGAAATGAGGCAAGCAGAAAAGCTTAACATTTCTATGTCAGAAGCTTGAAGACTGATGTAAATGGCAATAAGACTGGACCTTCTCACTTGAAGAATCATTACTGAGTTTTTCTTTCAGTCTGCCTGTGTGTCCATTTGTCTGTCATAGTTTAAATATAGCTCTTCCCAAAATAAAGGCAAAATCATGTCTTTTTAACAGGGATATTTATGTAACAGAGCCAATTTTTTTCCAGATTAGGCACGGGAAAGCTGAAAGCCGATGTTTTAAAATGGTCCTGCAGCAAAGTTACTCTTGCAGAGAATCTATGCAAGCTCTACTGATTTGAATCCTGTTGGAAACATGAAATTGAAAGAAATCAACTCATAAAATGTAAGGGGAATCTAATTCTAATCTTCATAAAGGTTACTTTCTCGCTCGATTTATGACATTTTCAAGTTAAACCACAAGAGACAGGCAGGCACTGTGGTTGCAGTAGGGGAAGGACATAAAGTTACCCTGAACAAGATGAAAGCGTAAATACAGTGTTACTAAACCCAAATAGATGCAATAATTGGAGAGGTAAAGTACATTGAAATGCTACATTGTAGCTTCAGCAGCTTAACCTGGGCATTTAAAAAGCAAAACATAACAAGGGTGACTCAGAGCAGGAGTTTCTGCTAGCCCAGGCTTTCCTGAACAAGGAATTCAAGGTTAGAGCCCCAGAGGATTTGGCAAAAGGAAAGGCAAAGTTGGAAGGAAGATTTTCTGTATTCCACATTTCCCCAAGAGGCTATTAACTCTCAAGAATGACTTGCAACAACAGTCTTGTGTGGTTTGCATGCCTTCTCCTCCCCTGCAGAAGACACTAAGGAACTACCTCATTGTTCTTTTGCTCCTTGTGATGGACATCTTCCTTACTGAAAACCATGCCAGGGGGACCCACCCTTTTTGGAGAGCTCTTGTAGGCACCTAACCACAAAGTCTGGTGCCTTTCAACCCCTATTCAAGACACGCTTAAATTTGGGAGGCATGCGTGTTTTACCAACAGGTGTGTTCCACAAGTGCATAACATCTGCCTTTAGCCAGGGCACAGATCCTGACACTGGTTTGTGTGCTGCAGTATCTGTGTATGTGTTTTTAAATCTCTTCTTATCAAGCATGTGTTCTTGGAAAAAGCAAGTTTAGAAGAAAATATGCTTGTGATTAGCGCTAACACAAAACTGAATGTTAAAAGGTATTTGATAGCTTTTGATCAGCGTGACTGATCTAACAGATATTTTCACCTATACTCCTACCTCCCAAGTACATACAAGTTCTATGGATATAGTATCCAGGGGTGAGAACCCGTAGCCTGTGAGAGCAAATCTCTTTTACTTGCAAAGGCTTGTTATTAGAGCTCCATAGATACTCTGACACAGAAAAAACTTTTCTGTTTGTTTTGGGAAGTTTAGGGTTGTCAGGCACAAAGGGGTGTCACTTGAGAAGGATTTTCGAGCCAATAAATAGTTCATGGATACGTATTTACTATGGTAGGTCATACACAGAAGAGTTGAAATAGATAGCATTAAGATTTTTTCAAGACCTTTCTGTCTGCAAGAGCTTTTTCAAGTTCCCCTGAAAACTGAAGAGTTAGTTTCATTCTTGATATAGCTCCACTGAGAAGACCAGAATTTCATCTGCAATGGATTTGGCTCGAAAGGATTTTTTTGCAGTTGTGATCATGTGAAGCTCTCATTACTTGGAATGTGTTTGCTCTGGGTCATGTGTATGATATACCAAGAACATGTCTTTGGCTTCTTTGCAATTCCTATTTTCTCGTGTGTTTTTCTTGGCTGCCAACAGTTCAGCTAGAAGCTCCTGAAAGACTGGTGTTAGTTGACATCACTTGTTATACACTGACTTTCACTACTTCTGAATATTTTTAGCTGACATTCTAAGCAGTATATCAAATTGATCAGATAAGCAATAACAGAAATAAGCCACCACCGAGGTTCTTGCTGCTGTATAGCTGTGCAAAAAACTGTCTCTGCACTCAGTTTATTTCTAGAGTTGAGTATCTCTCTACTGCACTACATACAGCCTTCAGGGGAGACTTCGTCTTTGCCAGATCTCATCAACAGCTAATTTGTGCCAGGGCTAGCAAGCTATTCAGTAAGAGCATTTGTCAGAAATCACAGTTTTTGCAAGAATGATTATTTCCAGATACAGTTAGCCAGCACTGAAGGCTGACCATGACTCTGAGGGACTGACCTTTTACACTGCTCATGGGCTATGACTGCACAATTAAATTAGGTGGTCTTGTGTAGGGTCTTGCATCTGGGTATGAACAACCGCAGGTTCCAGTACAGGTTGGGGAATGACCTATTAGAGAGCAGTGTAGGAGAAAGGGACCTGGGGGTCCTGGTGGACAGCAGGATGACCCTGAGCCAGCACTGTGCTCTTGTGGCCAAGAAGGCCAATGGCATCCCGGGGTGTATCAGAAGGGGGGTGGTCAGCAGGTCGAGAGAGGTTCTCCTTCCCCTCTATTCTGCCCTGGTGAGACCTGGAATATTGTGTCCACTTCTGGGCCCCTCAGTTCAAGAAGGACAGGGAACTGCTGGAGAGAGTCCAGCGCAGGGCAACAAAGATGATTAAGGAAATAGAGCATCTCCCTTATGAGGAAAGGCTGAGGGAGCTGGGTCTCTTTAGCCTGGAGAAGAGGAGACTGAGGGGTGACCTCATTAATGTTTACAAATATATAAAGGTTGAGTGTCACGAGGATGGAGCCAGACTCCTCTTGGTGACAACCAATGGTAGGACAAGGGGTAATGGGTTCAAACTGGAACACAAGAGGTTCCACTTAAATATGAGAAGAAACTTCTTCTCAGTGAGGGTGCCAGAACACTGGAACAGGTTGCCCAGGGGGCTTGTGGAGGCTCCTTCTCTGGAGACATTCAAAACCCACCTGGGCACCTTCCTGCATAGCCTCATCTAGGTGTTCCTGCTCTGGCAGGGTGATTGGACTAGATGATCTTTTGAGATCTCTTCCAATCCCTGACATTCTGTAATTCTGTGATTAAGTGACATCAACTCACTGGCACCCATGTTTTTTTAATCTAACCCCCAAGGGCAGGTGTGTCCTGGAAAGAGAGGTTTGGATTAAACAGTGCAGGTGATCAGAGTCCACAAGTAGGAGGGTGTGTCTGAGGCCACTCTCTGCCCTTCTTTTATTAAAGAGTATGGACGTGTCCAGAGTTTTTGGCTGCTTGGCCTGACACCCTTTTCAGGCTGATATTGCTACTCTTCACAGAACTTGCTGTTGCTCTGTCCTCTGCTTTTCTCATCATTCATTGCCATTTCTTCACTTTTCAACCCTGTACTTTCATGAGATTGCATGCCTGCAGTTGCAGCTAAATAAAAGTAAGCATGCATGCATGTAGCACATCGAGGTACGAGTTCTTGTTTGCAGCTGCTAAATGCCAAGAAAGATCTATATAGGTCAGACAGTGAAAGCATGGTTTTGCTCTGCAGACTGCAAAATTGAAACTAATTTTGCAGAATTACAGGTGATGCCAGTAAGGCAGCTGCAAGCAGAATATTTCTTAATAACTTACATCTTGCAGAAACCAAAACTAAATAGCTATTGTTTTTGTTAGAAGAGTGCTTGTTACTTCTTTAGAATGGCCCTTTCAGCCTGTAAACCGGTCCAAGCAATGCAGTCTGTCCCTGGTTCTAGATTATACATGCTATTTTCCTTTCAGTCTGTTTATATTATTAACATACCAAGAATAATTGATTGCATATTCTTCTTTTCCCAGTTGATATAAAGAAAATTTAAAAAAAAAAAAAAAAAATCTGAGACTTATTTGAAATGGATTGCTCTTTAGTTGGGGAAAAAAAAAAGTCAGAACATATTGTGTATTACAAGAAGCAAGGTCATGACATCCAGCATAGGCAGGAAGGATTTAGCTCATGGAAATCCTACGGCATAGTGTTCTTAAGCAGACATCAATTTAGTTTCAATTTACAATATGTGATTTTCTTTATGTTACAATAACATGAGGTGTGATAATGTATAGACTGCAAAAACTATCAGAAAGCCATTCAGCAGGGAAAAAGTTGCTGTTCAAAGCTGGGAAGAAATAAAACTAGTAAAACATTACACAATTTGGAGGGAGAAGAGAGTTTTAATGAGATAATTTTAATGGATTCAGCTCATTCAGAGGTAGTCCGTCAAACTACGTAGAGCTTTTTCTTGGATAGATTAATAGAAGAAGTATGTTCTTAATTTCTGTTGTGACATATTGCTTTTCTTGACATTTGTCCTCTAGGTTTTTAAGCCAAGTGTTCATGATAGGATCGGTCTGGCTTTTAAGGATCAAGAACCCCATTGTGAATAATGTTTAAAAACATATCCCACCTGGACGCCGAAACACTGGCAATGCTCCAGAATAAAGCTATCTCCATCACTCTCCCAGTTGTGTATACACTGGTGGCTGTTGTCAGCATCCCTGGCAACTTGTTCTCCCTTTGGGTGCTCTGCTGGCACATCAAACCCAAAACACCTTCTGTTATCTTCATGATCAACCTAAGCATCACGGATCTCATGCTGGCCAGCTGCTTTCCCTTCCAGATTACTTATCACATCCAAAGAAATCACTGGAGCTTTGGCAAGACCCTTTGCAGCCTCGTGACTGTGATGTTCTACTCCAACATGTATTCTTCCATACTGACCATGACCTGCATCAGCATCGAGCGATACATGGGTGTGGTTTATCCCATGAAGCTGATCAAGTGGAGAAGAAAAAGATATGCCCTGGCTACCTGCCTAGGTATGTGGATTCTCTTGTTACTAGCCTTCTACCCACTGGAAAGCACAGATCTGACCTATGAAGTGAAAGAACTTGGGATTATAACCTGTTTTGACGTCCTCAAATGGGATATGCTGCCCAACTTCCCAGCCTGGGTAGCCTTTCTCCTCGCACTATTTGTTGTGCTCTTCCTGATCCCTTTTGTTGTAACAGTTGGGTGCTATATTGGCATCATTCGAAAGCTTATTCAGACATCGAACAGATATGGTAACAGGCAGAAGACTAGATCCATATACCTGGCAATGATAGTCCTTCTGGTATTCGTCACTTGCTTTGCCCCCAACAACTTTATCCTACTTGTACATATGATCATCCGCCTGTTTTATGGCAGGAGTTTGTACCCTGCCTACAAGCTCACCTTGTGCCTCAGTTGTCTCAACAACTGCATCGACCCCTTCATTTATTATTTTGCATCCAAAGAATTTTACCAGAAGTTCATGCAAGTTTTTCGCCCTAAGGTACTGCTCAGTGACAGTTTGGAAACCAGAAGGGAAAGCTTATTCTCTGGCAGGACCATGTCAGCCAGATCAATGTCAAGTGGACCTATGGATGGGTTAGAGGGAGTAAAGGTCTATTTGCAAAGGCAGGAAAGTGTTTTTTAGCCTTAGACATGTCCAGAAGAACCTGTGACATCCATGAGCAGACACAGAAAATGTTTCTTTTTGAATGGCTACCCTCAAAATACCTTGGTCCAGTGACAGAACTCAAGCCATGCTCATACTGCTCAACCTACTTCAGTATTTTCTGTTGAGAAATGGAAGTGTTAAAAGGAACTGAGTTTATTCAAAAAGCCACTGAAGCAAACCCAACATTGATAAGTAGGGCCTGGCCTGGAATTAGTTCAACTGCATGAAAGCAAGGGATAAGTTTAGAATAAAAATTACCTTCAGGTTGTATGATCTCAGTATCTAACCAAAGGCTTGTGATTCTCAGAGAATGTGAAATATTACTGTATATGAATTAGAGGATACACTGAAGCTGGATTTGGAGTAGGGGAATTATTTTTCTAAGCAACATGCTGGGAGGTTTTTGTGGGTTTTTTTTGTTGTTGTTTTGGTCTGGTTTGGTTTGGTTTTTGGTTTTTGGTTTTATGTATTGCTTTTTCGCTTTTTGTATTTCTATTAAAGAATGTACAAAAATAGCTTGTCATTTTACCATTAACGCATAACGCATAGCCACTGTGAATTCACCACAACACTCACCCAACTGTTTATCACAACCAAACCACACTAACCTTTGAAAAGGTTAGGTTGACTCATGTTATTTATTTCAATTTTATACAGCAAAATATCTCATGCAATAAAAGGAAAGCTAGAATTATAAATATTTAAGACTACTTCAGCTGCTGATATTTTCATTTCTTGAAGTTAATTTCTCAGGACAGTGAGGAGCAGTTGAAAACACATTTTCTCACATTGACCTGCTACAGTAATAATGCTGCTGCTTGTATGTGGTTGGTATGAACAAGTCATATTCACCAATTCAGTATAGCCTATACACAGAAGCACCATCAGCCTCAGCAGAGAATTTAGCTTTATATAGCGCATGGACAACTAGTCTATCTTCCTTACGGTGGTGGTGTGGATTGTTAACCAGATTTTCAGCTCAATGTATGAGGATTTTACCACAGATTGGAGTGATTCTGTGACAGCAGAAACCATCTGAAAACCTGTCCCTATGGCCAGACGTCAGAAATGTTCTTCTGTCAAGCAGGCAAACAGAAAAAAAGAAGAAAAAATGAAAGCAATGCTTAAGAATGGAAGATGTAACAAATACCTGGTAATATGCTATGGCAGGTTGATTGTGCAGTCCTGTGTCTGAGACTCCTCTCTGAAATATCCTTCTCCAGGTTGTCTGCATTTACTGTGCCATGTTTTAATTCTTCTCACATCTCACCAACAGGCTGTGTGCTTGGAATGACAGCTGCTACAGGACATGTACTGGGGACAAAATTTTTCCCGTAGTATTTTCAGCTTTATTACCCACCTTTGGCCCTCACTGACAGTGAAGAGCCAAAAAACACCTGAGAGAGCCAGACAAGTTCCCCCTCTCAAGCAAGGCAAAGCTATACCATAACCTTTTTCTGTACTGCTGCTCTATCCAATGCTGAGTAGGAGGCTGTCTTCAACATCTTGTATAGCTGGTTCAGACACCACAAGCTAAGCTATACTGATTCCTGAGCTACTGTGCCTAAGTAAAACACAACACCCAAGGCCCTTAAAATCTGTCTTTTTTCTTTGTGTATGACATGACCAAAATGCAAGTTTCCACCACTAATCACCACAAATTTCTTCAGGATACAGGTGGAATCAACTCCAAGATATTTGTAAGTCCTATCTTCTGCAAAAGTACTGCCAGTTATTTGGGCAGGATAAATGTCAGTGGACATAGAAGAGTACTACCTTTGAAAAGCCATCTGAAGTGTTTTGTGGCATCTCACAGTATTGGTTTTAATTGATCTGCACATTTTCTGCTGACAGAGCCAACCTTAGTGATAAATAATTTGTCCAAGCCTTCTTAGCAAGTTGCCTGGAAGCTACCTTGCACTACCAGTGTGCTGGGTGCATATGTGTGATG